>NC_138046.1:10949000-11501286 GCF_964194185.1 Rhinolophus hipposideros
CATTTATTCCTGATAAGAGCCACTCGCCTGTACAATTCTACCAGGAAAAGGTAAAATATAACCTGGCAGTGCAAGAGAGAAAAACCAAACCAAGTGAGGCCTTAAAAAATTCACTGCTTTTGCCCTGATTCGTTTGTTCATTTGTAAAAACTGCTCTGTAAAACGTGCCTGAATGGTCCCTATTTTCACTTCCATCCTCCAAAAGAACCGTTAGAATACTAGGAACCAATAAAGTGCGGCTCTCCCCACAACACACACGTTTATCAAATGTCGTGAAGCATCAGATGGGATGAAATATCAGATCAGCCTGAGTTCAAATCCCAGCTCAGCCCTTTACAAGCTCTGTACCTTGGGCAAATTACTTAATCTCTCGGAGAATGCATTTGGCACCATTTGAAAAGATGGTTTGCCTAAGGTTGTCACAAAATCATGCATAAATGAGTTAAAGCATGGAAAACACACTGCCTGACTCATGACAAGTATTCAATAAAATTCTATTATTACTAACAAATATTTTTGAGAATGTTCCCATTCACTTATATAAAGATATACTTTAGGAAATGGTTTTAACGCGTATGACAGGTCAGAACAATTTTTAGTGTCATTACAGTCAATCACTTAGAATTTTTAAGAAACTTCCTTTTGTTTAGATGGAGTTGAACCATGAAATAATGAGTCTCTTCATATAACACACTAGCAGACATTTGACATTCAAATGAATGTCAGCATCTTCGACGCAATGCCATGAGGAAACTGTACATTGTTTTCAAGGAGACCGCATTGCTCAACAGAGTTTGGAATTCCTCTGAGGGAATTACCTTCAGCTAGTTATGAACCATGCATGAAAATGAGGCTCATTACTTTAGAGTCACAGCTCATTTTTTTTTTTTTTTTTTTTTTTTTTTTTTTAGTAAAACGTGTATTCAACCTTATCAGCCTCCTTACTCGCCAAATCTGACTCTAAATTACTTTTGGTTGTTTCAGAAAAAAATCCCCATTGCTATCAAGAGATGAAAATCTCAGGACTAAAATGATATTCAAAAAGAACAAGGCACCGATTCCAAAGGCTGCTCACAAAGATGAAACTTCCCACTGTTGGCCACCTTGATGGGCAGCCATGCTGAAGAAGGCCGTGCCCCCAGAGGAGTCCACTTGGAATGGAGCCAAACTCAGGTTGGATGTGTAAGTTCGGGACATGACAGTTAAATATCAGCCACTCCGTACTTTCTGATCAACGTTATGAAGCCTATGAAAGGGACACATAAGCCATTTACAGCAAGCCGGTTTCCTAAACTGCACATAGTGACCATTTTCATTCAAAAAAAAATAATAATTTCTGCTTATTTTAAGATTCTACACAGAAATAACTGTCTTAACAGGAATAATCCCTCTGAACTCATACTTTTTGTAAGTGACCCAAAAGCAGAAAGGTTGTACAGTTTTGACCTTGCCCTATATGGAAAGCAAACATTTTCCGGAGGAAAAAATAAGCAACCAGGGGATAAACTTCTCCCACAGAGGGTTAATAACGAAAGTGCTGATACGACCTTAAGTATGGTGGCGCCCGGAACCAGCTCTATAATTAATCTGAATGTACTGTAATTACACTAAATGTTACTTGTGTAGAATAGTTCCAAATCATGTGGCTTTTTTATGCTTAGATAACATGCAGTTTATTTCCAATCATGGATGTAGGCACGATTGGCTAAAGGAACATTAGGTCTGGAAGCAATATCTTAATCAAATCAGAATTTCTTCCGTAAAACAAATCTTTGGCTTTTGAAGAATTAGCAGCATCTCATGCTGTAGAGTAGAGATGTGAAACTGAGCTGAAATCCCACCACTGCATCTCTCCAACTGCCATCTGGCCTGCAGTCCTTCACAAGAACATCACAATGTACACACCTACAGTTTCTATGACCATAAACCACCAAAGCTACATCTAAATCGCACCCTGAAAACTCCACATTGAATATAAGCTACAGGAAAGTTCACCCCATGCGATTTGTTAATTTGGTTAGAACAGAAGCTCGTCCATTTTGGAAGGAACTCATTTAAATAAAACCTAATAGTGAGCACCCCTAAATTACAGCATTCTTGGTATGTGCATAATTTGATGCAGAAAACTCAATGAATATTTCAGGGCTGAAAATGCAGACTCTTACATATGCAGAAAGATTTCTTATGATGATTTTAGTTTAGGATGAACTTTAGTTTTTGTATTTTAGTTTTAAATGAGGTAGGACACCTACAGTCATTGGCTGCTATCATCTTTCTAACTGTTCAGTGGTTCTTTCTCCATGCGGGTCTCTCTAATGCTACGGGCTTAAATAGAAACTGTTCCAAAAAAAAAAAATTCCAATCTTGCTGAAGGACATGTTTTGACAAATCCAAGTCTGGTTGGTGTCCAGTTAAGGAAACGGAACGTGTTATGGATTGAAAAGGTGGTAGAAACCTCTTTATCAGAGCAGAATTACACTCACTCTAGTGAAATACTATCACGCACCTCTTCACTACAGGTCAGTTAAGGGTTAATTCTTCCTCTTCATCATGCATAGCAAGTACTCAGTGGGTGATGATGAGAAGACAAACAATGAAAACCATGGGTTCCAACAGAGACCAGAATGCTCTTGCTGACCTTCCACTACCTCTTTTACCAACAATGGAATCTTACAAATGAATGGTAGAGATAAGGCTAGAATCCAGATATCCCAACTTCTAGGCCAAGGCTTCTTTAGTTGGACAGCACGAAGCCTGCCCTCTGCAGGGCTGAACATAGCATTGTGCCCTGGAAGAGCCCGACAGATTCTGCTGATCCTCGTGGGCATTGGCCCACCCACCTGCCCATCCAGCCACTCCACAAACATCTACAGAGCAAACATCATGACCAGTCCCATGCCTGGGGCTCTGCATTTAGTGCAATCAATGGAAACTTATGTCAGGGTAGTACTGCCAAAGGACTTAGTATAGGAATGGAGTAAAAGATCCAGACACCGTATGTCCTGAATCTCAGACAGTCTGAAATCTGGATGGTAAAATGTGGCAAATGCAAATTAAGCCAAAGTGTCTCCCATTATTCCCACAAGAGAATAGTCTATTCTGGTTTTATTTAAATACTTGGATAATCCCAAATACTGGTAAACATTGAAGAAGATTTTCAAAATATTTGCAACAGGAGTGATACTATGAAGGGGGCACCATCCTATCCCTTCAGTATTATCTCCCTCCACATATCCCCACCACCAGGCTCACGTAAACTTGATTTAAACCTCTCACTATTCCCCAACTGCCCATGGCCTTACTCGCATCTCCCTCTCCTCTTGACAAAACAACTACTATTGATGAAATATGTCCTATAGATATCAGGCTTTGGGAAGACACAGAACATACTGCTGTATCCCCAACAACTAGCCTAGCACCTGGCATATGGTCTTTTAAAGTATGTGATGAATGAATGAATGAATGAATGAATGAACCAATCATTGAAACAGATATTTTTTTTTGAAAGCTAGGATGATGGCATCATTATCGCCATTTTACAGATGATGTAAAAGAAGCCACAGACAACAGTTTAGTGGTTACCAAAGGATAAGGCAGAGGGGGATGGTAGAAAAGAGTAAAGGGAGTCATATATATGGTGATGGAAGGAGAACTGACTCTGGGTGGTGAACACACAATGTGATATATGGATGATGTATTACAGTATTACACCTGAACCCTATATAATTTTACTAATCATTGCATCCTGATAAATTTAACAAAATAAGTAAATAAATAAAGAAAAAAGCCCAGAGATGTTAAAAAAAAAACTGGACCAAGTTGACATAGCCTGGACATGGTGGAGCTGGCCATGTGTCTACGAGGTGGGACAATTATGTTCATGAACTCATCCTAGAACAAGTGCTACATACCTCATTGCTGAATATCACTACAATCACCTTCGAAGTACTCCCCTTGGGAAGCTATGCACCGACGCCAGCACCTAATCCACCCTTCAAAGCAATTTTGGAACTCTTTTTCTGGAATGGCCATCAGAGCCGTCATCGTATCACCCTTGATGTCCTGAATGTCATCCAAATGTCTTCCTTTTAATATTTCCTTTATCTTCGGGTAAAGAAAGAAGTCATTGGGGGCCAGATCAGGTGAGTAGGGAGGGTGTTCCAATACAGTGATGTGTTTCCTGGCTAAAAACTCCCTCACAGACAGTGCCGTGTGAGCTGGTGCATGGTCGTGATGCAAGAGCCGTGAATTGTTGGCGAAGAGTTCAGGTCGTCTAACTTTTTCATGCTGCCTTTTCAGCACTTCCAAATAGTCAACTTAGTTCACTGTTTGTCCAGTTGGTACAAATTCATAATGAATAATCCCTCTGCTATCAAAAAAGATTAGCAACATCGTTGCAACAAGTTCGCGAACTTAACAGTCAGACCTCTTATTAACTCATGCTCTATTCATTCTTAGTCCCTGTTTTATCTGCTGGTCCCTTCTTTGCTTCGTCAAGTTATAACTACACTTTAAAGATTAGGCCTCATCTTCCAGAAGCTTTCTCCAGTCCAAGGGCTATGTGGTATTTTTCTGAAATGGTGCTTGGAAGTATCTTCTTCCACGCTTCTCCAGGGCCAGGACAACAACATCGTTATCTTTCATCAGTACTCTGTATATGCCCTGCCCTTGGCAAGCACTCAGTGACATTAATGGAAGGAAATTGAGGGGTGGGAGAGGGAATGGGGAGGAAATGAACAAATAACAAAGAATGACTTGAGGGCACCACCTGAAGCTCAGGTACAGTTTGGATCTTCAGATTATGTCACAGAAGGACTTGTCTGCCTTCTGTCCACAGGGATCCAGAATTCAGTGTCACAGGAAAATGGAAACCCAGGAAAAGCACTCTGTTTGAGTGGCCTCTACTTATTCAGCTCAGAGAAGGCCACAGTCAATTTCATGTTACGTGTATGTCACTACAATTTATTTTTAAAACTTAACATCCAAATTGAGATGCGTTATAAATATAAACTATATATCACATTTCACAGACTTGATACGAAAAAAGTGTAAAATATCTTATTATAGTTTCTTTATTAATTTTAAGCTGAAATAATAATGTTTTAAATACACTGGGTTAAAAATGTAGTATTATAAGTATTACCTGTTTATTTTTACTTTTTCTAATGCAGCTGCTAGAACATTAGATATTATATAGGTGGTTTACATTCAATTACTATTGGGCAGAGTCACTCTATATCTTGTTTTCGGTAGTAGCTACCTGGGTGTATGCAATTGTCAAAAGTCACTAAACTGAACTCCTAAGACATGTGCATTTCATTGTGTGTTAGTTATATTTCAACTTAAAAACCACACACACACACATGCATGCACGCACGCATGTGCGCACTCCCCACCCCCCCACACACACAAAGAGAAAAAGCCACAGAAGAATCTCCTCTTTTTTTCATCCTCAAATAATGTATTCTGACATAAAGGGGAAAACCACCCTGAGCATTTTCATTTTTTTTTTCAGGAAAATGGTTTAATTGACATGATACTTACTTACATGAATAATAGCAAATAATTTTACCACTATCTTCAATTCCAGAAAATGAGAACGGGGTAATAGAAACAGATTTTTGATAAAAAGATAAGAACTTTTGTGTGAATGTTTCTCAGTTTCTGGGGAAATTTTGCTACAAAAGAGATTTCAATAATTTGGGAAGATAGAAGATAGTCTTTTGCACGTTGCTTTTTGGCTCAGCTTTGAATTTAGTGGATCTGCAAAATGGAAGGATTAAGACCCTCTTAAGCCAACTTAAATTAGAAAACTTCTCTTTCTTAAATTTCTATTCCCGAGGTTATGCCAAATTTCCAGCAGAGTAAACATAAGCTGTAAATACTTATTCCAAACATTCATATAATTAGGAGACACAGGTTGTTAAAAATTAATGTAGGTCTTTGTTTATAGAGAACTGGAAACATTAAGTAATGCAAGTACTATAGTTTCACTTTTGTCCATATAAAAATATTTTAAATTAGTTTTGTGATCTCCTCTTCACAGCTTTTTTAAAGACCCACCAGATGTCAGGTCTTTGGTGCAATTCCTTGTCTCACCACCAGTACACAACCACTGGTGGGGAAACCTCTCATTTCCTGTTGTTTTGCTTTAGCTCCCTCAAAGCAGCAATAATCAGAATGTAGCTGGGGCCCCTACTGATTTAGAAGTTTTCACTGCAGAAACAATAAGTGAGGTGTGTCCCTGGTTTCCCTATCTAAAGGTAAACAGGTTTTCAACAAAACTTGTTTGAGAAAAATCTACAGCCCTAAAGCCTTCTGTTCTCCCTGATTTGGCTTTCATTCGTGCAAAGGCATGTGTGCTGTGCAGCCAAGACATACTCTGTACTATTAAACTCAGTCCCTCTCCTCAAAAACAAAGCAGCCAAATGAAGAGACCAAGGAGCACAGCGGGCTGTTCTGGTACACCGCTCAGAACACATTGAGAATAAGTATAATTACAGCCCCTCCCTTTCTGTTCAGATTGCCTGGCAAAGGCACTCCTGGCAAATGTCTCCATGTGCCTAACTCCATGGTAAGGGGGGATTCACCAGGTGCCTCCCCGGGCAGACAGAGCCCCAAGTCTACAGTGCAGCCTACTCTAGTCAAGGGCTCGGGCTCCCCCTTTCTTCTGTCCTGTGAAGATCCTGACCACATGAGAGAGAAACTTCCAGTTCTAGCCTTCCAGCAATTCGGAGCTGGTGCACACTGGGCAAGGGCACAGATATGTGGTCTTTACACCACAATTCAACCCTAACCTTTCCCCACACTCTGTGAGTTAGAGGATGTGTGGCTGTGTCAGTGTTCCCAAGACCGACCTGAGGGATGAAGAGTCACTAGAAGGACTCACAGAACTCTTACTTATATGAGTAGGTGTACAAGTAATACAGGGTTATTATACAACAAAACTGGACATTTCAAAAAGCACAAAGAAGAAAAGTTATCATCCAGTGTATGGATATACTAAACACGATGCAAACCTTCTCTTACTCCAAAATCTGGACTGCTTCCCATTTTAGGCTTCCTTGATGACATAATCTGTATGAACAATTCGATGGAAATCAATTCCCTCCCTCCGCACTGACACGTGGGCATTTAAATAATTACCTTCTGCAAATGTACTCCACAAAGGTCCTGATTCCTGATACAACTTCCTTCCACAAAACACACACAAAATTTCCTGGGTTAATATCCCATTTGTTCTCAATCTTTATCATTTTACCGACCCTGACATACTTCACTTGGCTAAATCTGAATTCTGTCAACTCTCATTCTAACAAAAATTCAGTCTTGGAGATAAGAAGCAATCCATCAGGGGCTAAACAAGAGCAAATCAATATTTTGTAGCTAAAGGACAATTTTGGAGCCACAGAATTGTATGGAGAAGGGGAAATCTTTCTCCAGTTCTTGGAGGAAGCTATTTGAAAATGCTTAATAAACGATTAAGCATATCACTTTCAATAGCCAAGAGGGAAACGCGTAGTCTCTCTCCTTTTCTGATGCTGTCTAATCACAATTGCGAGTTCCAGAAATAACAATTGGGGGAAGGGAGAGCAAAGAGTGGTCAAACCAGGTTAAAAAAAAAATCACAAATCCAACAAAACCTCCATTGTCTTACAGTTTTCTTTATCCACTAATGAAGTCTGTGATTATCATTATCCAGGTTTAGATACAAAATACTCACTAATCCTTGACAGATCTCACTTTGGCATACCCAGCCCTGGAATCTACAACAGAGAGAGGACGACAATGCACTTGGGGACCAGAGAGCCAGAGAGGCTCTTAAAGGCCTGGAAGATGAACCTATGCGGAAAGGTACGTGAGGCTGTGATTATTCAGCCACATAAACAGTGGACTGAGCGAAGAATTCATAATGTCCTTCAAATGTAGAAGGGATGGTGAACAGTTGAGGAATCTCACTTACACTCTGCAAACTGAATAAGAAGAAACTGATTCTATCAGCAACATGAGAAAATCACCTTAGATATATTGGAAAATCTCCCAGCAGCTTGTCTGTCCAATCCCTCATCCAGGCGTCCACTCCACATATGTGTTCAAGAAGTTACATGTATTTCCAGTAAAGGCTCATTGATTTATTCGATGAGTATTTGCTGAGCCTCTGCTATTTCCAGGTAAGGAAGGACATTCAGAAATAATTGACACAGCCCCATCCTCAAAGTTGTGAAAACGATAAGAAGGACACCTTTGGAAGCAAACTACACCTCCATTTACCTAGAATCGTTAATCTCTATATTGTGAGGACATCTCCGATAACCTCTAAAAGTTCTTTTTAGCTGTATACTCCTTAGCTCTTAATTAAGTAAAACAAACAAACCAGAAAAACCAAATACTTTATACCATAATTATTTTTATGACAGATCATATGTGAAGTCTTTTAAAAATGATAAAAGAGCTATCTGGTCAGTGTATATTAAGGCACACATATGTAAAAAAGGACAAATTTTTTTAACTAATCTTTATTAAATTTATTTGGGGTGACATTGGTTAGTAAAATTACATAGGTTTCAGGTGTACAATTCTGTATTACATCATCTATAAATCCCATTGTGTGTTCACCACCCAGAGTCAGTTCTCCTTCCATCACCATATATTTGATCCCCTTACCCTCATCTACCACCTCTCTCCCCTCTTACACTCTAGTAACCACTAAACTATTGTCTGTGTCTATGAGTTTTTGTTTATTTGTCTTACTTGTTTGTTGCTTTCAGTTTTATATCCCACATATGAGTGAAATCATATGGTTCTCGACTTTTTCTGTCTGACTTATTTCACTTAGCATAATAATCTCAAGATCCATCCATGTTGTCGCAAATGGCACTATTTCACCTTATGGCTGAGTAATATTCCATTGTGTATATGTACCTCATTTTCTTTATCTGATCATCAAGCAAAGGACACTGGTTGTTTCCATGTCTCGTTCACCATGAATAATGCTGCGATGAACATCGGGGTACATATATCTTTACGGATAAATGCTTTCAGATTTTTGGGGGAGCTAGATAATCCGAAGAAGGATTGCTAGGTTGTATGGTAATTCTATTTTTAAGTTTTTGAGGAACCTCCATACTGTTTTCCATAGTGGCTGCATCAATTTACACTTACACCAGCAGTGTACGAGGGTTCCTTAAAAAACATTAAATTTTTATCATTTGCTTAATTACATGAAATAGTTCGTCAGAATATATTCTATTAAAGGTATTCCCACTTTATGATGATGTCCAGACTGGATGACTAGAACAGATGATTTAAAGTAAATGGGAAACGGCTGCTGTATTTGGCTGAATCCTTAGACATGGATGGACACTGTAGTTGCAGAAAGCTCCAAAATGTAAATAATGAGAAGTCTGTGTATGGCAAAACAACAGTAAGTAGCGGCTGGAAATCACACATTTTCACCAATATCCTCTCCACCGAATATCTGTTGATGAAATGCACTGGGCGTAAGGCACTGTGCAATGGTCGTGGGTGGTGAGAACAGAAAAAGTTGAACTTGGCCCTACCACCAAGGAGTATCCAAAAGTATGACATGGGTACAGCACAATGCTTGCTGGAAGTGTTTCAGGCAACCACAATTGACTTACAGTGGGGAGATGGATGAGTCAAATTGGCCACGCAGCACTGCCGTGTCCTGCTTATTTAGCACCTGGCCTCTGTCAAACCACGAGTAAATGTCCAGTGATGAGAGCTTTGCCACGAAAACATTGGAGGGTGATAGGTGTTGGATGAAGAGACATGACTCCTTTCTCTATACATACATACGTAGGCAGGACAAAAGAGAGGGGGACACCTCCAGCTAAAATTTTCCAATGAAAATATCCACTGAGGAGAAGTGCTCACTCCAAAACTATAGTATTCCAAATGCTTATGCTTATAAGTACACTGGTGGCTAAGACCATTGCCTCTTTTTTCCAACTGACATACTAACTGGACTCCCTGACCCCAACCCCTCCGACCCAGGGCACCAACTGAACTGTCATAGAGCGGAGCTCTAAGGCCACTGCCTCCTCCCTTTCAGTGGCTCTCTCTAGTGTTTGCCAAAAAGACTTCCGCCCCCTGCTGGAATAGCCAAAGTTGCCGGCAGGGTGGCCACAACACAGTCTCATGCCCTTACTTTCTGCTACTGCCTATCTTACAGCAGCCAAATCCCTTTTACTCTCATCTAGTCCATGGCTTCCTGGTATATTCCCTGTCATGCAACGAGCCAAACGGATCTACAGTTCTCTGGATTTTTTTTTTCCTTTTCCCTTGTATCTTCCATTTAGGCTGTCCTTTCTCATCTCCTCATGTACAAAGCCAATCTCAAGGTCATCCTTTACCCTTCACCATGGGAAAGGGACAGTCCTTCCTTTAAATACCCATCAGGCTCTCTGCAGCTCTCCCTCACAACTCTTAATTCTGTCTACTTTTTATGGTGTTTGTGGGCATATATTACCTCCCCAACAAGACTGTAAATTCCTTGAGGGCAAAGTCTTGGTCACATATTTATTTTTCACAGCCCCTTGAAGTCACTAGCTGCTCAATAAATACATGCCTAGTAACACACAAATAACTACCGAGACCCAATCGGTGCTAAATGTTCATTAACATCTTTGTGCACATAACTGCAGCAAACGAAAATCAGTGTCGCACATCCAAACACTTTTCCCACCAAAACTCTAAATATACCTGCCCTGAAGAGGAGGAAACTTAAGCAACAAGTCCTCAGGATTTGTTGTATTACTGATGATGTGATTAGAAGCATGGTCATGTACCCGGCCAAGCGATTCTCTCCCTCAGAGACAAAGAGGAAAATAATTTATGTTTAGAATACTACCGAAGTAGTCAAACATTAATGAAATGTCAGAGAAACAACAATGTGAAAGCACAGCATGATACAAGGGTAGACTGAGTCTCAAAACCAGTTCTTGCATTATTTTGTTCATGCATATTCTCTGTGACATGGGGACTAATGCAGAACAATATGGCAGCCACCTAAAAGCTCAAGATACCTCTGTTGAACATCGGCTTCTATGGAGAAAAAAAGCCAAAAGAAAGATTGCTGCTAAGTTTATCGTCATCATTGTAACTGGTGGTGTGTGTACATATACACATCCATCTTTTGTCTCTCCTCTATGTGAAGGAGCAGGGCACAGGATCCATTTAAGTCCTTAGCATTGATATGCTGGTATAAAAAAGGTTATCTACACGGGCCATCTTGGAGGGCAGGTGTCAATTCTGTTCCCAGAGCCATTGCTATAAATGGAGTATGTTGGCTCTTCTAAGTGGTTCTGGTTCTCTTTAAATATAAATAGAGAGCCATGCAGAACTGAAAATCTGTACGGGAGAAATGGTTCAGTAAGATTTACAAGCTACATTCAAATCTAAGGTGGCTGCAACCGACACCATTTAGGACTATTAATGGTACTTGATAATACTGATGTCACTTTTTATATATAGCAATATAATTAGCAGTGCTATTACTACTATCTTGCCTGTGTCACTAACTACATTTCTATAAACAAAATGTACTAGATGGGAAGAGGATTTTTTTTTTAATAAAGCCATCTCATGGCATCATGTCAAGGTGAAAAAAAAATCACATTCTGTTAACAAATATTAATACCTACAAGTGACAAGGTTCTTGATGTTAATCAACATAGTATTCACACAGTATATGCCCGGCTTTGAAGGTGATGAGTCTCACCATTTTTGTTTGCATCTTAGCTATAAAAATAGGGCACAGTACAGAGAGTATCTGCTGATAATTCTACTTCAACCTGACATGGATGGAGACCATGCCAAATACTCAGCCCTGAGAAAGTAGAGGAATATCCCTAACCCCAAACAAGAGCCTAGATACCCAACAACTATGCTATCAGCCAGAAGTCCTCTTACTGTGTCCACAAACCAGGTGAGTTGGGGCTAAACTATGTTCAATGACAGATTCCAAAATCTGTTTCAAGGTGAAACTCTTACTGGCAACGGTACATGGCTAGAGTGATTGGCCTATTGGACTACCTTTTTCTAGTAGCGCTATGGAAAACAAACACCCTCCTCACTATATACAAGCTATGAACCCCAGAGACACTTAATTGTACTTGACTATCTGAGGGATGGGTTGTTCTAATTAAGGGCACTTTCTGGTTAAAGGCAGGGTTCATTAAAAACCTTTTATTCCATCTCTTATTGCTAACACTCCTTTGAAAGTGTGCCATATTTCTTCAACTTTCCTCCCTTAGTAAGTGTAGTACTAAGGTACTTATCATTCTGGATCCCCCAGAGAGCCAGGGTCATTTTTGAACACTATTCAGTCCAGTAGATGCAGAGAGGCAGCTGAACGGAAATAATCTGTCCTTATCCTTATTCCATGATATAACTGAGGAGCTTAATCCAATTCAACCTAACAAGTATGAATGTATGTATGTATGTATGTGTGTGTGTATGGATGTATGTATTTATCATGCTTAGAACTGAGATGAACACTGTGTGTCCACATTGAGAGTAGGGCGAAACTGACAGCAATTGTTCCCTTATCTCACACATGTGCACACACCCATAGACACCCATCGCGAGGATTCTCAGTCAATCCAAGTGGAAGACATAATTTTTTTTAAAAGGAGGACAGAAACCCACTTGTTTTCTTAGTGCGTGAAATCATTTCCCACCTGGGATGCTTTTAGGAAACCGTTATGAGCATAAGAAAGAAGTATGTGGGTAATTCAAATGGTTAATCCCCAAATTATTGGAATTTGGAAAAGGTTAGTTTATATTTAAACCTGGTAACTCTTTGTTCAGGGAAAACGTAACCATAGAATGAATTCGGGTGGGCCGTGAAATAAAGCAGAATACCTGATGCACAGAGCGCCTGGAAGGTTTCCTGCTTAGTGACCATTCACTGCAAGTTCGAAAGTGACCTCACCTCAGACTGTGGCAAATCACCAGCTTCCACTGAACTGACCTTTTCAATGGTTTCTGTCTTTCCAGCTCCCTCCCATGGGAGGTAATTACATATTGTGGCTTAAAATATTTCTGCCTTCATGGAACATGGAGAGAGAAAAATAAATAAGCGATATGGATGGTGGCGGCAAAGGGTTTGATCCCTGGTTTAACTTTGTTAACAAAGAGTAGAAAACGAGACATGCAGATAATTGAGTGTTCAACAAAAGCATCTAAATTTAAAACACTTTTACAGCCCAATATTTTCCACAATACTACCAAATCATTCTTGTGTGTTCATCAGCAGATCCTGAAACCCATTATAAAAATATCACCTTCATAATTAGGATTATTAAATAACAATAATGAAATTGTTCCTCTCGAGATGTACCCTGAAAAACTAGACAATTCCATCTCCAAATCTCTCCTTCCCTCCTGGGAAGGCTTTGGAACCATACAGACCTGGGTCCAAATCCCAGCTTTGAAAATTTCCCCGTGACTTTGGACCAGCTGCTTTGTGTCTTTCAGCCTTGTTTCTCAGGGTAGTTGGGAAGGATGAGCAAGCACGTTTATAACATGCCAAGCACGTTCAGCTACCAGGACAGGCTAAAGGCTCAATCAAGATCGGTGCCCTTCTTCTTCTTTTGCAAAAGTAAAGCAAAAGACATAAGCTTTACTCATTCAATGTAAGATTTTTATTTCAATGGAAATCAAGCTTTATCAACACTGCACTCAAGAGCAGGGCTTCTCAAGTCTTTTCTGTGCATTTGCATTACCTGCGGGTCTTGTGACACTGTGAGCAATTCAGGAGGTCTGGGATGGGACCTGAGATTGGGCACTCTACCAAGCTATACCCAGTGAAGTTGATACTGCCAGTCCTGGGACCCCACTTTGAATACGTAAGGGCTAGAATTCAGGAAGCCCAGAGTCTAGTCCTGGCTCTGCCATCCAGAGTATGAGAAGCTGCCAGGGAGGTGTCAGGAAATCATTCGCCAACTCACACAGAAATGGTCACAGCCAGGTGGCCAGGTTCGGGCCTGGGAGGAATCAGAAACAGATTTCATTACCCTCTATCTCCGGTGGTCCACCCTGCAGTCTGGAAGACCAAGCTCCATTTCCATGATGTGCACACTTGCTGGTGCAGAAGATGGGAAAGGGCTCCAAGATCACAGACTGCTGACCAAACTCTTAGGCAGACTCCTTTTCCCTTTCGTCCATTCCTTCAACAAATACAAACCGGGTTTCTACTCAGGGCTAGGCTCTACCCTACTCAGGGCTAGGCTCTCGCTCGCCTAAAGAAGCTCATACAAATATGACAAGACATCTTGTTTGTTTCAGTTCCCATCCCACTTCCTTCCATCCTGTAACTGCCCTTCACCCCACAGGCACGTGTGTGCATGGATGGATGGCAACCAAAGTGGGGCACTGCAGATCTGCTCACTCCCTTTAAGGAGATCTAAAGAGCAATACCCTAGGGAAGAAAATTTGAACTTGTATTATTTACCCATTTGGACCTTGAAATGTGGAATGACAATTATATATGCAACATACGTCCACCAATGGGTTTGAAGGTACATCCCTTTGGAGGCCGCTGCAATGAGTGAGCTGAGGCACTGGCTTCCGGGTGGCAAGTCTCCTTAGTACATCAAGGAGTGAGCATACAATTGACCTCACCATCTCTCTAAAGGAGAAACTGTTCTACTGCTGCTTGGGAAATGGTGATTTCCTTATGGCTGTAGGACCGAGGCCTACGTCTTAGAACACTCTGCTTTGCCAAGAAGTAGACTGCACTCAGCTTGACCAAGCAAAACGTTTTTGTGTCAACTGAAACCACCCACAGGGCATGCTTCCTGGGGCTGCATGTATGACTCGCACAGACAGCATTTGACCTTCCTCAGCATAAATGCAGAATTCGCAGGCTATGCCCCACAGAACCAGCACGGTGCCATTGTTTATCAGAACACACAAAGCTTAGCTATATCTCCAGTGAGATGTGAAGATCATTGGCATACACTTAGGGCACAATACAACACAAGGCACTCCCTTTCAAAAGATTTGTGCCAATTAGAGGTTAGTTTCACCTTTCCAGCGAGGACCACACCTGGCAAGAGCACAAGGCACAATACAAAGGATCAAGGAGAATGTAAGTGTGAACCCATTTCTTGCCAGCTGATGTCCACTCCTCGGGTTATTTAGGCTCACTAAGCTTCAGTTCACTCATGTGTAAAAGAGGGGTGCACAGTACCTTTCCTGTGTACCTACTGAGCATGAAAGAGCTCTGAGAACTCAGAAGTCGTCTACAAATGGAAGCTCATTCTGTTACACACAGACCAGAACATCTGCTGTAATGCAGTTTGTTTAAAATTAACCTGATGTGGGCCCGCAATAAACACAGACACCGGCATAATGGTAATAATATGATATGCCGGACTGATTAAAATTTCAACTATACCATCCACCCCCATCTCCTTGCAAAGTTAATGAATTAATGAATCTTTAAAGGACAGTAAGGGAGGCCTTAAAAAGAAGATGCCTTTAGAGTAAGGAGAGAAAGTGGTAGATTACAACTTAATGGCTTCAGAATAATGGTCATTTCCCTATTTTCTTCACTTGCCTTAGCTCAGCTAATGGCTTCATTAACGGTCACACTCCCCAGCGAATAATAGAGGCCCTTGTCACATCCATCATAGTCACGTCACAATAAAACCAGTTAAATACAATCCAGTTCCCTGTCTCATGCCAGTCAGGAAACAGGAATCAGAATGAGGAGAACAAGCCATACAAAAGCTTGTATGTTAAATTCCTTTTAACAATAAGCACGCAACAGGCTACTGGTAATGAAACATTAACTGTATTGTACATGCCACGTTGAATAGATAACTATGGCAACAATCGAAAAGCTGTGAGGATGAGCCGCTCTTTATTACAAGTTGCCCCACAATGTCTGTTCATTTCCTTCATTCTAGTTTGATCAAAGTAGCAAAGTTTTTCACAATTAGTACAGTCATGTCAATCCTGTAACGTCATGTCATAATCTCAAATGTCACTTCATAAAATCGGGTTGTCTGAATGACTGAGTTCTTTGCAAAAGCATCTGGTGTAGCTGAAAGATCTTAAATTTTTAGACCTCTTCCCCCGCTCCCCCCATCTTGGCTATGGAGAGGGAAACTAGCAGTGAGAAGGCAGTTTTGCTTTCATCAAGAATGTCAATGATTTCTACGAAGCAAGGTACCATGTATGGCTGCTTCACAGCTTTACTCTGCATGTAACAGGATTCTGGAAGTTTCGGAAGTATCTCATTGCACGCCTTTTCCACAGGTTATGATGAAGTAGATTGTCATGCAGGGTGTCCGGTGGGGTCTCTGCACCCGCTCCCCACATAAGAACCCAGGACACGGTGAAGCCAAAAAGGAACACCCACGGAGCCATAAGTAGGGGAGTCATATCACTATATTCTCGCCAGCGGTATCCGCCTCTCTGCAATCCGCTCTTGCTAGCCCACATCTCCATTTCTCTGCTAGTGTAGCCACAGCAGTTATATTAGTGGCCAATGGCTCACTGGTTACAGCTGACGGCCAACTAGCCACAGCTGATGGCCATCCAATCACAGTTGATGGCCATTTACTACCTGAGCCAACACCTTACTATGTGAGGCCGAGAGCCTGGAAACTGCTTTTTGGGGCTTTGTCCCCACAAGATTCTCCTCAAGCACAAGCTACTCCTGGAAGTTAGGAAGCTTTTGAAGCTACATTCATTCATTTTGAGCCACTAGGGCACCAGTAAGTGTCCTGAAGGAATAACCAACTGAATAGGCCCCTAGCAGCCTGAAACGAACTGGGACAAGCAGCCACCAAAAAATGCTTCATTTACTCCCAGGAAATGGTGTCTTCTCTGGCGGAAGCTAGGTTGATGTAAATTATACAAAAGGTGATTTCTGTGGTAAGGAGTAGAAACTCAGCATCTGTGATGGTGTCAACTTTTCTTTGTTATATTTTGGTCCTATTTTATAATGCCATTTTATGGGATTCATTTTTGATTCAGAGAAAATGACCAAAAGAGACAATGTTTAAGCTTGTCAGTGACAGTCCTTGTTTCCACTGATATTATCTTCCTCCCCACCCCCATTCCCCCGACCCCAACCGGCGGCACACAGCTCATTGCAGATCGCAACTTGTCCCTTTAATTTTAAGAATGCACAAGCTGTTGTACATTTGCAGTGTTTCCCTAATCCCTCTTTCTGGCAATGCAAATATGAACCAGCTGGGCCTGGTAAGGTTTTAGGTATTTCATTTTCATCCTCATCTTGAAATACTGTTTATATTGAACATTTCTCTTTATTAGCAAATGTAATATATAAACCCCCTTGCCATTCTCTCAAGTAACCCCAGATTAACGAAAGTGCACATGTTTCCAGCAGATGCCTTACAGTTATTTCTAATTGAAACAAGCTGGTGTTTAGGGCTACGAGACAAGAAAAGCAACAATGTCTTATATCTAGCAACTCAGATCATGTCCTTCAAAACCAGGAGTGCAGACATAATCTAACATTGAAACTTTCCAAGTAACACATGGCATTTGCCCTTAATTAATGGGAAGCAAATAGAACTCTGAAATTATGAGGGCAAGAGGGAAAGCTACTAACCTGAAGATACATACTGTATGTCCAAACTGTAAGCTAGGGAAGGTGTAATTCAATCTTAGAGAATCTCAGGTGGGGAGGGGTCGGTGGTGAAGTTCTGTGGATCTATTTTGCTTCCATTCAATGTTGAGACTCATCAAAATAATAAAAATAATACGTAGCTACCATGTATTGAACACCTACTCAAAGCCAAGTATTATGATTTCCCTGTGTAGGTATTTGTCACATGAGGTGGCATGTGGGGCCTCTGGTCCTGCTTCCCGCATAAGAACGCAGGATATGGCAAGGCCAAAAAGGAACACCCACGGAGCCATAAGTAGGGGAGTCATACCACTATATTCTCACTGGCGGTATCTGCCTCTCTGCAATCCGCTCTTGCTAGCTCAGCCACCATCTTCTTGCTAGCCCCCATTTCCTGCTAGCGTAGCCACAGCAGTTATATTAGTGGCCAATGGCTCACTGGTTACAGCTGACGGCCAACTAGCCACAGCTGATGGCCATCCAATCCCAGTTGATGGCCATTTACTATCTGAGCCAGCACCTTTCCATGTGAGGCCGAGAGCCTGGAAACTGCACTCCTGGCTCTGTCCCCACAGTATTATTCTCCCCATTGCACAGATGAGGAAACTGCGATTCAGGACAGCATCAAGGAGAGCATGGCTTTGGATCAGACAGAGCTGGCTTCCGATCATAACTCATTCTCAGCTGGGTGATGCTGAGCAGGTCAGTAAACTCTAATTGTCGTCTCTAAGTGGGGAGGCTAATTGCTACTTTCAGGGCAGTGAAGACAGCTCAAAAAGGAAACAGATATGAAAGAACAAGGGATATAATAAGGCTTAATACATTATATTGTTTGGGATGTCCATAACTTTCTTAAGACAAGCTAAATTTAAAGGTTGTCCGGAGTTTAAGAAAAATTACCACTTTACAATGCATCACATGCTTACTGGAGGAGTAAAAATTCTAGTTAGTGGAGTTTGTCTATCTGTGCAGAGCCATAAAGCTTCTGCTCAGCAGAGAACACGTCAATGAAGGACCAGTGAGGCACATGATTGACAGAGGGCACATAGTTTAAATATCAAATGAATGTCTTCGGAGTGGATATTAAAGGAAACAGTTATAAAAGAGAAGTCACGGGGCTTCAAACTAAGGCACACCTGGGTTCAGTTGTGCAGACTGCCATTTATTTAGCAGCATGATTTGAATGATCTCTCTGAGGCTCAGTTGTTTCATCTGTAAAATGGGGGTTGTCTTCACCTAGTAAGTTCTAGTCAGGACTAAATGAAGTAAGGCACGCAAAGTGCTTGGCACAAAATCTTGCGCATAGCCAGAATTCATACGAGGTAGCTGTTTGCGGATCGAAGAAGTGTTTTCTTTTTAAATGCTGTGCTTGACATATCAGATTGTTCTGGCAAGTACAGAATAGGCTCTACTTAAGGAGTCAGGTAGATTTGATCCGGTAGAGTCAGGTAGATGCTTCTCTACATCTGCTAAGTTGAAATCTGCATTTTACTATATTAAAGTTTGAGAAGCACAGACCTAGTAAGGTCCCTTTCAATCTTACTATTCCAACCGTGGTCTGGGGTCAGCAGCATGGGCTTCATCTAGAAGCCTGTCAGAAAGGCAACTTTGGGGGACCCAGCACAGCCCCCAATGAACCAGAAAATCTGGGGCTGGGCCCGGCAATCTGCATGTGTCTAGCCGTTGAATGACTGTATTACAGTTCCTTACACATGGTAGGCATTCGAATCACAGCCCCCTAACATCTGCTTGACTTCACTCCTTGGTAAACAGTCACTACATTAGAAAGAGTAAATTTTCTTGGAATTAGTCAAATATCCATCTGTTTGTGTATAAGAGACTTTGACAGGAGGTGGGAGATTGGTCTAGCGACACGGGAAGCCGCCTTTCGGGGAGGAGAAAGGTGACCCGTGTCTGGCTCTATTTATTAACTTGCTTCATTACAAACCATCTACACTACTGTGTGGCACCACAAGGACATAGCTATCAGAGCTTGCCTCACTGAAAATGACTCATTTCCTACCATTAGATGGGAGAATTGTTCAATCTTAATGCTACTGATGGGGGCATTTCTGCTTCTCACTAAGCCACTGCCATTTTCCCCTCTGCTCTCAGCACTTCATTTCGGGAGAACAGGACAAAGGGGCACCCTCATTATCGCCACCATAGGAGCAGAGCTCTATCTGCAGCTTGTGAGCTAAGCAGCAGGGAGGAGAAGCAACGCACGCTGCCAGGGAAGGGACCTCAGTAGAAGCTCCTGGAAATAAACAAGAGTGCAATGGCAGGATCCAAGGGACTCCAATTATATAAGCACTCACTAGAAAGGAAAAACACCCTGGACAAATCAAAATTTAGACATTTGTTTCTCCTCCTTTCCTTTCCAAACCCATAGCTACCGTGGCGGACCAGGCTCTCATTAGCTTACACCTGGACCATGTAAATGATCTCAGACAGCCTTATTGTTGACCTCTTGTAACCTAGTGCTAGCACATGGGAGGTGCTCAGTAAGTGTTTCTGCCTGTTGATATGTACCTGTCACCTAAGCAATGTCTGTCCTCGAACTTCACCCAAGTTCCCCCAACCTCTTCTTTGACATCAGTAGCCATGTCTACTGAACTTGCTTGCAGGCTATTCAGAAGCGTTTTCACTCCATGATTATCTTTAGAAAAACTCAGGTACCTCATCTTTCATGATATCCTTGGCTGAAGATAAAATTAATGAAGTATCACTATCATCAATTTGAAAGTTGGGAAATGGGTCCAAAACACTAACCATGATTTACACATAGTTGCATTAAGAATTGTCACAGATCAAGATATCTGCGTTGTATTTCAACAATACAAGGAACTTCCCCCTAATGTTTAAATAACTCACTGTTTTGGTACTTTACATCCAATTTGCTCACAGATCTTACAAAAAAAATTTATTAGGTTGGTGCAAAAGTAATTGCAGTTTAAATGGTTAAAAATAATTGCCTAACCCGCAATTACTTATGCACCAACCTAATGAAAAAATGATAGTGCATATTAATGGTGCTTGAACTTGCATGGTTTTCCGGATGCGTTATATCATTTGAGTGTCACAAATGTTCAGTGGGGTTGAAAGAGCAGAGGAGATTACCATTTGCATTTCATAGCTGGGGAAACTGAGGTCCAGAGAAACGCTAGCTCTACAGACTTTATTCCATAGCTTGTCTGAGGTCACACAGTCTTTAAGGGGTAGAAAGTAGGCCTGAGTGCAGTTCCATACCTCCAGGTCACACTGCTCAAGTGCGGATGGCGGGCTATGTTAAGGGGCTATGCAGCACAAACATTTCGCTTCAGAACCATCAGATTCATTTCTCATGATCGAGGTGGCTTAAATGTATTAAAATATTTCTATTACAATAGTTTCTCTTTTGACTATTTAACCTCCCTGCCCCCAAAATAAAATGGGTTGTCTCCATCTCTGTCTGAAACAACAGCTCAACACCTGGGTGAGTCTGCAGCCCTTTGGAGACCAGCCTTCCTTGGCTGCTCCAGCAGTCGGTCCGCAAAGGTGTCTGAGAGATGTTTGCAAGGAAGTTAGCAAGACAGACACATATACCATTTCACCATTTAAATGGCACCAAGCACTGAATTCCCAAATTGGAAGTTGTCTCTGAATAGACATCTTCGCCTGCAAGTGGACTAGCTGCCCAAATTCGTCTTTTCTGAATGAAGTTTCAAGTTTAATTAAAATTTTCTTTAATTAAAATGCAAATATTCTAGGACTTTAACAATACATTGTTTACACCAGACTGGTAATAGTTCTCAAAGGCTTTGGAAAAAAAATAGTTTCAATCGCAAGCTATAGGTTCAGATTTCACTGCCTACTGAGATGGGGAAAGATCCGTTTTTTTTCTATTGGCTTAATCTGTTTTAAACAGAAGTGCACATATCAAAAGGGTATCTAGGATTCACATGCAGAGACTACAATTCCCTAAGTTCATGGCTAAGTCAATAATTAGCAGTTCAATGCTTCCTTTTATGGTTTTGAAACAATTTTTACAGGACTTGTGGTAGCAAGATAAAAGTAAAACCATAAGTTTCCTATTAGTTAATGATTTCTATGAGGATATTGATTATTCTCTTTACAAAGTTTCAATACAGGTAGTTAAATATTTTGTTTTGGTTTAGGACAAAATGATTACTAAGTAGTTTCTTCATGAAAAAATACTGAGAGAAGTTACACCGAATTTCTGTCTCTAATAGCTTCATGGTGAGTTGGGGCCTCTACACTTACAGCCCAACAACAATGTGGGGAAGGGACAGTGAATTCTATTTGGCACCTCCGCCCTCCAGGCTTCCCAACAATGTGGGGGAAGCCAGGTATAGGAAGACTGCCCACCTTGGAAGGCAGGTGATGGTGAGTGTCTGAGGAAAATAACCAAAAGGGATATGATTTAGGATCTTCACGGATTTGTAAAGCAAAAATGTGGGAGTGGGAATGAGGGGGGCAATCCAGGCAGAAGGATGAGCTTGCAGCAGGGGCCAAACAACTATTCACCACCGGCTGCAAATCGGAATCACACAGAGGAGCTTTTATAACATGCCAGTGCTGGCTCACACCACCAAAAAAGGGGACGCCACTGGCCAGAAGGAAGGGGTGTGCGGCCAGGGTGGAGAACAGCAGGAAGAGATAAGGGGTCACAGGGCAGGGCAGTGCAGTGAATGGGTTGGACAGCTGGACTAGCAGCCATGGGGAAAGCAGGCAGGCCCTCCAATCGTCTATACACATTTGAGACACAAGAATAGAGAAATGTTAATCAAAAGAAATAAAGGAAAGAATAAAAATATTTCTAGCCATAATGACACACTCAGGAGCCTGAGTAGTTGTTTAAGTAGAGACTTGGGAGGTGGTTAGGCTGTATCTTCCTGGAGGTCCCTTCACCCCTGGAGCAAGGTGAGGAAGTAGGGGTAGGCGAAGCACACGTGCGAGAAGGATGGCCAGATTTGACAAATGAAAATATAGGATTCCCGGTTACATTTGAATTTAAGATGAATAATGAATTGTTTTTTAGTATAAGTATGCCCCATGAAATATTTGAGACACACTTATACTTTCAAATTTCAACGTGTGAAGAGAGAAAAGGATGGAGGTAGACAATATTATGGAGGGCTTTTAAATTCCAGTCTCAGGAGTTCGAACTTGATTTTTAATAATAAAATAATATTTTACAAGAGTGACTACAATGATGTTGGTAGCAGAGATCATTATTAAGTGAGGATTATGGGCCACGTCCTTGTCAAACCACATCTGGTTAGAATATTTGTGTATGTCTAAGTGATCTGAGAAAAACCTTTGTGTGTCAGAGGAAAAGCACACACAACTGGTTTGACAGGTACCCTGTGACTTAGGAACGATGAGTATGAATCTCTATTCTACAATTGAGAAAACTGAGGCACCAAGAATTTAAGTAACTTTTCCAGGATCACCTGGCTAGTAAGTGGAAGAGTCAGCACCTGTATCCATGTCTCTTCGACCACAAAGCCACACTTTTTATCATTTCCCTACATGACATCGCAGGATGTCATTTGTGGGGCCATCCTAGTCTACTGAGTAAGCAGGTCACAAGTTTGATTCCGTGATTTGGAAAGAAACAAACAAACGAAAAAACTGTGTTGGCAAGTCTAGGATAGCCTAGACAATTCACTAAAGTTTTGAGGATCTACACTTCCAGTAGCTATACAATGAATACAAGAAGAAATCAAACTTTTTCAAATATCATCTAGTACCTGTCAAATGAGAAATGTTTGTGTTTTTTTTTTATTTTGTCATCATTAATACAATGTGTCCCAATAGTAATAGCTAACCTCTATTAAGTGACTTTTATGTGCCAGACATTAATTTGTTTAATCCTTATAAAAGTCCCATGAGCTAGATGCTGTTATTTTCACCATTTCACAGATGTGGAAACTGAGACCTAAAGAATTAAGTGACACATCCAGGGCCGCACAGCTCAACAGTGGGGAGGGCTGCCTGTTGCCATAGTTTAAACTTAAATCAACATGAGATGCCAACTTTTAAATACCTTGTTCAAGTACCTAAGCCATAATTCATGCCATTTCTACATCCTTTTCAGGTTTCCAAAGAGCTTTCCCATATGGGTATCATTTAGTCTTCACAGTAGCCGTAGGTGAGGACACTCAGACACAGAGACTTTGAACAACTTGTGTAGAGCCATGAAGCTGGTCCTAGGCAGAGGTCTTCGGACTGTTGGCTCTGTGCTGGACAACCATTGCACCCAGTCACCCTATTTGAGAGCTGCACCCAAGTTTGGACTCACATCCCAATGTCACTGGAGGCGGAATTCCATTCAAATCCTTTGGCCCTAAATGATTTAGTGAGTTAGTGTGACTAACATTTGGAAAGTACGGACATTGCTCTAAATCTCATTTTCCCTCAATGGCTTGAGCCAGGGAAATGGAAAATCTGGCAAAAGTACCAAAAAGGATTACAATTAAATGTGGTTGCAAAGGAAAACAAAAGGACTCAGTGAGCGGTTTGAAAACCCAAAAGTTTAAACTGGAAAAGTCCTTTAGGAGATTTATCACTCATGATGAAGATATTGACTAACAAATACTGAAGTGCATGATTTACTCTTTAAATTTTTCCGAATACACATATATTTGAAGCCAATGCCAATGGAAAATGGTTTGGAGATTATGGAAAACACATTTATGAAGCCAGTAAAACTAATCAATTTCTAGATTTGTCTTACTGAAAAGTTCTTACTAAATAATGGCATAAATATGACCTAGTGGAAATTCTCTTTCAGAGAAACTCTGAAGAAGATCACTTGCTATGAATCTAGATTACCCAAATTCATGGCCGATTAGAGAAACTGAACCGAAATAAATTACCAAAAGCTGACAAAATCTACTCATCACAATGCCATGTTTCAACATTAAAACCATTACTACACATTCCTTCACAAAATAATTTTGGGGTGAAAGAAGGATTTATTTTCCTCTCATAATTACTGCATCAATGTGTTTAACCTTTGCACCTTCAAAACCCAATCTGAATCCCTGAGACAGAAAGATGGTTGGCCTTGAGTGCTGTTCAGTGGTATCAGAACATGATCGCAGATTCCTGTTTTCCAGAGAAATGGGTGGAGATGAGTTCTTGCAGAGCTAGCCTTCTGTGAAACACCATTGAAAACTGGCTGAGCTGCTCCCAAAATGCCGACACTTAATAATTTAGCCAATGTTTGGTAGAGTATGAAGGTGTAAATATACACACTCACTCACTCAATCACCCAGGCACACTATCAGGTTAAAATATTTGTGTATATCTAAGTGATTTGGGAAAAACCATTGTGTGCCAGGGTAAAAGTACACACAACTGCTTTCACCAAATCAGGGCTGAATTTCTCATCCACATATCCAGGAGGCTTCTAAAATTACAATGACTTCCCAGTATTCTGCTCAAAAGACAATGAGATGCCTTAACCTCTTGCTGCATTCTACTTCTTTGCCAATATTCTTAACTCTGTCTTTTCAAGTGCTTTCCATTCATCTTTACTTACTTGTTTTCACCTTGCTAAATAGCTTTCATAAAGAATGCCTATGTTAATGGACACGAACTCTATTTCTTTTTCTGAATGAACTGTCACAAAGCCATTCCTTGACCGTTCTTCCTGTATGTGTGTGCTTTGGTTGTGGTGCATATGGTTAAATAAATCTTACTGAAAAGCACAATAGTGTCATCTACAACCAATTACCATCAGCCATTGCTTTGTAAACACTCAACAATAAAACAATTTATTTTAGTGAACAGAGTCTATGTCAGTCCAACATTTCAGTTAAAAAATAGCATGGAATCCACCTCAACCACAGTCGTGCTTAATTGCTATTCGATTTGCATAATTTATACAAATTAATTTAGACTCAATAATTAGCATTTTCATATGGTTTATTGGAATCTAAAAGGCATAACAGTATGGTCTGTTAGCAATCTGAACATGTTTAAACAATATGTTTTGTAAGTCACTGGCGTCTTAGCTTTGCATAAAGTGGGAATCAAGAAAACGTACAAATGTCCATTTGCATGTGCTGCCTTTGCTGTGTTACTAAATCTAGATTTCATTGATGTATTGTGGTGATGACGATGAACTGATTAAAAACCACCTTCAAAGAGTGTTAACATTTGAATAAATAAAATGGGCAGACGCTAGTCCAATATTTTGTGTTTTAAAAGGGCAATTCATAATCTCTTGTAAATGCTTATTCTTCCCACATGTGTACACAACCATATAAAAATAAATACAAATAAAAGTTGAAGAAATCCAGCTGAGTTGTGGAGCTTTTACAGCAGTCAAATATCTGATCCCTGGTAATAAAAATACAAATATCTCCAACTTATTATGTAGACAGACAGACGCTCTATAGTTCTAACATTTCCAAATACAAAACCAATACCTGGAAAAGCACTAACCGCGTAACACCACCCCCACACACATTTGTATATCGCTTTATTGTCCACAAGCGCTTTCATCTATACTGTCTCCTAAGGTCTTCACAACAATCCCATCACACAGATGAAAAGACTGAGGATCATAGAGGTATCGTGCTCGTCCCTCCCTACCATGCCTTACCTATAAGACGTGGTCATGCACAAATGAACACATATTTACATTCGTCTTGTGCTAATGGAACTCATGGTGGCACTCCCAAAGATGTTGATATTATATTTCCTATTTAAGGTACAAGGTGAAGGACAGGTTGGAAAAATGAGACTTGTATATCATCACTACATGGAAGATACAGTAGGAAAATATTGAGTTCTGGAACATGATAGTTCATTTTATTTGCATTGGTACTGAGTTGAATTGTCTTATTTTACAAAGTCGAATATTCAGTCCTAGTAAATTCAGTGCTTTATGAAGACTATTTCAGATGGCTGATGGGAGGCATTCCCAGAGTACACTTGCATATTATGTTGAGACTTCTACTATCTATTTTTTGCTGTAATCTTTCTGATAATACCTTTCATAAAGTCTGTTTTAATAGAAGTTCTATATTTCTGAATGAACTACCATTAAGATAATGTTTCCTGTGTGTGTGTCTATAGAAAAAGCAATATCCAGGGTGGAGTTACAGTCTGTTTTCTATTTTTCCTTATTGTTGGTTCCCAGAGTACTGAGTGGAACACCTTACAGACAGTAGGCACTCAAAACATTTGCTGAATGATTGAACAAACAAGATTAGGAAGTTTTAAACTTTAAATTGTCTCACAAAAATTGTCAGGGTACCACACCTACAGGCATCCCTCATTGTGAGCCAACTCATTTTACACAAGTTCCAATGTACCCATTTACTAAGTGTGGCATTAATTTGTTTCCCTGAATTACGAGCGTGCAATCTTAAAAAAAATATATATGAGGCTGAAACACAAGTGTTAGTTGTCAGCACCTGCTGGTGACATGGGGAAATGCAGCTTAACTATACTAGACATTGCAAGCAGACTAAAAGGGGAAG
The DNA here is from genome assembly GCF_964194185.1 of Rhinolophus hipposideros. Lineage (NCBI taxonomy): Eukaryota > Metazoa > Chordata > Mammalia > Chiroptera > Rhinolophidae > Rhinolophus > Rhinolophus hipposideros. The sequence goes on from NC_138046.1 coordinate 10,976,139, forward strand.
CTGCTTTACAAGAATTACAACCCGAGTAAGAAGATCTCAATACATACCGTTAATTCTCATGAACAGAGGAAGACATGGGAGAGGATTAAATATACTGGCCTTCTGAACGCTCTGCAAAGTCACCCCAAGGCAACACTTGACAAATCACCTACCTTGGAAAATATTTTCAGCGCAACCAAATGAGAGAGTTCTGGGTATTTTCATAGTGAAATAATAATTTTAATAGTAATGATGCTAATATTTATTGAGCACTTATTATGTGCCAGACATAAAGTTATAGAATAACAATGATAGATACCATTTACCAAGCATCTACTCTTCAACTGAAAGGACTAGCGAACCTGTCTGCAGATGAGTTAAAGGACAATAATTATAATAGCAGCTAATATCTCTTGAATGCTCAGTATGACTTAGGAACTGCTCTAGACAATTTACATGTATGAACTCATCTAAGTCTCCCAAGAGCCCTGTGAGGTAGGCCCAGTTCTGACAACATGCCAGCGTGCTTCTCATTTGTTTTACATATTAACCTATCCAATACCCACAACCACCCCAGGAGACAGGTGCTAAGATGAAGACGAAGCAGCAAGCTGTTCCAAGGAGCCACTTATGTCGCTTCCTTTCCAACAACAGAGGTAAAGAAAAATGTTCCAATTTTGTTTTAGTAACCTTTACGACCACCTTGTAATACTTAGGAAAATCTGGGTGCATTTTCAAGATGCCTCATTCTTTGGTTTCATACCCCCGTTGTGAGGGTGCTAGAAACTTCAAAGTGGGTTGCCATGTGTTGGGACCACTCCTACTGCAGGCCTAAGTTATTTACTCCTCTAACCTCTTTGGAGGATCTGTGCACATCAAAAGGTTGTTGTTCAGAAATCATTTCACATCAGAGACAAGAGAATAAACATGCACCCAATTTATCACTTCTTCAAGCTTGGTTTTGATATGTTAACAACCATCAGTTAAACAAACAAATGATTAGGCCGAGAAGAGAAATGTCAACAGTTGCTGTGACTGTGTTTATCTGTACTTTGTGTTTGTGTATAAAGGCCCCATTTCACAGAAACAGAAAAGGTGCCAGAGAGATTCTCTGCTCTACCTCCAGAGTGGGGGCTCAAAGCTGCTGGGTGGTAGAGCTTTATTACTACAATGTAATGCTGCCTGCTCATCCAATGCTCATTCAATGACAACACACAGCCTCATGTCATCATCAGGGAAGAATCATGAAGGACTGAGGGAAAGCCTCAGTGAAATGGTGAGGATTATGAGGCCGGGCACACCCATCCGGCTCCCAACCCCCCAAAGCCAGCCCCTGGGCTAGTATGGGTTTTCTTACTAATGATGGTGGTCGACAAAGGATCCTCGACAGGACACACATATTCACTTCCATTAGCACCCTTGGAACAGACAACTGGTCTACTTTTCAGTGGTGTCTGTGGAAATCTTGATGGTTGGTGAGGTTTCAGATGTGGAATCTGAGACAAAGATTTTTGTCTTAGTATAATTTTAGGGTATGATTTTCAACTTTATGAGCAGGAAAATCTAAAGAAGTTGCTAAAGTTACATTTGATATTTTTCACTTCAATCGTGGTATTCGTATGTATATATATATATATATATATACTCTTTTTTTTTAAAAAAAAAAGGGCTACTTGCACTCAACATGCTGAAGTTGAAGCAAATTCCATACCCAGGTGGGTAATTTTCTGAATGAGAGTGACATTCATGTGGCTTTTTCAATATGCTGGTTTAAGTGAATTGACAACCGATGGTTTCTTTTAGAAATATTAATTATTTTAAGACTCTGAGGTACAGAGAACAAACTGATGGTTGCTAGATGGGAAGGCGGGTTGGGGGATGTGGGAGAAAGGTGAAGGAATTAGGAAGTACAAATTGGTAAGCACAAAATAGTCACAGGGATGTGAAATACAGTATGGGGAATATAGTCAATAATATTGTAAAAGGTACGTATAGTGGCGGTGGGTACTAAACTAATCAGGGGGATCACTTCATAAATTATATAAATGCCTAACCACTACACTGTACACCTAAAAATAATATAAAATAATATTGAATGTCAACTATAATTTTAAAAAATATATGTAGTCACGGGATGTAAAGGGACTAGGGAGTATAGTCATTGGTACTGTAATATGTATGTATGGTATCTGATGGGTATTAGACTTGGGGAGGTTATCACTTTGTGAGGTGTATAAACGTCTAATCACTATGTTGTTTTGTACACCTGAAACCAATAATAAAAAAGAAATATTCATTATTTTACACTATCACAGCTACTTAGAAAAAATAAAACATCACAGCTACTTACATAGAAAACACAAAAATAAAACAATGAACTGAAACGAATCCCAAATGGTATTGGGAAGGTGCTGCCCTCCCTCCCCAGTTCTAGAAGCTTTCCTGATCCAGATGATTCCAATAATATCATACCCAATACCACTTTCTACTCTCTGCCTTTCCAGAACTTGTGACCAGGAGTTTCTCTAAGGTCTATGGCTGGACAGCAGGGACACTATGAGGATTTCTCTAATAGGGATGTGTACTTCATACCTAAAGCCAGATGAACCCAGAACATATTTTCTTTATCAAAAGTAGGAAGGGATGACTTATTTTACAAAAAAGAATGATCTCAATTTCCCTTTCAATTGGAAACCCACCACAGTAAGTTAAAAATAGTATACAATTTACTAATGTGCTAAAGTTCTTCCAAGATAGACAAAATACATAAAGCAAAGCATACCTGTGAGGACCAATACCAAATTAACAAATCTCTCAAGTTTTTATTGTCCCTCTTGTTCTTCCTGTTCCAAAGGGAAATTTAAGATGTAACATGAATTACTATAGTCTTTGCTCTTCTCCCGGCACTAATTGTTACTTGGCATAAACTACTTTGGGCATATCAAAGAAATTGAAATCTACAATTACAGGACACCACCTATGGTTTGCAGAATCATTACTTTCTCGGAGCAGCTAGAGGCAAATGGTCACTGCGGACTTGGTCAAGAGAGGCAAGTGAAGGGCCTATGTGTACACTGTCCCTCCACTGTTTTTCTGCAGTCAAGAGGAGAATCATCAGATCAATGGGAGAAATGGAATATAGAGGCAGGTTCACCTGAGCCAGAAATAGAGTTAGGGCAAGCAGACAAGATGGCCTCAGGTAGCTTAGAAGGGACCCTCTTACTATTCTAGAAAATGATAGACGTACTCATAAATGAGTAGACAGGGGAAAGGGGGGGGACAACCCTGCTATATCTCTTTTAAAGTATTTTTTATTTTGAAAAAAAAAAGTGAAACAAAATCAGGTAGACTTGAATTAAGTTTGATAACAAATAAATTATATAAATAAAACCAACTATAGAAACATAGTCTAACCACTATATATGTCTAACCACTATGTTCCACACATGAAAATAATGTAAAATAATATTGAATGTGACCTATGACTGGGAAAAAAAGAATTGTTTGGTACCAAATATAAAAAGAAAAAACTTCCAGAAAATTTGTAAGAATATTAAATAAAAGTCCATATACCCTTCACCCACGGTAAGTTGCTGACCTGATGCCTCTCTACCTCTAAATCAATTTTTCAATGTCTATTTCCTGAAAATGTAAACATTTTCTTACATAACCATAATAAAATAATCAGGAAATAAATGTGATCCTCTGTTAAATCTAATCTACCAACTTTAAATTGTTCCAATTGTTTCAATAATACCATTTGTAGAAAAAGAAAAAAGAAAAAGAAAAAAAAAAAAACAATGTCCAGGAGCCAGTCTAGGTTTATGCCTTACATTTAGTTGTCATGTCTCTTTAGTCTCCTTTAGCCTGGAACACTTCTTTAGTTCTTCTGTTTTTCATGACTTTGAATATAAGGCACTTATTTTGTTAAATGCCCCTCAATTTGGGTTCGACGTCTAATGTTTCTTCAGGATTAGATACATGTTATACACTTTTGGCAGGAATAATACATGGTGTGCCCTTTTCATTACCTCTTATCAAAAGGCATATGAAATCAACCTGTCTCACTACTGGTGATGGTACCTTTGATTGCTTGGTTAAGGTGGTAGCTGCCAGGTTTCTTCACTGTCAAATTACAATTTCTTCCTCTTGCAATTAATAAATATTTTGCAGGGAGATACTTAGAAATTATGTGAATACCTCATTACTCCTCAAACTTCCAACCCCAATCCATCAGTGATTCTACCCTGAATCAATTTTTCACAGTAGTGTGGGATCAAGCAGGTAAGTGTATTGTGGATAATGAGAGTCAGGTGTTTCAAGTTTAGAGAAGGCAGTTACCACAAAGATAAGGGCGAAGACTGCAATGTAGTGGTGGTTGATTGAAATAGGTGATATCCGTATGGCCTCCTAGTATTTTAATATATATACAGATATAGAAATAGATACGTGTGCATGTGTGTATATGTGTGTATTTGTGTATTCATATGCAAGTATCTCCTAGCTCTATCTGCTAAATGACACTCAGGTAGTAAAATGCACACCGCCCCCATATCTTGTTCTCTAAATACCATTATCCAATAAAAGGAATCAGGGCTCCTGAGAGAAATGGCTGATTCCAGGGCTGAAGCAGAGAAGCACAAGATGAGTCTGAAGTATCTTGTTGTGCCAGAAGATAAGGAAATGCTCCAAGATCAAAAGGCCACAGTAGCCAACCTTTAAGAGGTGCTTACTGATCAAGTCTGGGACAATTTGTGTATCAAAATAAATAAAGAGATTATGATATTACACTATAGCCTTGTAAGATATTACCATGTAGAAAGCTGGAGAAGGGTACACAGGATCTGTGTATTATTTCTTGCAACCTCGTATGGACCTACAATTATCTCAAATTTTAAAAATAAATATAAATAACGACAGTAATGTATTATAACTCATTGACTAAGAATTCACTAAGTAAAAAAATCAATCTAAGAAAGAACTTAGAGTAGAATATCACATTTTCCCCCCATATTTCCTCTTCCATTTATGCCACCATTTTCTTGCTCACTGAAGATTATTTCATGGAGTTGATCGATTATGGTGATTGCTCTCAGAAATTTCTGGAGATGTCACTGGATCTAAGTGTTTGCCTCTATGAGTTGTGACTGGTGTGCCTTGGTGATTTCAGTGTCATGGAAATCCTGAACTCAGCCATCAAAACCTGGTTCTGTGTGGAGGTTCTGAGTATTCAGAACACTTAGGACTTCCAGATTTCTTGTATGTCATTTTAATCCACTAACACTGGGTCCTAATTATCCAGAACGTTTTCCCTATCTTTTGCTGTGGATTTCACAATCCAATTTTTGTCCCAACATTTAAAATGTTGACAGTTATGGCTGGCTGTGATCCCTTTCAATAATACTACAAACTACGCAAGTGCTAACTTACTACGTGGAATAGCCATCTATTTACAGCTATATCTATAGGTAAATAGTATTGAAATCCATAGCTAAGAATCTAATGTACATTTATGAAGTCATCTCTTCTGATTATTTAAATGTAAACTATTTATACATAATACAGATAAGGTAAATGTCCACATCTGACTAATGGCACCGTTACCTCTGAAAGTCGGCTCATTTACTGGGCTGAGATTATCACCCACATACGAGTACTTGTATAGTGGTAGTTTAGTGGTAAGTGTCACAATTTTATTTGTTATTTATAAGCTTTACCATGAGCCAGACCTTTTTGATTAAAGTCAATATTAGCTATATAATATTGACCTTGGCTGTAGTTTAGATTTTAAATGTCATGCCAAAGCTCTTTTAATATCTTATGCTTGGTTACAGAAAGAAAAAAAAGGAAACCAGTGATTCTAAAACCTCTCTCTCTCTCTGTCTCTGTCTCTCCCTCCCTCTCTCCCTCCCTCCTCTTGCTCCCCCCCACACAGAGAAATTTAATTTCGCACTTACTTGCTTTTATACAGTTAGCAAAGTCAATATAAGAGGAAAATATTACCTGGATTATTTTTTCCTAATAGAATTCTGACATCTCTGTTTTTCACTTTTAACAAGCTACAATTAGAACTGCAGTTGAAGCTTTTTGTATGGCTAATTTGCATTCTAAAAATACTAGAAAATTCAACTGACCTAATTTCTCAAAACTCATTCCTTTGGAACACTTACTTAAAAGGGAGAGGTGCCCACAAGAGTTGTCAACAAAGCAGCCTGACTACTTTATAAGTGGTAGCTCCAAATGGTGACCTGGCAGTCACAGCCCTGAGTGGAGGAAGGCAAGCTCCCTGTCCCGGGACACGCATGCTGCCTGCAGCCTGCTCTTTCGAAGGTATCAGTAGCCTGCATAGAAAATGTCTGAGTCTACTTAGGAAAACAGCCCTGAGAATAGAAAAGTGCTTTTTACACTGAGCTTCTTAGATGGTCATATGTTTGTCAGTTCAGACATTGTCTCTACATTCCCTTTATGGTTGGAATATTCTGGAAAATTCTACATGACTAAATGTTAATGGAAATCAAGTATCCAGAGATCCTTTTTTCAGTTCCTTGAATCTTTATTTATGAAAATGTTTCAAACTGGGGGAGGGGGTTGTACTAGGAAAAGAGCTCAGCTCTACAGCCAAATTCATGAGTGAAACTGACACGTTAAAAATAATTTCCTTTGGGAATTCCATATGGTGCATTTGGAAAGGCAAATTTTAATACTAAGTTCCTGGGGAAGTACTTATCTGAAAGCAATGAAGAGATGAGAAGTAAACTGAACCATTAGTCTACAAAAATAGAATATTTCTGGAAAGTATAAAGTCACACAAACCATTCTGGAACAGTATTTAAAATGGGCAAATTAAAAATGGAAAGGCAAAAAATATATTACCTCCTCTTCCCTCGAGGGGCATATATTTATTTTTACCCTCTCCCCTCTTGTGAAAAGAAAAGGCTAAGTCTATGGGAGGAATGTAGATGAACCTCAATCCACCAAGACAAGAGAGAGAGAGACTTTTACAGAAGTTGTACATCAATACTGAAATGCTAACAGTAAGTTTAGGTGGCAAGAAATAAGGGTTCCTTCTATGGCATCACATGCTTTGAATGAGAATCATACTGCCTGACAGCTAAGAAACAATTTGAAAATAAAAGGATGGGATGGGTGCCGTTACAAGTCAAAACACCGAAAATATTTCACTCTCCTTGACCATCTTCCTCATCCCTGCCTAAATGATTACCCTGAAGTGTATGTCATTTTTTCTCAATATGGAGGAACTAAATCCAAGGATTTTCTGAAGTGGTGACAGGGCTGAAATATCTCCTATGAACTACACAAAAGAGAAAATCAGTGATAATTCACTTTTAAAGTTGCACATTTTTTAAACAGCCAAGGCACAGAGATTAATATTTGGAGATTATTTTAGGAACAGGTGTTCCAAATCCTTTTTTGCATCAAACAAAGCAGGCTTCGACTTTGATTCACATTTCAAGTCACTTCTTATAAACGGCTGCGAACATCTCTATCTGTGCTGCAAGAGAGCTATTTCCACTTGAACTGTATGGTATATAATTGAAGTCAGAACTGTAAATCACTCAGCCATCTGTCCTTAAGCTGTCACAAATCATACATGGACGAGCATATGTATCATGAAAATAGACTGACAAACTTTTTAGACTTTACATGCTTCTGAGTTAATTAATCCTCGGTCCCACATGTTTCGGAGATTCTTCAACAATATGTTTGATGAATCGCTTTAATTACATGAATGGGATATGTGTGTATGTGTATGTTTTACAATGACACTGTTCCAAATCCAAAGGAAACCATGCAATTGAGTTAATGTCTTCACTTATAATGAAAATAATTTTAATCACATCCAGAACCTAGATCTATTGGCCTCATTTTGCTCATTTGGTTATTAATGTTGAAAATATATATTAACATTAACAGTAAAAATGATACCTCACTTTCATCTTAATAAAGATTTACATGCATATACATCACCCTTGAATTCCACAAAGATGCTGCCGGGAACAAGTATTTTAGTGACTGGAGTTGAATTCCAATTTCAGGAATGTATTCTCAATGCTATGACCAACACAAAATTTCATATCAGGAAGGTGCATGATTTCTCTGTGCCTCAGTTTCTCCTTATGTGTGTGTGGGGGGGTGTGAGTGTGAGAGAGATCATATAGTCCAGGTCTTTATGCTAAGGTGTCAGAATGGTTTACAAATAAATATGTACCAGAGTCTCAAGGTGCAGTAAATGAAAATATAAATATGATCCTATCAACAAGATAGGGATATCTTATTAAATAGGGCTGTTGAGGGGTTTTGTTGTTTTGTTTTGTTTTGTTTTTCAGGGTGTTTTTTTGCAAACCTGGGACAAAGCTAGTGACTCCATTCCTGCCTCGCCTGAGTCAGTCTAAAGACACTTCCCTTGTAAGCAATTGTGCATTTGTACAATTGTATAAGCAATTGTATCAGCAGTTGCACACTAAAGTCTTTTGAAAGACCTGATATGTATTTAAAATTGAACTCCCACTCAATCTTGCCCTAGAACCAAGAGCGAAACAGTGAATATGAAACTGAAAAGGTCCCTGCAACATTTTACCCCAGCAGGAAGGAGCTCAAGTTTTCCCTCCAAGCCTTTTTTTCTGTTGCTTTGTAAATACAATGTATGACTGCTTCCAATAAACAAGTGAGTATGTGCCCAGAAAGCGTACTGTCACCTCAATACAATAATGCCCAAGAAAATATCCATAATGCGAAACTGTCCCTCTCATCCAATGAAATGCAGATGAGAGCTGCTCATCCCACCCCATACAAATGTGTACACAACCTTGTCAACGGCCTCTGTGACAGCTCACATGGTTAAATATAGAGCGCTGTGCACCTGCAATCCTTGGAGAAGAAGTGAAGACTTTGGGTCCAGTAGGGGCAAGCCATGTTTCCTCTTGTCATCGGGATAGGTGGCCAGCAAATACCAGGCACGGTTTGACTATTTTGCATTAGAACTTTTGGGGGGCACACTTCGTAAAGGAACAATGGGGGAAGTTGTGGGACCCAAAGGCAAGCTGGAGCCCACTGGGGCCCAAGGAAGCCAGTTGTGCATGCTTGTGCAGCCACCAGCACAGAAGCAAATATGGTGACAAATGCTTGTGCTCTGGCAGACTTTTCATTGGAAGTTCTCTTCCCCTCTTTACTGCCCCGACCTGGCAGTGGAGTAAACTCTGCTGCAAGCAGATGCAACTGGTGAGAGCAGAGCCATGTCCATGGAGGGAGAGACGCCTGTCCCACGGATGTGATACCTTTTGAACTTCAGCACTAGCGAGTCCCAGACACAACTCATTGGGCTTCTCACCCTTTTTTTCCCGACGGAATCCACACACTTGCTGGCTACAAACACCAGGATTTACAGTCAGGTTGAATCTGATGTGAAATATTCATGTGCAATTTCATGTGGTCCCAAATGAAAACCTCCGTAGTCATTTAGCCCCTGCTTTCACATCAGGACAATCCAGGCACTGCCAGGTTGAGAATCCCTGGAGATTACACACACACACACACACACACACACACACACACACACACACACACAAATATATAATTTGGTTCTGACACCTTCATAATGTTTACAATAGAGTGGACATCTATCTTGATCACAAAAATGATCTCATATGTTTCACTGTTAATTCCAGAAAGTAGACATACCCTTTAAAAAAAAAAAAGAAAAACAAAGACAAGAAATAAAGAGAAGAAAAGAAAACATTTTAGCAAGAGGAAGGCAAAAGTATTTTCCTCCAGGCTGTGGAACTTTTGCGAGATATATCTGAACTTATCTTGAGTTTCAGTATTTACTGCAGGCTACACTGGGTTTACAATTAACCAGTCTGTGTGGTCACAGGGTGACGGAATGCTGACAGCGGCACCATCAGAGGCTCCCCTGGGGTCATACCTGGTGATCTGCCTCCCTCATAGGCTGCAACAAAAATGCCTGCTGCTCTCAAGATCAACCCCATGAGGGAGGAAGCACGTTTTGTGCAGCGTCTCTTCAAAGATCATTTTCAGTACATAGTAGGCCACACACTGATACATGACTAGATGGCCTCAGCGATGCCTGCTGCCTTTATGCTCCACTCAGCTCTTTGACGTCCATACAAAGACTTCTTCTCAGGGGCACTGTTTGGGTCATTAGAGAATGGGGTTGTCAGAGGGCTTTCTAATTGTAACCATAGACAAATTAGGAAAAAGGCCAGAGCTACCAGAAGCAATCAAAGAAATTTGTCAAAACTGCTTCTGATTATCTGGTATCAGATTCCTTATTAAAAAAAAAAAAAAGTAAGTGCAGGTGAGGTGATTACAATTTTTGCAAATGCTGTCATGTTTATAGTAAAAGACACCCCATTGCTGACGTATGGAAGTTATTTCCACTTTAAGACGTTTATTTCAAATGTCTTTCTTCTGTGAAGAGTTGAATGAAAGTTCTGGTGAAGGGAAATTAATTCCCTGTTCCGTTCAAATGTATTCAGAAATTCATTCTATTACGTCCAAAACACAGGCAGCTGAGCCAGTGTTAAGAAGAACCAGAAGAGCCACGTGACCTGGCAAGTCCAGTCAACCCAGTACAGAAACATGGCAGCCCAATGCCCACCACCTAGAGACCCGTGTAACGCTGTGACTAAGGAATTCAGAACTGAATTTGACTCTGTGGGGCATTTCAGTTTGTTTATCCTTGGTAAAATATGCCTTCCTTATGGGAATGGGGGGTCGGGGGGCGGGTTTATAAAAGCTTATTTTTTAAAACGCACAAAAGCTTCTAGAACATCAAATGGCTCTTACAAAACAACATTTTGATGAGTTAAGTGTAAATGAATCAGAAACATATGGATTACATTTCCCTCCAAATACACAGGGGTCTCAGAATTAAAGAGGGGAAAAAGGGCTTGGGGCAACATGCATTTGGGTTTGACCTGAATCCAAAGCATTTGAAAAGAGTTCTAGAAAAGCAGCAGGCCCAGAATGCATCCTGGACATTAAGGGATTTTATAAGTTTGAAAAATGTTGGATAGTTAAAGTTCCCTCTTTGAAGATTCTCAGATGTAAGCTGGGTTTATATGATTTTTTTTCCCCTTTAAATGCACAAGTATTCAGGGCAGCTGGCATTGATTATTTTATTCGTTAAAAAAAGAGTGTTTAAAATAAACTAATGGCATAATTTGTTTAGACAAAACAACCCTCAACCAGACAAAAAGGCTAACAGAGTAAGAAAGGTTGTTTGTATATATGGGGGAGGGAGGTGGGACTGGGTATGAGGACCATATATCTTAAGAGTTCAAGTTTCACAAAAGCCTAGAATCTACAGCTAGCTTATGCATGTATGTGTGTATGTGTGTGTATATAAACATGTGTATATAACTACGTATCTGTGTATATACACACATTACATATACACACAGGTAAACATTATTACTAACTTATTTCCTTAGGTCTCTGACTGGCACATTCTAATGTCATTAACTAATGCCACACACATAGCATGTGCCCTAATGCACGGACATGAGGGACAGTTCAAAATCCTCTCTGAATTTTTAAGCTCTCTCTCTCTCTCTCTCCTTCTCTCTCTGTCTCTGTCTCTCTCTCTCTGTCTTTAAATTACTTTAAACACTGTAATGGTTATTCCGTGATGTTTGGAACAAAGAAGAATAAGACACTTACGTTTCATTTTGAAAACACAGAGGAAGTGAGCGGATAAGAGGGAGATAAACATACATACTCCACTGTGAGAATGTGAGCGTCTCGCTCTAGACCCAGAGAAGAGTTAAGCAACTTCTATAACAAGCATGTCAATAACCAAATGGAGTAAGGGCCCTGCATTAAGTCAGGAATGCAAGAATGAGAAGGTTTGGGAGAGCGGCCACTAGCCTCGCTGCCTCTATTTATATAAGGTACCATTAAAATGCCAATAGAAGGCAATAGTAATGAATAGGCTTCATTTGTTGAGCTTACAAATGGGCCAAAACCACAATTTGAACACTATCTATATGTCAGTGACTCCCAATCCTTTTAATTAGAAAAAGAATAAAGTTTGGAGCATTGGTGCTATTTTCATTGTTTGTCATATTTTATGTGGCCGTAATCTTCCTATTCTCCTCCCTCACATCCCCCTCCCCACCCAAAATCAGGCAAAATGTTGGGAGCTATATCTTTCTAAAATTTAAACTGAATTTCACGTGATTTGATTGGAGCACTATTTTCTGAGAGACTAACAACCAATGCCCAGTACTGCAGCTTCTCCTAAGGGATTTTAAAGCATCATAAAAACTCAGCAGTTGAAACAACCTAAAAGGTCATGTAGTTCAACCTTTATCTGATGCTGTAATCCCCTCTACAACATTCCTGATAAGGGTCATCCAGTCTTAGCTTAAAGGCGAGACATGCATACTCCTCTACCTTCAGCTCCGTGAGGTAACCGCCACTCAGGTGGAAAGTGACCCAATACCACACACCACCCCTTTCTCTCCCCTTCAAAATTCAGTCATATGTGGGGTCACCGTTCAGGGCAGAGCATAGACAACACTGGCTTATAAGGGTCTCACCTGACAGTTAGGAAATGACCCATAGTCATGTATATCATCTCTTGCAGAAGAGATAGACCATGCCAAGGAAGCATTGGAAATACAACAGACCACTGCCAAATTAAATACAATAAACTTCTTAACACAAAGGCTGTCATCTGTCACCCACACTGAGAGTTAAGGTGGTTCTCTGGAAGAAAACAGCTGGCTCTGTTTGGTCTTATTAGCAAAATCCATACTCCAGTGCCAAGACTAGACCAAAACAAAATGGAATCTAAAATCTCCTTAATTGGCTATTCCCCCAAGTCAAGATGAGTCTCTAGTCTGGATTCTAAACTAAATATTTATAAAAAGCATTTGGTAGCAAGAAGCTATTCATCTTAGGACGGCCCCATTAATAGCTGTGACAATGATGTGTGAAAATTTTGTCTTCTAGTGTCTTCAGATTCTTTAGCAATTAGAATCTACGCTGTACGACTGAATTGAGGGGGTTACAATAATTCACCGATAGTGCACTACAGGAAGTGGTTTGTTGAATATTGACTGAAAGGTTACAGTCATCCAACAATGCGGTGCAATGTCATATGGACTAGATTTTGAATTAATAGCCCTTTGGCACAACAGGTGAAAATAATGAGGACTACACACAGAAATTATTCAAGACAGTGTTGGGTCTGCCTAGCCTCCTGGCAGCCCCAAAGAAAGCCAGATGCCTTGTGCCATGAGTTTCAACATACGATTGATGACTGAAGCCCTTTCAGAATAGTGTCTTTGGAAATGGTTTGCTGTGGCTCTGGCCAATCCTCCTTCTTATGCTGACTTCCTTTACATAAATCTCTTGCATGAATCAACCAGGGCAGTGATACTGAAGGGTAGGCTGAGTAGGACTGGGCAAGAAGTATCTGTTTTTGACATCTTAAAGAGTGCCAAAGTCCCTGCAACCAGAAGGATCTTCAGATATGACCTTGAACCCCTCAGAAACAATGAACTTTGGTCCAACTCTCATCCTACTTTAAGCATTTAATGGTCTGACTTTAGTCACCATTTATGCAATGGCCACCAGGATACCCCCAGTGCCTGGCCCATGATAGGCACCCACAATGTATTTGGCGAATGAAGGAATGAATGAGTGCCCATTTCCCTCTCCAGGAGGCACAACACTTAGGATTTCACCCATTGCAAAAAAAAGTTTGGCTTCAGTATACGAGATCTGACAATTAAGTTCACAAAATTACAGCAACGATGTTGCTAACCTTTTTTTTTTTTTGGTAGCAGAGGGATTATTCATTATGAATTTATACCAAGTAGACAAATACTTCACCAAGTTTACTATTTGGAAGGGCTGAAATGGCTGCGTGAAAAAGTGAGACGCCCTGAACTTTTCACCACCAATTCATGGCTCTTGCATCACGACAATGCACCAGCTCACAGGGCACTGTCTGTGAGGGAGTTTTCAGCCAGGAAACAAATCACTGTATTGGAACACCCTCCCTACTCACCTGATCTGGCCCCCAATGACTTCTTTCTTTACCCAAAGATAAAGGAAATATTGAAAGGAAGACATTTGGATGACATTCAGGACATCAAGGGTAATATAATGACATCTCTGATGGCCATTCCAGAAAAAGAGTTCCAAAAGTGCTTTGAGGGGTGGACTAGGCACTGGTGTCAGTGCATAGCTTTCCAAGGGGAGTACTTCGAAGGTGACTGTAGTGATATTCAACAATGAGGTATGGAGCACTTTCTCTAGGATGAGTTCACGAACTTAATTGTCACATCTTGTAAACTGCAAGCAGTATGAGTACTCAAGCATGTAGTGTCACAGTGGAATGCTATTCAGATCTGAGCTCCACCTTGCAAGATGAAGTGACAGTCACAGACAGAGGAAGAGGGGCTTTTCACACCATGTAAGTAGTAGCTTTTCCAGAGGTGACCATTGTGTTGCAATATCTAAAGATGTGTCTCTGAGGAGCTGTGTTACAGCACAGTGTTATAGTGTCAGGGTTCAAATCCCAGCTCTGCTACTACCTACCTATGTGACCTTGAGCAAGCAACATAGCCTCTCTGGGCCTCGGTTTCTCCATCGTAAAAGGAGCAATAATAAACATGTCCACTACCTCACAGCATTACTGAAATGTATGTATGGAAAGTGTTCAGAGGAGTGCCTGATGTACAGTAGCCACGCAGTACACAGGGGACGTTGTCATCTGCCAAGTGTGTAAGCCAATATGGTGAGAGAGACGTACCATTTCCCAGGAGGCACCAGGGTTCAACATTAGTGATTTGATTCCTTTTGGAAAAGCTGCTGTTAGTCTTTCGATCCTTCGGGGTTCCCATATTATGCCAATTAAAAGAGAAGATACCCAGGGGGAGTTTTCCTGAGCAAAGGCTGTTGAAGATCTGCTTGTCAACAGAACTTCCGAAACAGTTCATATGGGCTAGGTGGAGAGGCTGCCCCCTGCTCTGTCTACCCTAGAAATAGAACTAGAGCCTTGGGGGCACAGCCACCTCCCCGCTGCATATTTAGACAGGGTCACCGAGAGTCTCTCCAGGCAATTACCCTCATGCTCCAATGTTTTGCCCTGAGAAATGAAAACACAGTGGACACAGGAGGACTGCCCACAGACCCAGGGAGGGTAACATAAACTGAAGCGATTATACTTATTCTGTGTAGTCTCCAGGGCAGAACTACAACCAAGGGTTAGGAGCTCCACAGAGGCTCTGTTCATGTACAATGGAACCTGTATCACAACTGTCCAAATAGGAAGGCATTAGCTGCCTTGAGAGGTAGTGTAGTTCTCTTTCCACTTTATTTACTTATTTATTTTGGACTGGCAGAAGTTGGGTGACTACTGGTGGGGACAGTAAGGAAGGGACTTAGCCCTGTCAAGGAGTGGGCCTACCTCTGATCCCCCTTAAGGTAGGAAGCTCTAAGACTTCACGACTGCTGGGGTATTGATCTGGGACAGATCTGGCAGAGAACCAGAGTTTCTCCACTCCTCTTTAGAATCACGCATTTCATGAGAATGGAGACCTATCTGCATTTATCATTTTGCTCGCACACCGCTAAAAGGAGTTCACATTGATTCATGAAAACCAATCATATTTCTTTTTATATTTTTATAGCTTTTACGGTTCTTACATTGCAGTTTTTAAATGGGAGTGATTATCATTATGAAAAAAAAAATGTTCCTCACAGAGGGCCTTAATTCTCCTGTTAATAGTACTGACGCTAGAAAGCCTTTATCATCCATTGTCTATTTAGGTATTAAAATTCAAGCTTACTAATAAACACCGGAAATATAAACAAATGTGGCTTAATTTGCCAAAGCAAAGCAGCTAGAATTTCCAATGTCTTTCCATTTCATTAAAAATGAAGGTCTAATAATTCAACAATTTCAATGCAGGATACCTTCTTGGATGTTTTTTTAATTGATGGGGCATAAATGTCCATTAGCCACAACAGATTTGGACCTGAAATTTGGAATTCACTGAAACAACATGGAAGATATTAAAGGATTCTGTCCCCTGAATAGGTTATTTCCCCTCCCCTGCCACTCCTTTTTTTTTTTTTCCAGTGAGGAAGCAGAACAATTTCTCTATTACCCTTTTAAATAAACTTATGACAGGTTAAAATTGCTTATTTTTCCTTTAAAACATGTTTTATTTTGTCCAACCGCCTCAGTTATTCCATGTAGGCTGCCTCATTCACTGCAACCTTTTAAACTTTTTTTTTTCCTCATAAAATGCATACAAATAGTCTTTAGGAGAAATTAGTTAAATGGCTCCCAGAAAGCAGTGCTGTTTTTCCCCTTTCAAAACACTGCCATAAGTATCCCAGATCACTAATAAACGGTAAACAAGTCTGAAAAATTTATCAGATGTAACAGATCTGATTAAAAGAAAGACACTGAAAAAGAACAATGGTGCTCATGCTATAAGGTGTCTTTTTCTAAGTGCTGTTAGACCTGCCCAAGGAAGTGAATAAAACAGTAGCTACTAAGCCACTTATAGAAATAAATGTCAGGAATTCAAAGACAGCAACAAAGAACAGAGGAGTGTGGAGTTAAGACTAACATCAGGCTTCTCAATGGCGGCTGAAGTCAGGCTGAGCTCCCAGCATGCTGAGAGAGGTGCTGAATTCACAGGGGAAGCAGTAGCAGTGTTAAAAGAGCAACACTGTACAGGCCAGTTCAACTTGGACTTCCTCCTCCCACCCCACAACCACCACCACCAAAATGCAGCATTATGGTTGGAACTCCTTTTGAGAGTAAAGTAACATCAGAGCTCCATTCAGGAAGTCCAAGTGCTGTAACATGTTTAAGCAAACACTTCACAAATAGCCATTTCATGACCTACCAGCGACCCCCATCCCACACCTCCTACAAAGTAAGGCCCAAATTCACAAGTGAGACCGTGGTCAATTCCAAAATTTCACAGCATGTAGGGAATAAAAAGAAAGACATGGAAAGACAAAACCAAAGAAAATGCCTAGAAAAATAGCCCTAACTTTAGCACTGGACTTCTTCTTTCATCTCTGTCTGTTCAACATTTTGTTAGTGGCATTTACACCTCGGGGGGTTTTTTTGGCTGTTATTGTTAAATGAACGTGTGCCGATGATCTAAGAAAAGTTGCATTCACCCCAAGGACCTGGACCATTTCCATGAAGTCATGGAGGCACATTCATTCCGATAGGTCTCCCCCTTTCTAATTCCAATGGACAACAGCAAAACCTTATTAATTAATTAAAGCTCAATGAAGATTTATGAGTGGACTCTCTTCCCAACTTCTACCCCTGTAGCTGGGTGAGGCAGCTTAACTCAAACATTTCTGAGAAATGCCACGAACCATGAAATTTCTGACTGGCGTATCATTTATGATACCCCTGAGTAGGAGGCCTTGCCTAAGAAAACCGAGGCCTGGCACCCCATAAGGTTCTCATTACAAACAGGAATGTGCCAGGCCAGATGCACTTGGGGTCGTCAAGCTTTTTAAACTCCAACCCCCCAAAAAAAATCTCATAAATTTTGCAGAATATATTGCTTTTCCTTGAATTTTTATGATTATGTTCAATTTAAGGAAACTTACCCCCATACTTCATCATCTACCTTAGTGTTTAAAAGTTTTTTGATGTCCACAAAGTTCTATGAACTTTCTACTAACCATGATTTTTTGGGTTTGTTTTTTTTAACATCTTAAAAATATAAACCTACATATTTTCAGCCAGCCGTGAATTTAAAACCTCCCCCCTTCTTCTAATTTTGGTTTGCAACTGCAGGCTGAACAGATTTCAAAGGGTTTCTGTTGGACGAACTCACCTTTCCATCATCTATTAAGGCAATGAACTTAATGAAAGATGGCAAAAATGGTGAGCAGAGTGTAAACCGTAGTCAGGCCTTGGTAAGGAAATTGAATGGGTAGGGGAATGACTCCGTAAGGTTCAGAGGAATGTACTGTCCTGGAGCAGCCACTAAAGCATAAACAGACCAAAGAAAGGACTCCCAAATCCCAGAATCAAGGGGAAGGGTATGATGGGAGATGGTTGGCTGGAGTTGGGCACCTAGGCAAAGTTTGATGGTCTCTCACATTTTAACTTGTTTTAGTGAATTTTAGTGATTTCAGTGTTATGGTATTAAATTTACTTTATAACAACACATATTCCAGGTATGGAAATTTAACACATGTCAAATCAGTTACCAACCAAATATGAACTATTTCAGATGATTGTGTATTAAGAGGGTCAATTTCTGTGAACCCTTTCGTCTGCCTCTCTGTAGCTGGGGTGGGTCTTAATACTACACCCAAACCAGAAACTCTTCCTTACCCCAGAAACCCTGGGACAGGGCCAGGGTTATATGGTCCAGTGTCATCTAGGGAGATATGAGGCAAGAGATATCAAGGTCACACACTACCTACACACACATTTGGGAGAGGAAAAACCTACGAAGCGAAATGTAATCCTGTGCTGAATCAGATTATAAAAAGCAGACAAAATCACAACTTTATTCAATGTGTCATTTATCCCGGGTGAGTAATACATGATTTGTATGAAATTAAAATTGAGCTTTGAGAAACTACGAAATAAATCAAATGCCCTACTTTATGTAATTTCAACAGACAGATCCCATTAGAATTCTACTATGCATAGCTGTTGGTTAAAATCATTGACCAGCAACCTTATAAATTAATCAACTGAGGTAATACTGGCTCGGCTGTCATCATTTGCTACTAATCTACATTGAGAATTCACTTTTCAAGACTCTTGAAATAGGTTCATCAAACGTCTATTTTTTTTTCCTTCAAAATAGATGAGTAACTGTGTTTACAAAAGTCTGTGTGGTAAACGGGTGCCACTGGTGTCCTTTTTCAATGGCTTTAGTGTGTGCGTTGGCATTCCATTGTAATTTCTTGGTAAGATGCTAATCAGAATCTAACAACAATGATCCTCATCCCTCTTGGTGGGAAGTTTTACTACTTGCAGCCTGAATATATGTGCACTTCAACTTTAAACTGTTATAGAACATCAAAACCAATTGGCCAAAATACAAGTATAGTTAATATTTAATAGTGACCTTTTTTTAAGGGTCCTTCGTGGCTCTTGTGTTCCTCCTGGATCTTTAATACTCAGATGTGTTTCATTTCTGATCATGAGACCTAATATATTAAAGACCCACACAGCTGTCTCTCCTCCTAGTACGTACCTTCATGTCTGCTTAACTTGAACTAAATGGGTATTTCATCTCCACTAAAATGGCCAAGATTTCTTCTTCACCTTTTATCTTTCTATGAATATTCCTTGACCTGCACCTTTAATTTTGTAATTGATTGTGAAAACAATAAAATAATGTTTAGAGTTTTTTTCAAGATTGTTTTTAATACTTTGAAGTTGCCCCTCAAACTCTATTATGTCCAACTCTGATAGAGTTGATATCCAACTCTGTGAAGGCAGGGGTAAAAACACCTATTACTTTTTGGAAGCCTGTTCAGTGAGGTGATGTGTATAAAGCATGGGACATAAACGCTCTACAAATGCTAATTCTCTTACCCCCAATCAAATACTGAACCATTTTAAGAGTTCATAAAAATCCACACATATGGAAACTTTTCTGCATATCCTTCAGATAAAATTGTAATGTGAATCTTCCAGAGGCATAAATAGAAAATGTGTTCGGTCTAAAAATATATGTTAGGAAAACCCAAATCTTAGGTTAGCCTCCAAAGCAAGAACTATTTTTAAAAAGAAGACGAAGAAAAGAAAGATGAAACAACAACAAAAAGGCATCTTGCTCGGAGGAAACAATGGTATAAAAACGTGGAGAAAAATATTCAGCCAATGTTCGAAGTCATGTTCTCCCACCCCATCCCACCCCCTCCGTTTGTACTAGATAAAACCTCAATCCAGTGATGGGAACAAGACCTCTTTTTTTTTTTTAAGTTGGCACAATTTACCCTTACAACATTGTTGTAGATACTAAATGTAGGTATACCTCATGAAAAAAATGCCATACATAATATTCTAAAATCACAAATCCAATACGCTCAGGGCTGTGTGGGAGAGATATTACTCTCATCAATAAAGAATTCACCACGGGATTCCTGACAAGCAAGATGCACATAGAGAGCATTTAATTTATAAATTGTAATAAACATACTATTTCAGGAACATATCTGTTGAAGGAAAGGCAACACACTTACCTGTACCTGTCTGACCATCACGATTTCAGCTCTTCTCTTAAACCTCATTCTTGCACATCTCAACAATCTCTTCACAAATTTCATTGCACAAAACATTAAGCAAGTTATTGCATATCAATCCATTTATTTCTTCAATAAAATATAAGTAAGCACCTACTATGTGTCACTGTTCTAAGCACTGTAGGTGCGGTAGTAAATTATAGGACCCCCCCCCAAAAAAAATCCACCCTCGTTGAGCTCACGTTCTTGTCAAATTTGAATTAAGTCAAAATTTACAGACCTTCCCCTCAAACACCAAATCTGGTACTTAAACCAAAGCAGAGCAGAATCGTGGGTCTCTTACTGAGCTAGATATCAGGTCAGTTACACCTCATATTTACTTATGGACTTAGACCTAATGCTGATTTGTAAATACAAAAAATAGGTAACAAAGTCCTCATCAGCCCATTTCCACTGCAGGATCCCACAGCATGCAGAACTTGCCACTATTGTAGCATCTCTCCCAGGGTATCATCATGGATTAGCAGAGAAGCCAAGGAGTCACATGGCCTGTGTGTTAATTTCAGCTGTGCAACATACAATCCCTGTGATCTTGGGCAAAGTCTCTGAACCCTTGGCTTAATTTCCCTGCCATGTAAAATAGGGAAATCAGATAATACAAATCAGCGCCTGTCATACAGGAAATGTTAGCTCTAATTATTATTTTCACTTTTATTATTATTACTATGACTTTTACTATTGTGAAGACTTGGCACAGTGCTGGAATTAACTGAATACGTGAATGATGCTATACTCTGAATTGGCTGCATTAGGCTCTTACTCTGGGCCAGACACTAGGAATACAAAACCAAAGGCACGTTCCCGTCTCTCAAAAAAACTCAGGTTCATTGCAAGTATGTTCAAGCAGAAATATGTGAATCTGGGGGGCAGAGGAGGCAGGAGGGTCGTAGCTAGTAGCTTCCCAGGGTTGAGATTTAAAAGATAAGCTAGCCAGACAGAGAATTATTTGGTAGCCAAACAATCGTAAACACAGACATAAACCACAATCAGATAGTACCAAGGCACCAACTCACTCTTTCGGAAAAAGAAATGCAGCAGGCAAAATACCAGTGCACACCTTCCAGAAAAATAAGCTAATTACTTCTTTAAAAGGAGAAAGAACAGAAAGAGAGAGAGATTTGGGTTTATATTACAGGCCACAATACACACTTCTTTTGAAAATAGCTATTTTGCCAGCAATTGTGCCAATTTACAAACATTTGCTTCAATTGATTCAGGAAAACACATTTTCATTTGGCATTTCTTTGAAGAATGTTTGCAAAAACATTTCCATAATTCAGACAGTTAAAATAGTGGTCAAGAATTTTGTGGTTGCCCCTCAGCAAATGGTGGAGTGTTAATGAGAATACTCCATTCACTCAGCGAATCATAACTTTAGTAATTAATTACGTGATGAATGGGAGCTACTATCAAACCAGATAACTCAGAGTCCAAAGTCCATTGTTTAATACTGAGTGTTGGCTGCTCTTGCTCTTCTAAGCAACCTAAATTTCTGGCTTTCCATTACCCTCTGGACTGTTCTAATGGTACTGAAAGAGTTTCATGGGCCTTGATGGAGATTGCTTCCTTCTCCTACTGTGGCTCACGTTCTCTCTCTCCCTGTCATTCCCATTTCACTTCCATCCATGTCACACCATTTCCCCAAATCTAGTTCTACATGCCAAGATCAAGTCAGTGAGACCGGAGGTCATCTTTCACATTCCGTTCATCTCCCCCCTGAAAGTGACTGCCTAGCAAAGCGTTGGGCACAGAGTAGGTACACAGTGAAAAGTCCTTCATAGAGCTGACAAACACTGAACTAGGGCATAAGGGCTCATGACCCAGCTTTGTCCCTTACTTACTGTATGTCCTTGAGCAAGCCACTTTCCCATCCTGTACCCGTCTAAAGACAAGACTGGGCCAGATAATCCAAAGGGCCCCCCAGTCTTGAAACACTAGGTTTGAGGTACTCATTAATGTCTGCACACCAGAGCCAAATCTTCTGCCAGCAAATGAGTAACGGCTAATTGATAAGACCTCTATGATTCCAAGGCACGTCATCAGAAACATCCATCACAATGGAAATTAATTTAGCTACTATGGCTGTGCTGACCTGGCATAGAAACAACCAGTCCTTTTGGAAAATAAATTTATTAAAAAAAAATTAGTGGACTGACATCCTGGAGGGAGAAATAAAGCCTCTTGTGATTGCATTGTTTATTGTTCACCAGATAATTAAGTCGTCATAATACTTATTGCCATAGTCAGAAGGTTAAACTGACCTCATAATACACTCCTTCTGGCTGGTTGGTTTGATCAAACCATACTAGAGACCCAAAGACCAAGAAGACCTCAGATTCCTCAGAAATTTCTTCTTTCAATGATTGATAAACCCAAGATAGCAATTTTAGCACCATTACAAGGTAAGCAGAGTTTTACTTTTTATTTATATAAAGAAGAAACCATTTCAATGCTATTTCCCGGTGATATGTTGCCTACGAAACACAAATTTTGGATCACAGGAATATGGTTTAACCAAGGTCACCAAGTACCTCTAACCTGAGATACGGTTTTCACTGAAGATAGTAGACAATGCAGAGAACTATCATTTGGAAATTTAATAAAACAATCCATTCTTTATAGTATGGAAGTAATGATTTTTTTTTGTTTTTTTTTTTTTCCTTTTTCCAGCAAAAGGAACGTTGACAAAACAAACGGATGAGTGATTTTGAGTTTGTAATGAAAATAAAACCTGTTTCCTTAGCTTATTTCCCAATGTGTAGCTTTTATACCTTCATATACCGGCACATTCTTATTGGAAAACCAAATCAAAGATTACTTTAAATCACTGCCTGATTCTCTTTTTCAAATGAAGCAAAATGCACAGGTATATAAAAAAAGAGTAGCCCATAAAGTAGGCAATCCATAATCAAAATCAGATTCTAGCTGCAGTGCTATTGTCAGCCCTGCTTAAATCATGTGATTTTATTTAAGCACTCAGATAATTTTTCTCAGCTCAGTAAGTAGGTAGATGTTAGCAGCTAAGGTCATCGAAAAGATTTACTTTAAAATAAATTCAACAATTCAGAGCATCACCCTCTCCACGGTATAAAGTGTGCCTTGCTTTGAACATGCATATAAAATTTCATTAAAGTGCAACATAAAAGTTTTACATTAGAGGAACCCAGTGCTGGACCTTTGTTTAACAGTCATGATAATTTATGGCATGGATCTGCTACAGTTAAGTAGAAAAACAGCCTTCTCATGATGAAATACAAGTCATAAAGGCTGAAATTCAAGGAAAGCAGGAGGAATCCCAACGCTCTAACCACTCAATTCTTCTTCAGATTTTTGTCCCACATTCTACTTGAACATTCTCTGTATGGATTGAGAAAGAGGACCAGTCCATTAATGCTTGAACCCCTATGCCTCCACAGTTGGTTTTTTCCCAACTCTAAGCATATCTTAGAATTCACAGAAATCCTTTTTTTTAAATCACGCCAATAAACAACATAGGTTCTCATTTTTCCTTTTCCTATTATGATTTTTTTTGTAACCATTTTTCTTTCTCATTACTTTCTGCAAAAGAGACCAGGCTGGATAAAAGACTTTCAAAAAATTACAATTAAAACACTATCAAACAGGCAGAGGGTAAATATTATCACTAGGATTTACTAAGCAACTATCTTTAAAAGATAGGGCCCTTTGTATAGAACACTCTGAGCGGATGGAGCTCTAACATCAATCAACAGATGTTTATTAAGCACGTGCCATGGGAAAGACACTGGGGTAGATGATGCAAGAGGGCGATACCCATTCCTTAGGAAGCATATTTATATATAAAATATATTTATAACATATATTGAATAATATATATAACATATAATATGAATCATTCATTAAAGGGGCATCTATCGAATAATTACCAAGCGATTCTATCAGTACATAAATTGTTCTTTTTGTAATTAAAAGTAAAAAAGCAGAGTTACATGGCTAGTTAATGACACGGCAATGCCACAGATTTTTGTTACACAAGTATAATATACACAATCCAATCCATTTGTTTCAGTGAGTGCTAAATGCTAGAACCCACACAGTAACAATAAATAATAGGCAATGAGGTTTTGTGGAAAGACACCTGACCTGGAAATGGGGAGACGTGGATTTCTGACCTAGTTCTACTACTAACCATGCTGTGTGAGTTCCGGTGAGTCAAACAACCACTCTACGGCTCTTTGCTTATCTGTAAAATGGGAATAACCCCTGCACATTTGAATTCACAATGACAGAATGGGATGACATATGAGAAAGAATTTCACACGCCGGAAAGGCTCGGACAAAACGTCAGTCGTTGATGGTGCAGGCTCTGGGGTCAGCTCCATTTAGGTTAGACCCTGCATTGCATCACTGAGTAGCCAGTGATTCCATCACTTTGTCTGTAAAATGGATATCACAACAAGTCCTCACTTATAAAGTGGTCTGAAGGATTAAATGAGATTGAGTATTTAAAGCACTAGCTACTCGGTGATGCTTGGGACACAAAGTAAATACCACTCAATAATAGTAGCAATGACGATTCTACCACACACAGGTAAAACACACACACACACACACACACACACACACACACACACACACACAGAGGCCTCAAAAGGGTTTCTCCAAGTTTTGATCTTGAGCTCTTTAATCAGCAATGCATTTGTTTCCATTATCAATAAACACATTTTAAAAATCTCTTTCTTTATCCCACAGCGATTTAAAAAAAAAAGACAAAATGAAAAATGAAAAATGTAGCCACGGACCCAATAGTTTTGTCTATATGAGAGTTTAATCAAGTGTATAGCAGTTTCCCTTTTGGAGGTATGACCAATGGCTGTAAGCTCACAGGGCTACAGCTTCTAGATTGTTCCAGAGATGGCCATTTTATTGGACTTTTACGATTTGGAATTATGTTAAATATGTGCAAATTTTGCATGCAAGAAATAGTCTTAGCTAAGAATAATGGGCATGAAATAAAGGTTCGGCACATTAAAGCCATTTCTATTCAACAATAATTAGCATGTTTAAATACAATATAATTTTTATCCATCCACAAAATGCTTAAATGTTTGGAATCTCATTTATGTCTATAATGACAGATTCATTTTTGAGGCAGTCATTTTCGATCTTGATTTGTATATTTTAAAGTTGTTAAATGCTTGACTGAATCATTAGCAAAACAATTCGTGTATCATTAAACTGATTTCTAACATGAGATAATTTTCTTCCTGTCCAATAGACATGCCTTTTAAGATTTACAGAGATAACTTTTCTTCTTTGGGGGGTTTTGGACGTTGTACAGACCACCTGATCACTAGCTAATTTTACCGCCTTGAGTCTTGCCTCCCCATACACTCCCTTAAGAAATTCAACCCCAAATGGTTTGCTGAATGAATGCTCAAACACACTGGAGAATGCATATTGTACTGGCAAAGAAAACAGACCACGGACCACCTCCCTTTGAATGGAAGACAGAAGGGAAGGGGAAAAGATGTGTGGATGGAGGTAGAGAATGAGAAACGCTGGCAACCTGTAGGCCTTAGTCAAAACAGGATCCTGCCCTCTGCCCCCACATTTCTACTACCCCCAGGTTAAGGAAGGTTGTGTTCTCTCTCTCTTCTACAACTTCTCATTCATAAACAGGCCCGATGCACTCTTCCAGAGGAAGGCAGCTAAGGAAGCCTCTGAAAACCTGTGGGTGCAGAGCGGCTGAGGCAGCAGGGCTGCTGCAGGCACATGGGCCATGCCTGGCTTGAGCTGAAACAGTTCACTTTTGTCTGTAGATCAGGGTCGCCACCCCCTGCAAGGTTGAGGAAAACTGGGGAAAGTGTGGGCTGCTGGGGCAGGCCCTGGGGGCTGCCTTCCCGGGAGGAGGAGAAGCCTGGCCTGCACATGGCCCCTTCCCAGCCTTGACAGCCCCACACAGACCTTTGAACTTTCTATTTATATAACAGTTTAGTGAGTTTAAGTCTCTTCCTGTATAACTGCCCGTTTGCAAGCTTGCCTCTAATTAGGCTACTTGTGAGACATCACATAAAAACTACAAACAACTGATGCAGTCCTTGGCAGTGAGAAGTCAGCCACTGTCACAACTGCTTAACTACAATTTTCACTAGGCTTTTTAACATTTTGATTTTGCTATCATGGTGGTTTTCTTTTCATGTTTTTATTTTTAGGAATCTCTTTCTTTTTACTAATAAAAACATAAATGCCCCCACAAAGGACTTGGTCTGTCACAAAGCAATACCTAATCAATATGGGGAGGGGGTGCTTACAGGAGTGGAAGGTTGTACACTTTGCAGGTCCTCTAATTTTGGTCGCCCCCCCAAAAAAAAGTGGGGATTAATGACATCCCAGTTGCTGGTAAACAAGTCCAAATCTAGCCACATGATCTCCAGACACCTCAAGAATTCATTTACTGGATTACCACAAGGAAGTCTATGGAATGATTTAAACAATACAATTTGATTTTGTTCTTTACCTGTTTTTTCTTTTTTCTTTTCTTTTTTTTTTTAAAAAAAAAACAAGTGGTGTCTTTGGTGAGCACAGACAGACATCTGTGCCTCCCTCTTCTTTCACAGAACGGTTCATATTAAATTCAGACTCAGGTGAACATTGCTCATTCATCCAGGAATCTTAAAGAACTTGAGCTTTGGCCCTTTAATCGAGTCCAGAGCATGACCCATTAAGATATTCTTGCAGTTTGTGAAATCCAGGGCTATATTCCATTAGGCGCCGAGCACTCACAGACAGGGCACATACACAGACTGCAGCATCATTCATGCCCAATCCTTTCCATTTGCATTCATCCCGACAAATGTGTCTGTTTATAAATGGGCACACACTTCTTGTTTACTACAGTCAAGTGTTTGCAAATAACACATATGCCTGTGTATGCAAAGTCTTTCTTCATTAATTCTAGGAAAATGAGTTTGTTTTTAGCTAGCCTGATCCATTTATTGTCAGACATCTAGGGTTGCAGTAGAGATAGCTCTAAGCTTTCTGTTCCACAACTAATGGTGAAAAACTGTCCAATGTCAACAAAATCCTTAACTTGCTGGCACCTTTTTCCTCCTTGTACTTCCTGGGGAGTTTGGGGGTGGCTGTGGAAGCCAACGCTCTAAGCAGCTACTTACTTCCCAGGAAGGGAAGTAAACATATAAAGAACATGCAATTGGCATGCTCTGGATGTCCAAAGAGAATTTGGAAAGGTACAGAATTCCATTCGAGGCAATAGCAAGCTTTTTACTTCATCCGCTATGTCACAATTATGTTCCTTTTCTCTGTGGGGGTCTACAAAACACAGATGAACAATCGCATTGCACACGTTTACAAACACAGATGTATAAGGAAGCTTATCCCTCACAATCAAATAGTAAGAAGGAGAAATTTTCCTGGAACATGTGCACAGAGGGAAAAGGCCAGCTTATTTATGCAAATGTGTTATACTAATTCATTGGTATTTCACACAGTATCCACAGTGTCCAAGTCTGCATATTTCTTAATTGATATGGCATAGTTAAGGATCTGAAGGGGAAAAAAAGGTGTTGCATTTTACCTAACATAAGAAAAGATAGTCTCCAAAAAGGGGTGGGCATATATTTCTGAAAAAACAAGTCAAATCTAAAAGAGTCCATCCCCTTTAATTATGCAACTGCAAGTGCATAAGATTACACTGAAATTAAAATAATATAATAAATACATTTTTAAAAACTAAATACTTCATATATGTTTAACATTTGAACTAAACACACGAAATCAATTATAACAATGTCTGGTAAATTAATGATGTTACCCACATCATATATTAGGCAAATTATATGCAAATAGTAATGCTGCGGTTATCAGTTATCTGCAAAATAAATTACTGAAGCACAGTAAAGGCTGTGTTCCGGAGCATAATATTTAATTGAGAAGTAATTTTATTGTCATCTTAACTTTTAAATAACACTGTGGTTATTAAGAAAATTGCGACATAATATTTTTCTGTAAAGCTGATAAAACCCTGCACGATATCAAAAATGCCTTACAGATTATTACTGATGCAGCATGATTTGTAGCTTCAAGGATTTACCTGGAATTCCTGTAAAATAAAATATATTTAAGTTCTGATTATCTTAGATTTGCAAGTAAGGGAGTTATCATTGGCTATTGGCTAAACGTATGACCCTTTTCTAAAGAAGGAAATTGACTGAAATATCACATTAGCAAGGGAAATCCTTTTAAACTACACAGCATTTTTACAAGGGCTGCTAGTAGTTTATTTAACACTGCAAAAGATTTCGCACTATAGGTCGGTACTATAGATTATTCTAAGTACATTTAAAAAGGCAATAGCCAAGAGTGTAATTACAAGTAGCTGCCGCCGCGCCCTTCCCCCATCTAATTCTATAGGCTGTGGGAGAATATTGACACGTTAAAATATGACAAATTAACAATGATAACGTTTGTGGCAGAAGGTGAAGTGTTTTTTTAAGTTAATAGATATGTATATCACCATGTATGCACACGCGCGCACATCACGCAGAGAGGAACAACTTTCTGTCTCCCCAGTCACCTCTGCACCATCCTTCAAAAACCTCTCAGCGACAAGTTTAACGTATTTTTGGAAGAGCTGACTAAACCTTTGAATCAGAGCTGGTGCCCATTGCACAAACCTGCGGCTGCTTCCCAGTGAGGGTCCAGCAGGTAATTAAATGTACAGTGACATCTGAGTGGCCGACTTCGGGGGCCAATTTCAAAAACCCTGTGTTGAAAGGGGAACGCCAAAGTCGGCCCGAACCCAGGGCCACGCTCCGGGGCCCCCGAAGCCGCTGCTTGGCGCCCAAGTACCGGGAACTTGGGCTGCGCGGGTGGGAGGGAAGGTGTGCGCGCCGCGCCGCGGCGCACGGGGACGGTGGTGGCGGGGGCGGTGGCCACTTGGGAAGCAGTGGGTGGCCGGTGGCACCCTGCCGCTGCCAGTCCCCCAAGGTTGGCCGCCAGCTTTGGGCACCTGGAAAGTTTAGGCATTTCTAGCGCGCAGCGTCGATGCACTGGGAGGCCGGTCTGGCCAACCCGCACTGAGAAAATCCCTGTGGAGGTTGTGCGACTCGGACCCCCGGGCGGCAGCGGATCCGATTTGGGCCAAATGCAACTCTTCGGACTCGGAGCGCCAAGCAACGCTTTGGAGACCCGCATCCCTCCCTCTGCCCGCACCACCACCATCCCTGTCACCTCACCGAGGAGTCCGGGAGGCCGGGGCCAGAGGTGGCCCTGAGCAAGTGTGAGTGCGTCCGGGGCGCCCCCACCACAGCCCCGGCTCCTTTTAACAAAGGCGAAAAGCCCAGCCCCAGCCCGAGGACCTGCGTAGCGAAGGAGAAGACAGAAATCAACACCTACCACTGCTGCTCCAAGTCCCAGTCCCTGAAAAAGTCGAATAGATCCATGGCGGGCGGGCGTCTGTCCCTGTTCCTGGCGGGTCGGGGCAGCTCTTGGCGGGGCTGGCTCGCTGTTCTAGGCAGACCGGCTCTCCGGCCCTCCCGACCAGCTAAAAGTGTTCGGGCCGCATTGGCAGCGGCCGCGGGCGCTGGAGGTGCGGGGTCCTGCGCTCCGAAACGGTGGTAGTGGTGGCACGGGGCGGGCAAGTGACTGAGAGCTCGCCGGGGTCCCCTCGGTTCGAGGCTGCACGCGCGCCCAGCGCCCCGACGCTGCAGCGGGCTCGGGCAGGCAAAGCCGCCCGCCTGGCGGGCTGCGGGCTGGCCGCGGCGGCGGGGACGACGGGGGCAGCGACAGCGGCTCGGCGCAGCAGCCGGGGCGGCGGCAGCGGCGGTGGCGGCGGCTGCACAGGCGGTGGCGGCCGCGGTAGCATCACACACTTACACACACACAGGGGGCGGAGTCTGGACAGCCCAAAGCCGCGACATGGAGCCGGCACGTTATCATGCCCGGATCTGGCACGGGCTCGCCCCGCCCTCCCGCGCCATCCGGACCCCCCTCTGTCAAAATCAGCTGGTGGGAGCAGCCGCAGAGCTGGGGACCTGGGCCTGGACCCTGGCCCGAGGGGCAGTTGCAGGGATGCAGGAGGGGGACTGTCGGGATCAGGATGCAGGATTTGGGAAGGAGACCCCTCTTTGAACCCCCGCCCACTCCCAGCACTTGGAGTTACTGTTTGGAACCACAAAAGAGCGCACAAACTGCTGAGGGGATGGGGGTCGAACCCGCTGCCAGGCGCGCACGGTCCCTACCCGGGGGCACTCCTCAGGCCCCCGAGAACCATAGCAAACTTCGGTGGGCTTGAGCATCCCTCGGGCCCGCCCCTCAGAGCACGCGGGGCCAAGAAGGAGAAGGCGGTCACCTTCATCATCCCTGCTACACCGCGTGCCCGCACCCGGGCAGGCCAGGTGTGCCGCAGCACTGTGCCAGGCTGCTGGCCACGGTGCACACCCAGTAGGTTCACAAGCTCTGGGCCCTGGATTCCATGACGTGCAAGGGTAGGCATTAATGACTGCCCTTGTGTGGTCCTTGGGTGTGTGATTAGGACTCTGGGAAACTGGGTTGGACTATCACCTTCTTCACACAGTGACCATGTGCCTTGGGAAACGAATTCTGTACTTTCCTCCTCTGGGAAATGGGAAAACCACTGGATAAGTGCCCACGATTCCACCCACAAGCTGCCTGTGTCCCTTCTGGTAGGAGAATCTGTCTCTCTCCACTTGCAGTCTCCTCCCTCCCTTCAGCTTCCACTTTTGGTCCAGGACTCAGTGGATCCCTTTAGCCAGTAGCCTTCAGGAAAGGCTTTCTGTCTTACTGTGGGAGAAGGAGTGCGACAGTTTCTGGCATTTCAGGAGTAGGAGTACTCTGAAGTCCCAGACGTCTCATCTGCCTTCTTTGTGTCATTATACAGAGAGAATAGTATTGGTGTATTATTGAAATTCTGAGACTAGGACTCTCTTAGGAAGTGCAGGAGACTAAGCATTAACAGAGCAGGGTGCCAAGTCTGCGTGACTCTCAGCAAGTCTCTTCTCTGGGGCTCATTTTCCCCATCCGGAAAAAGAGAGACTTTATCCAGCCTCCATTTGGCTCTTACTACTGTGGTGTTCCATTCCTTTCTATTTGAATATGTTTCTCTAATATTATCTCATATTCCCAAAATCACCCAGATAGCTTTTCTTTACCTTTTTGTTGTTGTTGTTATTGTTGTTGTTCCCAAGAATAAGCTGAGACTGAGTAATTTGCTCAAGATCTGACATTTCTCCTAGAGTGCAATCCCAGATTAGAACCTAGAATCTTGGGAAGCCACTGTAGAGATGAACCTAGAAGTTGCTACAGCTCCTGAGAAGTGCAAGACTTCAGAATCTGAGCTTGAAGGGTCCAGTGTTTGGTCTCTTTCACATTCTTTATGGGGAAAAAGTACATCACTAACATACAGAAACAAGGCACTGAGCTCCTGCAACTCTAGCACCCAGTCAGGCTTTTGAACATGTTTATTTGTTTTGCATAGGACCAGGTTCTCAACAAATACTGGTTGACCGACTGCAAATCATGGGCAGCCAGCCAAGGGAAGACTACTGCTTCAAATTGTGTTGTCAGTTTAGCTACTTGTAAACTCCTCTGGTCAGACTCCGAGGCAAAAGAACTATTGGAAAAATGGTGCTGCCAGAGATTTTCAAGTTATCTCTGTGCCTTGTTTCTTCGAGGAGATCTAGTCTTCAGTCTTAGACTGTGAGCCCTTGAAATGGCATAGACTTCCCTGCTTAGATCCGTGGCCCCCAACCTTTATGCCCTCGGTAAATGATCCTCAAATTGGATCTGATTGCTAATGATTGTTGCCAGGGCTAGTGCTTGATCTGCTGGAAAATCCTTAGAGGAAAAGCAGAACATTTACAATTAACATTTAAATGATGATTATGGTCACTTTGTATCTGATTCACTTTTCTCAGCAGATTATATTGACTGAGGAAAGACAGAAAATATGTGCTAGATAAATAGTAAGTTTCCAATGGAAATAAAGCTGCTCCTTTAAGAGTTCCAGACCCCCATCACCCCACTGGTGTACTTTCTTCCCAATCAGCAGGAGGACGGAGCAGAAGCAGAAGGAGCCAGCAAGAGGCAACACTCTGAACAGAAGTGCCTGCGGGAAGGAGAGAAAAGACGAGTGGTGCCGGCTGCTGCTTCAAATGAGGGGCAGGGGCTGTCCCTTCCTGAGATCAAAACCAAGCAGGAAGGCTGGCCTGGGTAGAAGGAGCTCCCACTCCCAGCCACCCTCCTGGAACAGGGATGAAGCTGAGAGAGGCAGATTGAAGGGACCAGGCTATCCCTGAGGCCAGCCAGTCGGCCAGCCCAGGCCCAGCACACTCTCACTGTCCACACATCAGCTACGGCGTAGCTTCACTTTCTCCCTTTTTCCTTCTCTGGCCCATCCCTGGCTCTGAAGGGGCCAGAAGCCTTAGAACTCAGCTCTTTTGTGACTCCTCAGGTATGCACCCAAATCATGCTTCCTCCACCAGGCTGGAAGGAGGGGAGGGGAAGCAGGTTGCAGAGAGGGCAATAGCAAGAGGAAGTATGGCTATCTGGAATGAGGACCAGCTGCTTCCTTCCCTTCCACTCCCTGACCAGGCCCCCTCCATACCTCGCCAATCGCTACCATTCAACAGGCTGGTTGTCTAGAAAAGCTCCTCTCTGACCTGGCAACACAATTCTCAGTTCAGGTGAACAAGTGAGAAGTTCCAACCTTCTCCCCTTGGGACATCCTCTCTCTGCTGCCTTCTCCCATTCTCTCTGACCAGGCCCTCCTCTATGCCTCGTCAATCACCACCATTCAAAAACACCAATTCAAAGGAACCTATAGGAAGGACCACTGGGCCCAGAGAAAGCCATCTTTTCAGACAGGACAGAATCAAAAGTAAGGCTCCATGACCCAATCTCTTGAGGTGAAACCAAAAATCATTTTTTTTTTCAAAGAGGCTTGATTGTATGGAAATGCTGATTGTCTCACTTTATAAAGTGAGATTTTTGACTTGAATTACTTTTAATTTGGAGTCTCCAGGTACTAATCTTTATCTCAAAGAACCTGAAATCTTCCATTCCTACAGCTGTAGAAAAGGCAGTGTCATGAAGGTTCTGGTACACAGTTTCGCAAAATTAAGATTAATTTAAGAAAGTTTTACTGTGAATGTCAGTTCCAGGAAATGAAAAAGTTGACAGTATGTGATACATGTGTCATGCTGTCACACTTCAGATTTCTACTTAAAATATGAAGCATTTGTTTCTGACCTGGTGTTCAGTCAGGCTGAGTTACTTTCTAGGAGGAAATTGTGATCAATTACGGCTCATCTAAGGTAGCCTGTCTGAAAGAATCCCATGGGCTCTCTTGGGAATCACCAACTTTCATTACTATGGAGCTCTGGTAGAGCAGCCTGGAGCTGTCATTGAGTTTGCAATGGAAGAACATGACTCTCTGACCTTGGGGCAGTTTCCACACGTGGGTTGCAATTTCCAGAACAATCTTTGCCAGAGGAGTATTTTCACTTTTTCTAAGCGCAGAATGTCTGTACTTATTTGGCCTGGAAACTGGAAGCCTGAGGGTAGGGTCCTCAACTTTTAGCACAGCATCTGATGTGTGCCTGGCCCCTTCAGGGTCTACCCAACAAGTCTCCATGGAGGTGGCAGTCACAGGAGTGGATTTCAATGTGGGTCTGAGACACGTCAGTTCTCGGAACTTAGGATGAGCCTCATGGATATACTCATGTAATTTTGGTCACAACTCCTGGTTCTGCCACTTTGTACTTTGCATCTCAATCATAGGTCATCATTAAAAGTCCCTACTAGTTGGTTTTCCGATTACTGGAAAAAATGACCCTATTTCAGAGACCTTCCAAAGTCCTGTCTTGTCTCTAGGATCCTATTGAATCCTAAATATCAAACATCATATAACCCCCATGTTGATCATCAGCTTAATGAGGTGTAGGGCAGTTGAAGGTGATGCTGTTTGGATTTTATATGGTACATTCCTGTGAATCCTAGTGCATATTTAGCATAACAATTAAGAGGTAGCATAGATTGAGACTTTTATTATGTAGCAGGCACTGTGCTAAGCATTTTACATACATAATTTCATTTACCCCTGACCATGATTCTCTGAGGTAACCTAGTATTAGACCTATTTTGTAAGAGGAAACTGAGGCTTACAGAGGCTGAGTACTTGATCAGGGTCAAAGAGCTCATTAGTGTTATAGGCAGGCTTTGTCCCAAAGTTTCTGTGCTGCCAAAGCCCACGTACTAATCAACATTGCCCCACAGCCTCCATTCTGCGTTCACAAAGGGTTTCCTCTCACTGTAGCCCAGGAAGGTAAGCAAGGAAGGAAACTTTATATCTCCACTTGACAGTTGAGGACACAAGTGACTTTGCCAAGATCATAAGGTGGCACAGCTGAGTGTGGGACCAGGTCATCTAGGTTCCAAGTCAACGCTTGTTCTACTCACCACATTATTTTTATGGTCCCAGGGCCACTCCAGTGAACTATAACACCCTGGGAGTATGGGACTGCAGTGGCATCAGTTAACTGTTGGATTAAAAAAATTCTTGTGGTGCAATTTCCCTGATCTCAACTGTGGCAGAATTGGGGAAAGGCAGTTGGCTGAGCCGTGCCCTCATATTAAAGAGTCAGTCAGATAGGCAACAGGAAACAAGAAGATGGTGGGGCAATTCTTGCTTCATCGTTTAAGGAGTCTCAGATGGGTCTTTTTCCTAGAGATCAGAAATGTAGGGCTAAGCTACCTTTTTAGTCAACTGTGGAGGAGTGCATAGTGGTGGGCTGTGAGTTGTTGATGGAAAATTCTCTTCTGCATAAGGCTCTGTGGCTGTGGAACCGCGAATCGATGCTTCTCTCTCCCAACTTCTTGAGGACTCCATTCCCTTGTCTATAAATTCAGGGGGTTGGAAACATTCCAGCTCTGACATTCTCTGGCTCCTTGAAGTCCCTTTATACAACTTCACAGTGCATGGCCAGATGAAGACTGGTAATTTATAATGATGAGGGAGGCAGAGTGACGAGTCACCTCGATTACCCAGATCAATCATCTCCATTCCTGAGGCGGTGATTGAGAAATCTACTTCCTGGAGCTCAGAGCCCTGTCCCTGGGCTGCTCTCAGAAACCCATTCACAGCATGGCTGTCAGGAGTCGCTTCCCAGAGTCCCCTCTGCAGGGTTGAAGGGCTGGATTCCAGAGGGAAGTCAAGCATTCTCCCAGTGGCTAGAGGGGGAACCTAATGTATATGAAAGCACTTTGTAAACGGTAAAAAGCGCCATATAAATGCTTGCTCTCGACATCCCTTAGGCTGGTGTCTCAGAGGCTTCTCCATCAGGTGAGATCAGCACTGGCTGTGTTTGCAGGGTTTTTCTTAGTTTCTTTGTGTGTTTTTCTTATTTTTACATTTGTTTGGCAAACAGGCGCACATCCTAAGTTCCAGAGCCTGGTTATTAAGCTGAACATTTTGATGCTGTTAAAATAATATGAAGAAGTATAAACTACTTTTTACTTAGTGATCTTTTTTTTGGAGGGGGTTCAGGTCATTGATTTTCATATTGAAACATTTAAGAGTTTTAAATCAGTGTCTTCATTTAAAGTTTCCTGGTTCTTGGCATCATGTGAAACCCTTATTTTTCTATTAAGTTGCTAACAATTAAATCATTATGAATGAGGTTAAAAGAAATGAAATGACTGCCTAAAGGAAACATTTAGCTGCTTCTGCCTTTATGTTTTCAGGAAGTACAATGCATTGATAAGCCCCTCAACCTTTGAGTCATTCCTTTCCCCCTCCAGCTTTATTGAGGTGTAATTTACAAATAAAAATTGTATATATTTAAGGTGTACAACATGATGGTTTGATATTTGTTTATATTGTGAACTGATCACCACAATCAAGCTAATTAATACATCCATCACCTCTCATAATTACCCTTTTTTAATTTTTAATTTTTTTAATTGCCATTGACATACAATATTACATTAGTTTCAGGTGTACAAAAACAACATAGTGATTAGACATTTATATACCTCACAAAGTGATCACACCAATAAGTCTACTACAAACACTGTACATAGGTATTACAATATTATTGACTATATTCCCTATGCTGTAATTTACATCCCTGTGACTATTTTTTTTTCAATTATAGTTGACAATCAATATTATTTTGTATTAGTTTCAGGTGTAGAGCATAGTGATTAGACATTTATATAACTTATGAAGTGATCCCCTACCTAATCTAGTACCCACCTGGCACTAGGCATAGTTATTACAATATTATTGACGGTATTTCCTATGCTGTGCTTTACATCGCCATGACTTTTGTAACTACCAATTTGTACTTCTTAATCCCTTTACTTTCTTCACCCAGCCCACCAAACCACCTCTCACCTGGCAATCATCAGTTTGTTCTGTGTATCTGAGTTTGTTTCTGTTTTGTTTGTTCATTTATTTTGTTCTTTAGATTCTACATATAAGTGAGCTCATATGGTATTTGTCTTTCTCTGACTTATTTCACTTAGCATAATACCCTCTAGGTCCATCCATGTTGTTGCAAATGGTAAGATGAAGATTTCATTTCCTTTTTATGGCCGAGTAATATTCCATTATGCATATGCACCACATCTTCTTTATCCAATCATCTATTGATGGGCAATTCAGTTGTTTCTAAATCATGGCTATTGTAAATAATGCTGCAGTGAACATAGGGGTGCATAAATCTTTTCAAATTAGTGTTTTGGATTTCTTTGGATAAATATCCAGAAATGAAATGCTGGGTCATAAGTTAGTTTTATTTTTAATGTTTTTAAGAACCTCCACACGGTTTCCCATAGTGGCTGCTCCACCAACAGTGCCCGAGGGTCCTCTTTTCTCCACATCCTCGCCAGCACTTCTTTGTTGATTTATTGATGATAGCCATTCTGACACATGTGAGGTGATATCTCATTGTGTTTTAGTTTGCATTTCTCTGATGATTAGTGACGTTGAGCATCTTTTTATATCTTTTCATATCTCTATGGGCCATCTGTATGTCCTCTTTGGAGCATAGTTACACTTTTTTGTGTGTGGTAAGAAACTTAAGATCTACTATATTAGTAAATTTCAAGTATTATTAACTATAGTACCATTAGATCTGTACGTTAGATCCCTATATATTAGCTATACATTAGATCCCCAGAACGCATTCATCTTTGAAATGAAAGTTTCAGGGATGGACATTAGAGGTACAATTAGTTCGGCTGCTCCATGGGTGAAAGGAGAGCAGAAGCCTCGGCATTAGGAACTTTTGTCTAATCACCTGACCTCCCTGGAATTCTGGTCCAAAGAGGCCATGCTACTCTGCCATTCTGTGGCTGTCCCTTGTTCCTTTCACAGCAATTAAAGCAGACCAAGATGATGGAGGAGAGACTCAGTATCAACCTGCACTGGAGCAGACTCATGGCTGGGAAAGCTTTGTCCCACTTACCCAATGGCTCTAAGCCTACAACCACCTAAACGAGTCACACATCTCTGGATCCACTGCCAATGATAATAGGATCTACCGTAAAGAGGCAAGTAAGTCCTGCCCATTTCCAACTGATGGTCTACTTTGCTTTGGTATTAGAGATCCAACAGAAAAGTGTCCTCCAATCCAGAGTTCCTTCAAGACCTCTGAGAAAAAGCCAAGAAGAGGGCCATATCCCTTCAAGGTGTCACAGTTGACCCTCAGTAGCATTTCCTTAAGTCAACTGACCACACTTTGAGACATATTAGTTCATGCCATTTCATTACCTAAATTCAACTTGACCAGAGATGTGCCTCTGAGATCGTCTTCATCTTTCCTGCCAGCACTCAGTTTTATATATCATAGAACCACAAAATACAATCACTAGCAGGAACTTTATTGATTATCTCTACCTCAACAGAGGCCCAGATTGCTCACCAAGATCACACAGTTAGTTCTATCCGTCAGAATCATAACCAAGTCACCTACGTCTCAGTTGAATACCCAGGTCATGCAGTCCTGAAATCATAAAACATTGCATCTTGTTCCATTTTTAATTACA
This sequence comes from Rhinolophus hipposideros, assembly GCF_964194185.1. Taxonomy (NCBI): domain Eukaryota; kingdom Metazoa; phylum Chordata; class Mammalia; order Chiroptera; family Rhinolophidae; genus Rhinolophus; species Rhinolophus hipposideros. Next base: position 11,014,509 of record NC_138046.1, read on the forward strand.
TCATAAAATACTTGTTATTTGAACTAATAATTAAGGGGAAATCATCCTTTGAAGAAAAATGTAAATTTCCATCCCATAGTCTGTAAGATAACTGTTGAGGTGTTTTTAATTGTTTGTTTGTTTAGAATAGTCTCTCTAGTCAATCGTCAACAACAAGTATTCATCAAGCTCTGAAAAGTCCCAAGTTATGTAGATACTTTACCCCACAGCACCACTTGAAAGAGAAAATGGTAATGTCTACTTAGAAAACACGTGCAAGTTACCTTATTTAAAGCAGGCCTTCCTGGAATGAATTAAACTACCTCTATTGAGTGTAAGGTGCCAAAGTAGTTCTCAATTAAAGAAGAAAACCAAAAACAAAGCCACATGCTCTGGAGAGGGGAATTACTGGTTGTATTCTTGTTTGCCATTAATCATACTAATAACAAGTATTTTCACCAACATGGTATCCTTTACGTAGTACACATAAGTTATGAAAGTTCTGCCATTGTAGAGCCCACATGCAGCCTGCTTTCTGTTTCCCCAACTTCCTCCTTTGATTTCTAGGAGGATCAATTCTTCCTCCCCTGTTCTGATTTGCTGGAATATGTTTGGGCAAATGTTTCACCTAGGCCAAATGCCAATCATATTCTATCCCTGAAGCAGACAAAACTTTTGCTTACTTTTCTCATCCACCTTAAATACATCAGAAACAAATGTGATGTGTATGAAGGAAATACATTTTTTAATATTTTGATCTTGTATTCAAAAGCTACTAAAGGATGGAAACATTACCTCATATTTTCCTTTGTATTCACATGCCACAGTTTTGGATAGAGTATCTGCCTTCAAACTAAAGGACATTTTTAATCAGTGGGTTTTTTTTTTTCAGATTCATTAACCTGTATTAATAGGCCTCCACGTAGCCAGTTAGAACCTATACATAGCACTCCCCAAAATAGTTTGTCAAAGTTCACTGATAAAATGATGATAGAAACTTTCTGCAAGAGTTGTGTTTATAGTTAACATGTTCTAAGGTTGAACAGGCATTTGGACAGTTTACAGGGACAAGAAGTTCACAATCTCCTTGAGGCTTGAAGATAACCATAAAATAAAGAATGAACTTGCCCCAGAGAGTCCATTATTTCAGGACCCGTTGTTCCTGTTGGACCACCAGGAGAGCTTCAATGAGCAAACAATCTATGTGATTAAGAGGCTGCAGGTCATTGCGATGTACAGACAGGGGCTTTTTATATAAGCAGGGGATAATATATAAAACTTTTAAACAGTTTTTTTGAGAGTTCCCGGGTGCCAAAGAGTGTCCCTATTGGCAAAATAAAACTATGTGGATAGCATCACGTGGCATTTTGAATGATATAAATATATCCTATATGAACTTTGATGTATCAATATGTAAATGTCAATACTGGTATATGGATATATAAAATTTGGGGAATTGTTGAAAACTGCTGAAAAATGCTTAACTAAAAAAAATTCTTATCATAGAATGTTAGAGCTTAAAGGAAACTTGAGGGTTAACGATCAGTTATGGCATTTTGTAGCTAATGAAAAAGATCAGAGAGGGAAAATGAGCACAACACAATTTGAAAGCTTTATAAGGAACAGACTCAAAATTCTAACCCATGTCTCCTGCTTCAAGCCCAGTGCTCATTCTTCTCGATCACATGCTTCTCCACAAAACTTACCAGAAGTTGGCATATTCTCAGAGTCATCCTCCAAATGCAAGATCCAAAAATAGGGGAGGTGTTGCGTTCACAGCCACATGAAGAAATATTATTCAGTCATTATAGTTACGTTTACAAAAGATTTATAGCAATCCAAAATATGTTTTCTTATGAAGGTAAAAATGTATGCTACACAACTATATAAACAGTCTGAGCTTGAACTACAGTAAACACATGAATAGGAAGAAGACTGGAAGCAAATGCACCAAAAAGTAAATAGTAATCTCTTGGGGAAGGTGATGGAGCGAGACTTCGGCGATTTGGTTTTTTTCTCTACTTTTCTGTGTTTTTCAAGAATTTGTATCATTCTCCTGTATTACCTTTACAAAAAAAAAAAAAAAAAAGACACCTTAAACTTTCATGTAAAAACGTTATACCTGAGCTCGGATTGGGCAAGGTTCTCTGCAGAAGCCCCCCCACCCCCATCCCCAGGGCCAATCCCCAGTGGTATCTTTTCTGTAAAAGATATAAATTTGTAGACCTATCTTCAGTGAGATATGTTCCTGGGAAGAGGTGAAAAGGACAGTCGACTCAAGAAGACACCATCATGGGAACATGAATGGTGACAGGGAAGCCAGGAACAGTGTCTTTGTCATACTAGATCTGAACTGTTTAGTACTCCGTATAGTCACAATAACACCAACAACTCAGAAAGGATTCCTAAAAGAACTACCACAGCAACTCATCAGCAAACAGAAACTATGAAATAGCAGGAATTGAATTCTGGTTCCCCCAGAGAAGGCTCAAGACTGTGCATTGCCCCAGGTTTTCACTAGATTTCCTGGGAGGGTAGGTTCAGGGTTTTTCATTTTTTGGGTTTTTTTTAACTTATATCATTATGCCTTATTTCCTGTTTTCCCCATCAGAATGAAACTTTCAGGAGGGGAGGTGTTTTGTCTTTTTGTTTTGTACTTTTTATTTACAAATGATTTTAGACGTAACGGAACAGTTGCAAAAATAGTACACAGACCTGTCAGATACCCTCACCCAGCTTCCCCTAATGTTAACCTATTATATAGCCATACTAAAATGATCAAAAACAGGAAATTCTAATTGGTGCAATACTAGTAACTGAACTACAAAAATTATTCAGACGTCACCCCTTTTCTCCCTAGTGTCCTTTTTTCTGTTCAAGAATCCAATCCTGGATCCCATGTTGCATATAGATACCATGCCTCCTTAGTCTCTTCCAGTATGATGTTTCCTCAGTCTTTTCTTGACATTCATGACCTTAGTATTTTTGAACAGTCATGGTCAGTTATTTTTAGAATGTCTTCTAATTTGGATTTCTCTGATGTTTTCTCATTACTAGGTTGAGGCTTTGCATTTCTGGCAAGACTATCACAGAATTAATACTGTACCCTTTTCAGTGTATTGTATCATGGGATTCACGATGCTAATGTGTTCACTGGTGATGTAAACCTTGGTCACCCAGTTAAAGTATCTGCTGGATGTCTCCACTGTAATGATTTTCCCTTCGTAATTAATACATACCTTAAGGAAGATACTTTGAGACTATGGAAATAACCTGTCTCTCCTCAGGTTATTTTAACATCCATCAAATTTTACCATCCATCAATGGATCTTGCCGCAAGAATCATCACTCTGATGTTTTAATGGTGATTTTCCATTCCCCTCTTTCCTTCTACATTTATTAATTGGCATCATTCTGTCAGGATCACCTATCCCCATTTACTGAATTATTTATGTCACCATGGATTCATCTATATTTATTTTATAAGTGATAATCCAACACTCAGATTGTTTCTCAGATTTTTCCATCTTTGGTCATTGGGAGTTCTTTCAGTTTGGAACCTGTTTCCCTTTCGACATGCACCCTTCCTTTTGGAGCACATCTTATGTTTAGTTACCACAATATGTTCCAGACTCATTCTGTATTCTCTTTGCTTCAGTTCTTCAATCAACCATTTCTTCAAGGGTCCCTTTCTTCAAGGATTCCTTTTATGGGAGCAAGGTATTTAGAAACCAAGATTTGGGCACAAGGGGTACTGATTGCTACTAGAGTATCATTGCTCCTAGGTCCTCTTGGAAGGCAGAGCTTGGAAGTGTGTGTGTGGGTGCTTGGGCATGCATGCATGTGTATGTGTGTGTGTGAGTGAATTGTCTGTTCTTGTCTTTTTCCCATCATTAGGTGGGGTTCTTGGTCATTTGTCCCTCAATTTTTAAGATTTACTTATATAATAAGCCTTTTGTCTGTGGTATATGCTGCAAATATTGTTGGTTGCCATGTACTTTTTAAATTTTGCATATTTAAATTAATTGATCTTTCCTTGTATTGGCTCTGGATTTTTTCTATTTAGAAAGGCATTCCTTACCTCAAGGTAAAAGAGGAACTCACGCAATTTTCTTGCAGTACTTGTATGGTTTCATTTTTGACTTTCGGATCCCAATCCATTTGGAGTCTATTAATGTCTTTCATGTGAGAAGAGGATACAACTAATCATTTCTTCAAATGACTTCCCATAAATACTTATGAAAAAGTCCACCTTTACCCTAGTGATTTGAGATGAGACTTTTGTCACATATTAAATTATTGTTTTCTTCATTTTTTCTTTCATTAATGTGTAATACACGTTGTCAAACTTTTTCACCATCTATGGAGATAATCATATGATTTGCTCCCTTACATCTATTAATCAGTGTATTAATGGATATCTTATTATTGAACCAACCTTACACGCCTGGAATAAATCTCACATGGTCATGGCATGTTATTTTTATATTATGGTATTGGATTCTGTTTGCTAATGTTTTATTTATTATTTTTGTATTGATAGTCATGGATGATGCTGTTCTCTAGTTTAGTTTCTTACTAATTGCTTTCATCAGATTTAGATATCCATATTATACCTGTGTCATAAAAGGAGTTAGAAAGTGCTTCTTGCTTTTCCATGCTCAGGAATATTTTACAGCACTTCGGGACAATGTGGTATTTGAAGACTTGGTAGAATTCCCCTGTAAAAACATCTGAGCCTGAGCTGTGTGTGTGTGTGTGGGGGGGGGGGGTTGGGGTGTGGAGGAGTGTAAATCCTTAAAAGATTCTCTAGCCCTTCCATGAAAGTAAGTCTGTTGAAGCTTTCTAAATCAAATGGGCTCATTTTCAGTAATCTGGATTTTCATAAGAAATCATCCATTTTGTTTAGGTTTTCAAATGTATTTACAAAGAGTTCTGAAAAACAGAATCTTAGGTTTTATGTACATTTCTTCCCTGTTGACATTGCTTGTTTTGTACAATTTAAGGTCCTCCTTTTTCAGTTATTGATTTAACTATTTTTTTATAATTTTCAAGAAAAATATTTCAATGATTTTCATTTATTAATTAAATCTACTCTTTTCATTAACTTCTGCTATTACTTTATTATTTTTTTCCAGTTCATGTTTTGATTTACTTTGATATTTTCTTCTAGCCTGTTTTTGAGCTAAGCGTTTCATTTATTTTCAGTCTTTCATTTTAATTAACAAAACTGTACAGTGCAGAATTATTCTCTGACCACTATTTTAAATGCATTCCAAAGATTCTGATGTGTAATGTTTTCAATGTAATTATATTATTTTGGAAATTCTGTAATGTCATTTTACATGTTTTGTTTCACACAGGAGTTGTTTGATAGAAGGTTTTCTTAACTTCAGGTTGAAAAACATTTTCTTGCTTCGTTTTGTTTGGTTTTGTTAATAATGCTTACTTTTATTTTATTGTGATTAGAGAGTGTGGCTTGTAATATTTTTACTTGGAAGTTACTTATATTTTCTTACATTTCATTATTGATCAGTATTGTGCTTGTACTATGGTTGATTTAAAACATGTGTATTTGCTATTATAAGGGAATTCAATATATATTCATAAAATCCAATTTATTATGCTGTTTAGGTCTTCTCTCTCCCTGCTTATTTTTTTTGTCCACTTGATCTTTTTTGTACTAAGAGTGCTTTATTAATCTCTTCCATTATTAGTGTCATCTCCTGTAGTTTTTGCTTCATAAAAATGGTTTATGTCTTATTTGGTGCATAAATTTTCATAAATGATATATCTTTATTGTGAATTATGACTTTAGCACTAATATGTATCCTTATGTCTATAACAAACCCTCATTAAATATTAATAAATGGGTGGGTTAAAACTAAAATATGAAGAGAAACATAGCATGCAACCACCAACAAAAAAGAAGCGACATAAATTTGAGACAAGGTAGACTTCAGAATATCACTGGGGATAAATCGAGACATCACATAATGATAAAAGGGCAACACTTCAATCAGACATAACAATCTTAAATAATTTTTGCACCTAAAAACAGAGCTTCAAAATACGTGAAATACTGAAAACAGAGCTTCAAGATAGTGAAAAATACTGATCAATTTGAAATTGTAAATAGATAAATCCTTAGTTATAGTTGGATAGTTCAATATTCCTGTCAGTAATTGATAAAACAAGTAGGCAGAAAACCAGGAAGTTTACAGATTACCTGAATAACACTATCAACCAACTTTACCTACTTGATATTAATAGAATGCTCCATCCAGGAACAGCAAAATATACACTCTTTTTAAGTGTACATGGGCTATTCACCATGACAAACCATATTGAGTGCTGTAAAACAAAACTTAACAAGTTTAAGGAGCATCTCTCTGCTTGCGAGATGAGATGCTGCCTGATTCATGAATTGTTTATTAAAACTAATTAGATTTCAAAACAAAACTTAAAAAATTTAAAAGACTAGAAATAATGAAAGTATGTTGCTAGACCATAAAAGTTTTAATACAGAAATCAATAACAAAAAGATATCTGGAAAACACCCTCATATTTGGAAATTGAACAACTCACTTCTGAAAAACCCATAGGTCAATGACGTATTCTCAGAGGAAATTAAGAAATATTTTGAACTGAATGAAAATAAAAATACAGCTTATCAAAACCTGTGGGACACAGTTAATGCAGTGCCAGAGGGAAATTTATAACATTAAATCTATAAATTAGGAAAAAAATCTAAAATCAGTAACCTAACATTCTACCTTAAATAACTAGACAAAGAAGAGCAAATGAGACCCAAAGTAAGGAAAAGGAAGAAAATAATCAAGATTAGAACAGAGATCAATTAAATTGAAAACAGAAGCACAATAGAGAAAATCAATGAAACCAAAAGATAGTTCCGTGAAAGGATTAATCAAATTGATTAAACTGTAGCCAAGAAAAAACTAACAGGAAAAAAGTTTTCTGCTATGTTACATTTAATGTTTTGTGGCTTGAAATCTACTTTGTGTGATGTCAGTATTGCTATCTCTTTAGATTTCCATTTGTCTGCTACTTTTATCCACCCCTTTGGTTTTAGCCTTCCCAAACCAGATCGGTTTAGATCCAGCTTTGTGTACGGATTATAGTTGGATCTTTTGTTGTGAGCCAATTTAAGAGTTAATTAAGGATTAATTAATGAGTTAAGCTGATTTGCATTTATTGACATGAGTGATATTTTCTCTCAAATTTGCCATGGCATTGTATAATTGTGTTTATTTTACTACATTTTCTGCGTCCTTCTCTTCAAGATCTATTTTTTTCTTTTTCGTTTAAAATTTTCTTCTGTTATTTAAGAAGGTTTGTATTTTTGCTCTAGTGTTTACTATTGTTTCATACTATTGTCTAGTGTTTACTATTGTTTTTTGAAAAAAAGGATCTTCATACCAGGCTTCCTTATTTAATTTCTTACTATTTGGTTTACCTGTTTTAGTTTTGTTTTTTCCAATTTTGAATGCACAATTATTATCTATATAGCACTGCTCTTTTCCTATTTTTTCTTTCATTCTCCCTCCTCCTCCCTATGTTAGATGCATTATTTCTACTTTACCAAAATATATAATTGTGTGCATTCATATTCTACCATGATCCTTACTTTCTGTCTCAGATATATTTTAATATGGTCACCACCATATCTTTTGCAAACGTATTCCAGTCATAACTTGATTGGATGAAGCACATACCCTTGTATATTCCTCAAAATGAGCTGATGAATTCAGAATTCCCTGAGTTCTTATATGGTGAAAACAGTATTTCTATAGTCTTGAAACATGACGGACAGCCTGGTTGGATATGTCATCCTTGGCTCCTACTTCCATTGAGGTGTTCTTGTTTGTTTGTTTTAGTTTTGTTTTCTTTTTTTTTAACTGTTGCTCCATTGTTGCCCTGTTTTGTATATTGGTTTTGAGAAGTCCGTGTCAGTCTAATTGTTTCATAAGTTAATTGATCTTTTTGCCTGGAGGGCTTGAGGGTTTTATTTTTGTTTTTAAAATCTAATGGTTTTACCAGGCCATGTCTTGGATCTGATCATTTTCTGTTAATTTCCCTAGGTACCCGTGGGTCAGTCCAGGTCTTTTTCTATTTCTGGGAAGTTTTCTTGTTTCATAGTTTTAAATCTTAGCTCTGTTTCAGTGCTTTGCTTTTACTTCTCCAGGGACTCCAATAATACAAATATTTTTCCTTCTTTGCCTCTCTTCCCTTTTCATTGCTTTCTCACTGACCATTTTTACTGATTTCTGTATGGCATTTTTACTCTTTTGGTTGTTTTTCCCTGCCTTTTTCAATGTGCCTTTATAAATTTTCATTTCAGTCTATTCTCCCTCCATTGGGCCCCTTATAACTTATTCTTCTTTTATGAGATAATTTTGTCTTTTTCTTCCATTTATTTCCAAAGTCCATGCAGGCCTCTTTATTTCTCCTTGTTTTCAGTCCATTTCTACTTTTCAGTTTTTGAATTTCTGATTTAAGTTAGTTTTTTTTAGACTTAAGAACTTGTTTGAGTATATTTAATTATGTGTTAGTTGACTTACATGTTCTCAGTTTTTTTTTAATTTATTGGGGTGACATTTGTTAGTAAAATTACACAGATTTCAGGTGTACAATTCTGTGTTACATCATCTATAAATCCCATTGTGTGTTCACCACCCAGAGTTAGTTTTCCTTCCATCACCATATATTTGAAGTTTTTTTGTTTTTTTAAATACAACATGTTTTGTCTTGTTTTTGTGTTTTATTTTTTGTTTTTTTTGGGGGGGGAAGGGGGCATTATTATCACTTCGTATATATGATATTTCATTTCCTGATTATTCTTACTTTTCTTTCATTCATTTTTATGGTATTGGGACATTTTCCAAGACTTCTAATTTAATGTCGTTGCTATGGACTGAATTGTGTTCCCTCAAAATTCATATGTTAAAGTTTTAATGCCCAACGTGATTGTATTTGGAGAGAGGGCCTTTATAGAGGTTGTTTGGGTTAAATGAGGTCATAGGGTGGGGCCTAATCCTTTAGGCTGCTGGCCTTGTAAGAAGAGGAAGAACTTTTTCTCCCTTCCCTTCCCTTCCCTTCCCTTCCCTTCCCTTCCCTTCCCTTCCCTTCCCCTCCCCTCCCCTCCTGTCCCCTCTTCTCTCTCTCTCTCTCTCTCTCTCTCTCTCTCTCTCTCTCTCTCTCTCTCTCTCTCTCTCTCTCCATGCACAGAGGAATGACCACATGAGGACACAGGGAGAAGACAGCTGACTTCAAGCCAGGAAGAGAGCCCTCATAAGAAACTGAACCCTCCCTGACATGATCTTAGACTTTTCAGCCTCCGGAACTGTGAGAAAACACATGTCTATTGTATAAGGCACCGTCTCTATGTTATTTGCTATAGCAGCCCAGGCTGACTTAACTACAGTCAGCTTATTAAAAACTGGTCAGTATAGCAAAGCCCAGGTAATTCGATAGTGGTAGGGAGCAGGTGGAGGTTTTTACATTCTGCGGCTCACTTTTGTCTTGCAGGGCCCCAAATTTTCCCTCATTTCCTTTGTATTCCTCTTGACTACCTATTGCCATATGATTCCTTTCCCTTCCTTCTTGTGATTTTTCCTCCCCCCAAAGTTCTGTGTTTTGAATGCTATTCCTTTATATCATGTCTGCCCTTTTACATCCTGCCTACCTGTTGAAATAGGACTTGGCCACTTTAAACCATGTGTACCCCTTTAAGTCACGTATAATCTGAAGTTCCCTCCTTGTAGTTTATGCTCTGTTCTTCCTAGAAACTTTATCTTTTAGCATTTTCAGACTTAGTGTGGACTTACTCTTTCTGGCAATAGATTTAAAGTAAGCTTCCCGGTTCTGTCAACAAAAACTTAAGTTTTTGTTGGCCTACCTTCACTCACCACAGAACCTTACAACAGGGAGGCATGTGCCAAGGCCATGGGAGGTCACATTCTGGGAATGGGTGAATTTTCTCTTCATTTCCAGTTATTTTAATTTTGGGCATTCTCTGTCTTCAGTTTATGCTAAGAGCCTAAGGGTTTTGTGTAGATTCCCCTTTCCTTCATTTTTTTTAAAAAAATAGTTTTGGTAGTATATATTAGGAGGTAAGTAGGTATTCTGTGATCATGGTTGTCAGTTACCTGACATCTGTCTGTGTTTATTTTTTAAGAAGAGATTTAAGCATGGTTTTATTCCAAGTTGGAGAAAATAAACTTTACTCCCTTTTGTGAAAGGGAGTAATAAACAACAGCAATGTTGCCACAATTCAATGGCGAATAAAATATAAGGATTCAAATTTGGGGCGGGAGGACTGACCATTTATTAGCAATGGACAATTCAAATTCTAGATATAAAAAGGATGTCTAATGAAAAAATTCTACTGTCAGACTCCTCCTTCAAATATACTTTATAAAGATTCTTTGGAAATCCAAGGAATGGAAATCATGGATGTTTATAAAGAAAAGTATCTCCACCTTTCTGAAACTGTCAAGCAGGCTTATGTTATACATTCACTGGGAATGCTTTTGGGTGGAAGTCAGTAACACATGATGAATATTAATTGAAACTACAAGGATATTTTCTGTTAACTTAAAGAAGGAATGAAGTAAGGCCATCTCATTGTTGGGCAGGTAAGTTAATAGTGCCCTGAAGGACATAGGCACTTTCCATCTCTCAGCTACACTCAGAGTTTTGACTTTTCTGTGGGGGGCAGTGGTGTTGAGGTCTTATCACCTCATGGTTACAAGAAGGGTGCTGCAGCTTCAGACATGTTGTCTGAATTTTAGCAAGAAGAATGACAAGCGGAAGCCATACATGCGCTGTTATCAGGATACCACAAGCATTCCCTAAGTCCTACAAGAGATTTATCTCATGTCCCATTGTCCAGAGCTGAATCACATAGCCAAACCTAGCGACAAGTACCTAGCTTTCCACAATCTGTAAGCAGCATTGCATAAGGGAGCTGAATGCGGTTGTTGAATTTGCCAACCAACAATGTCTGCTAATCGTTCCAAAATAGTTGCCACTAGTAGTTCTAGAAAAGATATCCATGGATACCTGTGGTCCAAGAGCTTCCTAAATAACAGCAATAGTCACTAACATTTTAAGACTACTTACTATAACCGAAATATGGAGTGTCACGTTTCCTTATTCTGACTATTCTGTTGTATGTAGGCTAATGTGGTTGAAGGAAGGGGTTCAAAGCCACAGCCATATGTGTGAGTGAAAAAATGTCACGGGGTGTTTAATGGAAGTGTGGGGAGTTTCTGTGCAAGGCACCATGTGTACATTGATACTATCTGACCTGAGTGGTTAAGAGACTGAGAATATCACTGTGACACTGTGTCACAGAAAAAAAAAATGAGTACAGAAAATGACTTGGTTCCTTATTGAATATCATCAATTGATAAATACCTAGAGCACACAACACATTCTAGACGTTTAATTATCAAGGCTGTTAATGGCTTATAGACTTTCAAAATGAGGGAATTTCGATGGAGGACAACAGTGCATCCAAATAGAATTTAGCACTGCAAAGAAACCAAACCATTTTTTATAAATTTCTAAACTGAAAAATTGAGTATAGAAACTGATTTAGGCATAAACATCGGCATATAACACTTAAGAATCCTCCCACTATTCCTTCTAATATGATTCATCTCCTTATTTATCTGTCTTGACTTCCGTGTAAACTCTGCCAGCTGGCATCCTAGTGGAATATAAACATTCTATAGTTACTAAACAACAACAAATCATATATTATGGATGACATAAAGATAAACAATCAACAGTGTCTTTGTTCTCTTAGAAGAATAGCAATACCCTTCCTCCATAATGAGACTCTAGTACAAGTCTGTGGTATTGGATGGCTTGCAAAACTCTCTCTTTTTATTCTCACAAGAAAATAGGAGATGTGTCATTTTTCCTACTTTGCAGATGAGAAACATCAGCTCAGAGAGGGGAAGTGACTTGTCCAAAGTGCTCTAGCATCTTAATGAAAGCAATGAGGCTTGGCCATCTTTCCTGAGTCCTCATCCACTGCTCTTTCCACCCTGGAAAGCTGTTTCCTGGACCACCCTGTGGTTCAGGTTTTTGAAATGATGTGTGTCCGACTAGTTTACTTCCCTCATCATGATAAATAAACTTGAAATCTTAACCCTGTGGTCCACCTGGGACCAATATTTCAAAGGAATTAATTTAACATCAAATGTCTTGGCTCGCTGTTCCTGTCAGTAAAGAAGATACCTTATCATGCTTGTGTTGACTCTCATTCTTTCCCAGTTGGACATAAACTAGAGAGTTCACTTGTAGCATGATCAAAAGCGAGAGCTGATTTACCAACGGCACAATCATACTATTCTTTACCTATAAAAGCAAGATCAACAGATATGCACAAAAATCAAACCCTTATATTTGAATCATGGAGCTATGTATAGTCAGATGAAACCAAGATAGAGAAAAACAGACTCCACTATTATACTTTCTTCCGTATTCCCCTTAAGAATAGCAGAGTGAAACCAAGAGCATCAAGAAAAACTGTAAAATTAGCATTAGGCAATGAAAGCATTCACATGACAGATACCACAAAAAAAAGGTATTTATTTACTGAGACTTTTTTTTTATGAATTGCTAAAAAATACCCAATGTAAAAAAGCAAGAATGGATTTAACCAAAGTTTACAGCCAACATCACTTTCCAAGTTTCTCTTGGATTAACATGACCTTGTTGTATTTTAAGTGTGTATAATTTTACAAAACATGATGTTTAGTCCCCAAGAAAAATCTTTTTAAAATGCTTAATGAGTTACTTAGACAATACATAGCATCTTCTTATCAGCATTTTCCTTAAATACACAGATTCACTTTTCTATTTAAAACAGTCTGAGAAAAGGCAATTGACATTTTCACAGATATAGAAAGAATGGTTTGCTAGGTGCATCATGGAACAAACACACTTTGCTTGGTTCACTGTGACCAGTTACTCAGAGAGATGTCAGCATGTGCACACGTACTGAAATGCTATTTTTCTTTGCCCTCTGGAATGCAACTTTTAATGACTTTCTCCCAAATCTCTATCTCCAACACCCATTTTTATTTGAAAAATAGCCAGAACAATGAGTAACAGGAAAAACAAGAAAATGCAGGTCAACTTTTCTATCTTCTCGTCTTTTATCTTCACATTATTTCTACTGTTCCAGTAAGATTGGCCTCTTATTTTCACTGTTTCAACATCAGCTGGGTAATTTCTGTAACAGCTCCATATGGGAGATGTACATGCTTCTTGGCTTAAGTCCGCTTGAACGTGCATGATTCAACACCAAAGGGAAACTGCAGCCAACCCTCGATAACCCATAAAGGGGACAGGAATTGGAATACAGATAACTCAAAATGTCTGAAAAGCCCAAAGTCATTTCTACTTGGCTTTGGAAATGTAGTGTGTTAGCTGAGAACATTCTGTGTTTTCATTTATCTTACATTCCTAATTCTGTTTTACATTTTTAAGTGAAGTCAATATTCTCAACAAAGGAGAATCTAAATAATTCCAGTCAACAGGGAGAGATGGTCCGTTAGAAGGTTGAATGGGGTTATAGGAAGCTGATATAGGCATTAAAAATTAACGCAAATAATTCACAAAGTGGACAAGGTCCATAATCAGGAGTTGACATTATTATAATACATGCAGAAGCCGAGAGTCAGGCCTGCTTGGTCTTATGCTTCGGTGCCTATGGGGAGACCCTTATCATCTACAGAAAGCACAAAATAGTGTTTCTCCATGGATCTAAATCCCTTGTTGTACTATTTTGCCTATTATCATTTATACCTGAAAATGACATACCCTACTAAGAAGCAAAGTGAAACCAAAAGCGTCAAGAAAAACTGTGCAGTACTATTAGCATTAGGCAATGAAAGCATTCAAATGAGATACTGCTTAAAGGTAAGTTAGTGAAAATTTAAATAAGCTCAGCCAGAATTCCAAACACAGGAAGGAAAGAAGATTCAATATTCTTTGCGTAAGTGGTGGTGGGGGGGATTTTTACAAATAAAAGCTGCTCACCTTGTATTATGTGTGTTTCTACACAGTGTTTAAGTCCTGTGGATTAGATCGCTGTGTAAAGCTTGATGAGCATAAGAAAACTCGACTCAGATAATGGCTCTCTACCTTTTAATGCCAGACAAACTAAAGCCACTGCAGCCATACCCTCCATTTCTTGCACCGCACCTCAAGGGTTCCATTCTAGCATGACCTCAAATAACCAGGGTGAATGTTGAAACTGGGATTTCCTTTGTTTCCAGATCAGCGTGTTAGCTTGAAATTACTTCTGTCCAGTTTTCAATCTCTTTTAAATTAACTCTTTGAGCTATCACGTGTATGTACTGTAATACATAAAATCCTCAGAAGCTATATTCAAGAAGGCATGACATTAAAGGTGAGACAGAGGCGTGGTGAAACAGCCGATAGAGATATAAATCAATTAGAGGAATCGTCTGTTTGACTCAGAAGGCGGCACAGGGCTTAGATGCCAAAACAATGCCAGGCTTACAGGTTTAAGGTATCTTTGTTCCAATGACACACCAATCTTGGGATTAAGCCTTCTTTCAAAAATAGTATCCAAGAAGTTCTTGGAGAATTCTTGTCATTGAGGGTCTGATGCCTGACATATTTATTTCATACAGTAAGAAATAACAGCATGTGAAAAGAGCTCGGGTGAGTGTTATCTAGCTCCTTTCCTGGCAATGAAATGACCCTGCCTTGTTTTGTTCTGGGAAACCTGCCAGGTGAGCTCTGAAAGGATAGCAGGGTTGAGGTGAGTGCCCTGGCAGGGAGGTTCATTCTGGATCTGAAAATGGACCTGCTCAAGTTCTGGGCAGAGAAGGAGGCCCAGCAGAAGGTATATAACATGCTTTCCGTCATTTGATGGAGACCCACATAGTCCTACTTTATTGACATCTGGATTTTCACGGTCCCTCCAGCCCATCGGACCCTGGTGGGAATTGTAGCTCTGTCACTTGCTAGCTGTGTGACCTTGGATACCTTACTTAACCGTCCTCGGCTTCACATTCCACATCTATAAAAGGAGGATAGTAACGACATAGTATGGCTGTGATGATTAATAGAACTGAGCAGGTGTGTCTGGTGAAAGTCTCAGGTCTGAAAGGCAGGTATGCAAAAGGTGGAACTTCTTTTTCTATAAATCAAACAAATTCCTTTTGCTGGTCCCCATTTTGCTAGGTGGCAGACATATCATGTCAGTCAGTTCAGGAGCTCTCTCTTCTGACTTACCCCAGAACCTGCCTGCAGTTCCCATAATCCTACTCTCCCTCAGTCTCCAACCTCAGAGCTTTGGGGGGAGTCTGATTCTCAGGAACATACCCTCTTGCTTCCCTTTATTCTCTCTCCTTTCCCCCCATCTAAGAACAACAACAAAACAACTAACATTTATATAATGATTCCCATAATTATATGCCAGGTACTGTTCCACACACTTTACAAAGTTAATTTTAAGAACAACCGAGTGAAGGAGGCACTGCTGTTATCACCATTTTGCAGATGGGGAAAACGAAGCACCAAGAGGTTAAGGGCTTTGCCCAAGGTCATTTAGCTAGTTTGTACGTGGTGGAGTCGGGATTTGAACTCACATGGCCTATCAGCAATAGTCATGCTCTGCCTCTCAGAGAGTATTTATCCAGGTAGGGTGAGGGGGAATTTCATTTGAAATTCGGAAGCCAAGAATTTGGCTCTCATTTTCTTTTCATTTCTGTGGTAGCATCCTTTCCGTGTGGCAATGCTGAGGACCGGATAGGAACACTGGGGTGGGTAGCAGATAACACTTCACGATCAGTATCCTACCACTCTTTTCCAGCACAGACACAGAGTAGAAGCTCATTAAATGTTACTTTCCATTCCCTCTTTCAAATGCTTTATCATGGCGTTCACTCTCGGAACAGAAACTCGCTCCGTACATACTAGCTAACTCAATTTTACACAAGATGTTTTAACATTAACATTATGTATTTTAATGACAAGATTCTGTTTCCCTTCTCTGTCTGTCTTTCAGTTAAACAAAACATTGAGTCATGCCCCCATAACCACCCCTTACCACTTTGTCAGAAGCCTAGAAAATTCTACAGATAGGAAAGTGACTTGTAACACATTATGTCACCATGTTGTCTTTTCTGAGTCTAGTCAGTTGAGCAGATTACACAGATACAAACTACTATGAGGCCCTGCACATAGTAGGCCTTCCAAAATAGTCAACTGATTGTAAGATACCAAAAAGGAAGGAGGACATCAAATGAGGAATTCCTACCTGCCATATGCTTGACTGGATGGTCACATGTGGCCGAGCATGTTTCTTCTACACTCTGTATGTGTGCTCCACTGGCCGTGTGTGGCATTTGTGACCTCCGAGGGTTAGGGTTCTATGTCCTCCTCTTTGAAGGCTTGGTTGTCTTGCCCTTTTCTTCCTAGAATAACCCAGAACGGCAATTAGGTTGTTAGCAAATGCTTTTTGATGGACACAGTGTTATGCTGATATTATGTATGACAGCTGAGGGATTGATAGGCTGTGACCCCAATTTTTACAGCTTTCCATTTTGGTTATTTTGTTAGAATGCTGTAGATAACTGATCAGTGTGTTCTTGGGTCCTGGATGAATTGATGATGGTAAAAGATTGCCATCTTGGAGTGCACCGCCATTTTCTCGTAGCTTAGACGTGATGACTTTTGGAGCTCCGAAGAGGAACAGAATGCTATAACCAGCTCAAAACACAGATACACACCTCTGCCAACTCCCCACTACAATTCTCTGTCTCAGACGGAGATTAAATGCGGTGCCAAAATGTGTCATCTGGTGCTGCGTTTTTGTAATGTGGACAAATGTCGACAAAATTCATGTGGAGGCTCAAAAAATCTAACTATTTATGAATTAAATTAAGTTTAAGTTTTGCCATGGGTGGGAGCCTCACTTGCTCAAGCTGGATTCACTGTGCCATTATCAAAACAGCAGCACTTCATTCCTGCAATCACCAATAAAAAAAGAGACAGGAGAAAGTGCCCTTCTTTAGACTCTAATGTGTATACCAGGTCCTGTGCTAGTGGCTTCATGCATGTTATTTTGCCGGGCGCCATATATCAGAGCTGATAAAAGTGGAGTGGGATGATTTCAGACTGTCTAACCGGGAAGGAATTGTTACATTTCCTTCTTTCTTCCTTTCTTTCTTTTTTTTTTTTTACTAAAAGTTTATTGGGGTGACAACTGTTAGTAAAGTTACATGAGTTTCAGGTGTGCAATTCTGTAACACATCACCTATGTATCACATGGTGTGTTCACCACCCAGAGTCAGTTCTCCTTCCATCACCACACATTGTTACATTTTACTCAGTCTTACAAAGCCATTCACCATTTTGGCAGGAACACACAACTTACATTTTGTCTGCAAAATGTGTATGTGCCTCACCATGTTAGCCTGAAAATGTGTATGTGCCTCACATGTTAGTCTGTATCCATCCTGATCCACTTAATTTCTCCCTCAAGACCTTTAGATCCTTAGCCAGGAAGCAGAGGAAACCAGTATCTGCCTGTATGCTATACACTCCAAACAGAACTGTTATCACTACACTGGGTGGTATGCCAATAACCATTATATATTCCAAATTCCCGCTGATTGGCAATATGATACTCATGATCTGCATTCACATGTAAATATGAAATTGCACGCCAAAGGCATGTGTATACAGTAGATTCAATTAAGTGAATTAGGGACAATAGGTACAGTATTCAATTTATTTCACTGTCGATGGTTGTCTGTCCAGTGGATCAGCTATATACATAGCACTGCCTTTCCACAGGAAGAATTTGGCTAGATAGGCAAAGCACGCACTCTTGGAAAGCTGTTTACAGAGAACAGACTTAGAGCAACATAAGAGATTATAATCTGAACTAGGTTTGACCAGCAATTGGTTCCAAGAAGGTAGCCCTGCAACTGGCCATGTCAGATATATATGGTCAGTCCGTGGGGAACACTTGGTAGAGAGAAACATTGAAAACTCAAATGCTAAGTATATGGCTTCTATCATTAGTATTATATCAAATATTGATTGCAGATCTTGACTTCATTTTTATGGACTCCTAGGTTCACAGTGGCCAACTCCAACATTTTCTCAAGTTGCTGACTCTACACACCCTCCTCAATCAACAATCTCACACCCTAACCTACTAACCTCAGCTTCCTCAACTTTCTTCCTATTCATCCTAGAATTCCTCTCTATCATACCCATCTTTCCACCATGTTTCTTTTTAAAAACTCCTCTCTCTCCAACTCCACTCCCTCATTGCCTACTTACTCCTTAACTCTCTTCTTAGTAGAGTTTATGTTCTCAACAAGTTACTGAAATTTCTTTTGCACATCAACCTTGACTTTGCCTGATGTAATGTGCTCTTCCTGGTTAACCCATGATAGTGCTGACATACCCTGTTCCCTTCTGGAAACTTTTTCCTTTGGCTTAGGCAATCCTACACTGAAGTATTCATTCCCTTTCTCTTTGAAGACTCATTGTTTATCTTTACTGCTTCACCCTTCCTCTTTCTCTTCTTTTCCTCTTTAGAAGCAAGTTTCTAAACATAGGAATAAATGGACAAGCTTCATAGAATTCCAGGAACCCTCTGCATGTTCATGCCAAACTGTGTTTGTATGTTCATCTGTGCATTCATTTGGGTGACAGCGTCCACAACTTTCATCGGATTCAAAAGAGGTCCATGATCCTGCAGAAACTGTTAAGAACTCCTGCTCTAGACTTCCTCCTTGGGCAATTTCATCTTCCACCTGGGATGAAAGGATTGCCTTCGAAATCTCAATCTTCTGCCTGACATTCTCCTAATCTTAAATTCTTTAAATCTGGCTGATGCTTGATGTTTCCTCCTTGAAGACAGTAGTACTAAGCATTAGCAAATATACCCTCTGTGGAAGCCCAAACCAGCCACTCTTTCACATCCTAATTCTAGCTCTGCTTCTTCTATGAAACATTCTCTAACCACTCCAGTGCTCACTGATCTCCCCTTCTTATATAATCCTGTAACCCTTATTGTCTGTTTCGTACTGTTGGCTATTAGCATACCTGGGTTTTTGATTCCTAGTGTAATACCCTAGAACTTTGTTACTCAAAATGCGGTCCATGGACCAACAGAAGGGATATCATTTGGGAGACGGCTATCAATGCAGAATTGCATACTTCACCCCAGACTCACCAAAAAAGCACCAGCAATTAAACAAGATCTTTAGATGGTTCTTACAAATGATAGAGTTTGGGAGGCACTGCTCTACACTATGCATTTGCAGTTGTTAAAATATCTAATTTCTGTCCCTGAATATTTGTTATTTTTCATGGCACTTGGTTTTCTGATCATGCCTTCTCTGTATTTTAGTACTTCTCAGAATCCTATTTATTCAATGAAGCTTTTCCTACTCTCCTTCCCAAAAAGTAAGATCTCCCTTCCTTAAATTACTTTGGTCCTTTACTTATACTACTCATTTCTACATGTACCTTGTATTAAAGGGTGTCTTGTGCACAGAGACATTAACTTTTCTGCTGGGTTATAAGCTCTTTGAGGACAGGGAAGGACTTTGTTCATCTCTGTGTCCTTGAGAATTTCTGGAACAGTTCCTGACACGCAGTAATTAAGAACAAATGCTCGTTGAATGAATGAATGGATGAATGGCTGATTTAATAATAAATCCATCTGAATTCTAGAGTTCACTTGAAGAAAAAAAGATAGATAATTGACCATGGGTCATGCTGTTCATAATTGCAATGTTTTTATTTTTCAAGCCAAATATTAATTATCTAAGCAAGTCATGCTGTTTCTTAATGACTTTTAAACCTGTACCACCACAAATACAAGACTGCATGAATTTTTAACAATCTCTAAGTAGTTCATAATTAAACACCAAGTGATTCAACTCATTGAGTCAATCAATGCCTTTGTTTATAGCTTGATTTTTAGCCCTGAAAAGACAACCTAGCTAACCAAACCACTGTGAAGTCTAAGGATCAAAAAGTACAAAATTGCATCTCACTACCAATTCCAGGTCTGGATGACTAGTAATGAAAGAGGAAAGTGTCAGTGGTCACACAATTTAATCATTACACTGACTCATCTACTCAACAAATTCTAGATGAACCAGAGGCCTTTTTGCTTCAAAGCACATGACTCCTGTCTCTTGATCTCTTTGGATCTAATCACAGAAACTAAATGTGACGGGGTTGGGGTGGTGGGGGGGAAACTAAATGATCCAAATCCAACCTTTGAGCTGTACAAGAACAAAAAAAAGATTTTTCTTTCAAAGAGAAGAAGTCACCTTATTTTAGATGCTTAGCAATTTAAAACTTATTCCGCCAGTTACAAATGACCAAAACTGTCAGTAGACGAGATATCAGTTTGTAACCAGTTTCTACGTCTGTCATAAACCACACTGTAGTTTCTTTCTGACATCAAAATAATGTCACCTTAAATCAGAAAGTGATTCTATTCATCAAGGTGTTTTGAAAGTATTTTGTTAACTGATTATCACCATTTTGCAAGATGATTTATCTGTAAGAGTCTTCTTTTTAGAAGAAAACTAGACTACTTGGTTGCCCAAATGTAAAAGTCCTCAATATTATATCTTACACATCTAGTGCTCTAGATTCCCCATTGCTAATATACTCAAATTCCACTAATCAGGCTAGTAAACAGGAAAGCCATTGTCGGAGGAAGTGCCTTTGGAGAGAACTGGACTTCACAAACTGTGGGGAGGCAGCAGAGCATGGTGACTAAAAACTTGGCATTGAAATTAGACTGATACGGATGCACTTCCTGACTTGCTCTCCTAATGTTTGGGCAACACTGGGTAAGTTCCTCGTCTGTGAAGTGGGGATACTAATAATGCCTTCAGAATTAAGTGACAAAATGTGTAAAGTGCTAGTCAACATACTGTCACTTAGTGAGTTTTCGAACTACAAGCTTTCCTATTGTTATAGTAACTGTTTGTAAGGCAATGTCTCTGACTCTGCCTTTCCCATGCTCACTGCCTAGTCAGCATTCTGCCTCATCTACGCCAGAGGTTTGACAATTATGTTCATGAACTCATCCTAGAAAAAGTGCGACTACATACCTCATTGCTGAATATCACTGTGGTCACCTTCGAATCTATGCACTGACGCCAGTGCCTAGTCCACCCTTCAAAGCAATTTTGGAACTCTTTTTCTAGAATGGACATCAGAGTTGTTGTTGTATTACCCTTGATGTCCTGAATATCATCAAAATGTCTTCCTTTCAATATTTCCTTTATCTTTGGGTAAAGAAATAAATCATTGGGGTCAGATCACGTGAGTAGGGAGGGTGTTACAATGCAGTTATTTGTTTACTGGCTAAAATGTCCCTCACAGATAGTGCCACGTGAGGGAAAAGTAGTGAAAGTAGTGAGTTGGTGCATTGTCGTGATGCAAGAGCCATGAATTGTTGGTGAAAAGTTCAGGTCGCCTAACTTTATCATGCAGCCTTTTCAGCACTTCCAAATAGTAAACTTGGTTCACTGTTTGTCCAGTTGGTACAAATTCATAACGAATGATCTTTCTGATAGCAAAAAAGGTTAGCAACATCATTGCACCATATTCGCCACAAGAACTTAATTGTCTGGCCTCGTAATCTTCTACCTACCATGTCCTTTGGAGGTTCATTTAACTATTCATTACCTGGACCTTTCTCTAGGCTGCCTTCTCTCCCTCTTCACTGCTGGGACCACGCTTGTACCCACAGCTTATATTGTTCTAGCTCCTCTGATTACTCCCCCTGGCCACCACCCTCCCCAGCTCAGACTGTCTTGGTAGTAAGACATTTTCAATCTAACACTAATCTCCCTTTAGACATCTATGTACTTTCCCTGACTACATCTCAAACCAAAGCCCTTCACCTCAGGAAAATGAAGTATGGGACGTGAACAGTAGCACAAGGCATCCAGCACAATGCTTCCCAAAGTGTCTTCTGTACGATCCCGCAAGTTCTTATGAAATAATAAAAAAAAGATAGTTGTTTTTTTCTTTTTTGAGACCAACGGTTTTGGAAAATTTCACATACTATTTGCCTCCTTGATATTCACAGTGCATCTTTGTATTTAAAAATTAGACAAACTCATAGAGACCAAATGAAACTGATAACAGCTTAACTCTGTTAGCTGGAAGATATTTGCTTCCTGGAAACACCAGAGTAGTGGAAAGTGTGATGCATAAGGAGAACTGCATTACAGTCCAGTTGATATTTGTTACAAAGTATAGCAGTCAGCATGCCTACAATAACAATTTACAACACACAAATCTTATCCTATTATTAGCAGCTACTGTCTCAGGTATTGCCAGTCACTGTGGCAAAGGGAAAAGGCTCTGATGGATATGACATTGAGAATAAAAGGCTCAGTCCAGCAGAAGTGCACGTCACTTTTGCTAACCGCTCACTGGTAAGTATCAGTCATTTTGCTTCGAACAACCACAAAGAAGGCAGAACGTGCCATCCTAGTATCTGCATTGGGCGGGGGATGGGGGTGGGGTGAGTGGAAACATTTGGTGAACAGCATTAATGATGACCACACTGGACTTTAGTGTTCTTATCTGTAAAATGGGGAGAAAGACAACCTCCAGTGAAGATCATCTGAAATGCACAAGAAAAGTCTTTGTAACCTCACCCCAGTCAGAACGGCTATCGTCAACAAGACAAATAGTAACAAGTGTTGGAGAGGCTGTGGAGAAAAAGGAACCCTCATACACTGTTGGTGGGAATGCAGACTGGTACAGCCGTTATGGAAGGCAGTGTGGAGGTTCCTCCAAAAATTACGAATAGAATTACCATATGACCCAGCAATCCCTCTCCTGGGTATCTACACAAAAAATCTGAAAACATTTATCCATAAAGACACGTGTGCTCCAATGTTCATTGCAGCTTTGTTTATGGTGGCCAAGACATGGAAACAACCAAAATGTCCTTCGACAGATAAATGGATAAAGACGTTGTGGTATATATACACAATGGAATATTATTCGGCGGTAAGAAAAGATGATATAGGAACATTTGTGACAACATGGATGGGTGTTCAGAGTATAATGCTAAGTGAAATAAGTCAGCCAGAAAAAGCAGAGAACCCTATGATTTCACTGATATGTGGTATATAAACCCAAAACAACAAAAGAACAAGACAAACCAATGAGAAACAAAAACTCACAGACACAGACAATAGTTTAGTGGTTACCAGAGGTTCAGTGGGGAGGAGTGTGGTAGATGAGGGTAAAGGGGATCAAATATATGGTGATGGAAGAAGAACTGACTGGGGTGGTGAACACACAATGAAATTTATAGATGATGTATTACAGAATTGTACACCTGAAATCTATGTAATTTTACTAACAATTGTCACCCCAATAAATTTAAAAAAAAAGAAAAGTCTTTGTAAAGTGGAAAGTGCTCTACACATCTAAAGGGGAATTATCAAGATGGCTCAGGAGGCCTTTGCTTTGACATCAACATGAGAAAATGAGCCACAAATGAAGTGCATGGAAGGGTAGATGGCTAGGATGATAAGTAGAATAAGATTAAGAAGATTGGGGACTAATAAAACAAAGATACAGATAATGACCAAACAGATGGCAGTGACAGGATTTATCTAAAAAATCATGAAGAAACTTGCCAGACAAAAGTAAGCTTCATTCAGTTCACTGTGTGCAAAAGATCACATACTGAAAACGAGTATATCTGAATTAATAATGTTTTACCGTAATTGCTCTTCATCGAATTAAACCACAAAGGAAATCTTGTTTTTATTCAGAAATATGATCTTCATAGACAATTTCTCCTCAGGCATACTCTAGATGCTATTGCCATTTACAAAAAGTATTAACTGTCATATATCCTTCCCCCCCACACACATAGAAATTATACAACAAAAGCCTTTCAAGAGGGAATACATTTCTGCCACCTACTTTTTTACATCAGAGCAGATTTCAGTATGGTCCCATTCCATTTTTCAAAAATCATTCCGCCACTAACAAATCTAATCTGTATCTACTTGAAAATGACATATTTAACGTGCAATCCTTACTAAAAATACTGATTGTAATACATTATAGATGCATCAGAAGCAAACACATTTTCTCTAGAAATTTGAAAACCCCTACTTATAATCATGTTCTTTGTATTAACATATCCACATCTAGTTTTTATTTTTTCCATGACTCCTTAAAGGTTTCAGCTGAAACAGAGTTTGAATCTAGACAGGCCCTCAGCCATGCTCATTAACAGTCACAGGCCAGGACCCCCAAAACGTGCAAAGACAACAAGGCGATAACTACATAGGGAAGCGAAGGTGGAATGGAGACAAATAAAGTAGTGCCAAGGGCAGTATAAGATCCCCTGAAAATGTGAAAACAAGAGAACACCGGGAGAACTTTAGTTCAAAGGCGACTTTACAAGTTAGTTTGTAAACAGTTGTTACTGTCAAACCACCAAACTCCACAATAACGCTAGAAATCTAGTGGAAAAAGTTAAGTGTACCATAGAGAAGGTCACAAATTTATCTCCCCAAAAAGGGGAAATGCAGTCAGTATAAAGCTCAAGAATATCTGTAGGAAAACAAAACAAACATATATAAAACATATATATATATATATATATATATATATATATATTCTATATATACATACATATAGACATATATATATATATAAAACATCGTACAAAGTAAAACAAAACAAAACAAAAATCACAGTCTCTCATCTTATCAAAAATTATCAGACATGCAAAGAAGGAGAAAAATACTACCTATAATGAGGAGAAAAGTCAATCCATTGAAACTGACCTAGAATTAAACAGATGACAGGATTAGTACATAAAGACATTTAACCTCTATTCCATATATTCAAGAAGCTAGAGAAGAGACTGAACATATTAAACAGAGACATGGGAGATATTAAAAAAATTCAAATTGAACTTCTAGAGATGAACATGATGATATCTGAAATAGAACAGACTCTGGATTGGGATTAGCATCAGATTCAGCATTGCATGAGAAAAGGTTAACCAATTTGTTAAGCAAAGAAATAGGAATCATCCAAATTGAAACAGAAAGAAGGAATTCCCTCTCCCCCCAAAAATAAACAGAACATTAGTGAACCATCAGGCAACTTTTAGCTGTCTAATATGTGTGTAATTGGAGTCCCTAAATGACAAGATAAGGGGCAGAAAAAATATTTGATGAATTACGTCAAAAATTTTCCAATATTGTTGAAAAGTACACACCCATAGAGCCAAGAAATTAGCCAGAGGAACTGGAAGGCTGAAATATGGCAAATGACTTTCACTTGAAAGGGACCTAGTCAGAATTGGAACCATCAGCTCAGAACTGAGCTGATAATTTCTCAACTTTGATTTAGAAATCTATTTCTGTATTCATTTTTACTGATAGCCTTTGGTATCCAGAGCAGGAAAAAGTAGTTAAGATGAAAATTACTCACACTGACTTCCAGGGATCTGCCAAGCTCAAGCTTCTGAAGTGGTTCTTGAATGGGAATCTCTAGAATCTCTTTAACGAGGCTCCCAGCCCACATTCAGACAGCTTGGACTCTAATCAAAGATACAGTTATCGAAGCATCCAAATGTTATGGTCTGCCCTTTCATAATTATAACTCTTTTCTTAGAAACAGAGGACGATAGAATCTATTTCAGCTGCCAGTAGCTTACTAGAATGCATTGTCCCTGACTTCTTCTGCACCTCCGTTACTATGGCACAATGGCTTCTCAGCGTCACTTACAACCTTGAAACATTCTATGCTTCCACGTCTTACCTGCATGTGTCTAGGAACTACCAGACGGTCAGAAACAGAGGAATGGCGGTGGCCGTTTCTCTTTTACATGCCTTAACTTCATAAATAGGAATCAGGAATGACAATTGGTAGGACAATTGAGCATTGCGGTATTTCATTGGTGACATATTTATACATAGACATGACTGCCATATTTGTCATCATTGAAAGACAGTAAGAAAAATAGTAACTCAATTTTTTTCACTAATTCAATGAAAAGGGAAATTTAAAGAAAAAAGGCATAATTTTGCTATTTGGAAGCCTCCCTACTGTGTTGAACTTGGCCTGTGCCGTGGGAAATCTTCCTGGAAATTCGATATTAACCTGCTGGAAGAACGAGGGCTCAAATGGCCCCTTAGTGCATTGCATTCTACCCTAGAGCAAATGCAAGTTGGTCTATGGTGAGAGGCCAGCATACTAACACGAATAGAAGATACTTTTTAATTCAATCAATTTCATGAAAACCTGTCAAGCACTGTGCCAGAAGCAGAGGATGGGGGTAGGAGTGAAGTGAGGGTGATAAAGGGAGGTTGGAGGAGAACAATAAAAAAGATTGATCGGAATCCTTGCCTTACAAAGGCTCACATGCTAGTGGAGAAAATATTAGGTTGGTGCAAAAGTAATTGCGTTTTTTGCAATATTTAACCTTTTTTAAAAATGTTTATTGGGAAATATTGGGGAACAGTGTGCTTTTCCAGGACCCATCAGCTCTAAGTCAAGTTGTTGATTTTTTTTTTTCCAATCTAGTTTGAAGGGTGCAGTTCACTGGCCCATGTGGGAATCGAACAGGCGACCTGGGTTTTTAGGAGCTCTGTGCTCTAACCAACTGAGCCAACCGGCCACCCAATTTTTATTCTTTTAAATCACAGTTACTTGTGCACCAAGCTAATAGTCACACAAATGACCTTATTATGAGGTAAACTGACTTCTGTCTGAAATCCCTTTTAGCGTACAGTCATGACCTCCCAGGGTTGCTTCAGCTCACAGAGTTTCTGCTTGGAAGTCTATGAATCAACCTTCACATTCTGACTTTTTAGGATGAGAACAGTAGACAGCAGAGGCCTATTTCTATGTGGAAGTTTCCACTGCCTGACATTGTTAGAATTGCCCAAGTCTGCCCTGAAGAAGCCAGGAGGCCATTTTAGCCAAAAAGTTATTAGTCAGAAAATAGACAAGAATCTGCCGGCTTAATTGAAGGAAATCATTCGGACTCCCACCAAAGCCAAAATGTAGACTGAAGTGAAACTTTCCTTGGGTCTGAAAAGGTTTCATAACCATCCTCAGGAAGTGTTTCATTTTCATGCCCTATTTGCATGCTTCATGGCTTCCTAATTCTACCAAAAGCAGAAGTGCCAAAATATTGTAATGATGTTTCTTCTTATGGCATCAAAAGGCCAGGTGTTAACAGTCAACAACATGGCAGGAAGAGGATGCAGACATTCCTATGAGACTGGAACCTTCCCCCAAGGAGCAGCCGTATGATCTGACCATGACCTTCATGTTTGCCTTTTTCTACACGAGGCTTTGAATTATGGGGCAGGTCCATCTGGGATCCTGAAGCTCTCTGTAGGTAAGGAGACAGATTGATTTTCTATTTGTAAGTTAAGAAAGTCAAAACTCAGAGATAGGCTCTGTACCTAACAGAGTCACAAGGGTATTTCTTGGTCCCTCATTGACTCACAAAATGGGGAAGCTTCTTTTTAAGGACAGGTCACTTGCTTTTCTCACCTCCTGCAGAAACCGTTGTGTTCACTCATCAAACTATTGCATACTCATTTGAAATTAATTTGACAATAGGGTTGCTAAATCAGGAGCTATAAGTGTCTGGGGTACTGCAAAACCGTTGAAATTCTCTTTCAATTCTTAATGACATTGTCATTAATAAATAACTCTATACTTCCACCCCCAGATTGAAAACTGAGGATGTAAGAAAGGATATGAGGAAGTCTTTGACAGCTTTATCTCAAAGTAGAGAAATTAAGCTTTGACATTTAGATTCATCAGCAGTGGCCAATAGAAACAGGAGTGAGGGGTGGAGTTCCCAGGAGAGAAAGAGTCTGGTACATTCAAGGAACCACAACTCTGGCTGGGTCACTTGGGGAGTGCTGGTGTTAGACGGCCTCTAAGACAGAAGACATACATTAGATCCAGATCACAAAGGGCCAAATAGCACACATACAGAGTGGATGTGGGGGTGGGTCCCACTCTGGTGGGTCCCAGAGTGTGGACATCTCGCCGGAGTACAGAGGAAGCAGCTAAAAGGTTATAAATAAGGAGAGTCACACAGTTTTGTCTTGTTTTGTTTTGCTGCGGATTGGTGGATGAACTGAAGATGGCATCACCACAGTCAGGAGGGCCAGGTTGTAAAGTCAAGGTGAACGATGACGGAACCCTGAAGCAGAGCAGTGAGAGTGGGGATGTATTCATTCATCTAATAGATATCATTGATTGTCTATTGTACAATAGACAATAGACTTGGTACTGGTCTTGATCCTGTTCAACATCAGTGAACAGTAGGAAAATATCACTATCTGCACGGAGCTTGAAATTCGGGGGTGGGGGGGGTGAGGGAAATAGGTGATAATGCCTTTTCTCATATCATGGCTTGGGGCTGAGTTTTGTTTGTAATATAACCTCTCCCGCTGGACTGTGAGCAACTTGAGAGCAAGAACAATGTCTTGTTCATCTTGACAGCCCTGATAATACCTAGAACACTGGTGTGAACATAGTATGGGATCAATAAGCGTTAGCTCGGAGATGACATATTGTGCTATTATGAGAATTCATGACATAATCTTGGTAACAGGCCAGAAAAGAAGTTCATTGTACAAAAGGCACTACGCAAACCCAAGTCATTTTTGGATTGTTCCCCCATTCCAACCTTACAGAGTTCAACAATTCAGATAGAAAAAGAGTCATTTTAAACGTCTGAGAAACTTCCTTTGTTATACGTCCATGAAGAAGCATGACCGCACTCCCCTTATCGCTTATTACTATTGTAATTTTACATTCATTTGGGTTTGAGTGACATTGCTTTTCTTCTTTAAGCCTTTGAGCTCTTTGAGAGCAGGGACAATATCTGTTTTTGTTCAACACTGTATTCCCAGCAACTAGCACAGAGTCTGGCGCATGGTACCGTTACAGTAGTCCCCACTTATCCACTGCATTGCTTCCTGTGATTTTTGTTACCCATGGTCAACCAGGGTTTGAAAATAATAAATTAAAAATTCCCCAAATAAACAATTCATAAGTTTTCAAGTGTGCGCCGTTCTGAGTAACGTGATGAAATCTCATGTTGTCCCGTTCTGACCCACCCGGGACTTGTATCGCCCCTTTGTGCAGCACATCCAGACTGTATAAGCTACCAGCCAGTTAGTCACTTAGTAGCCGTCTCTGTTATCAAAAAAAACATTAGATTTGTGCATGGAAGACATGAACCAAAAATGTGTTCTGATTGATGGCAACGTGTTGTACCAGAATGTGTTGAATCTATACGAAGACTTTAGAAAGAGATGCCCTGAAATGAGTGATACCAAACGATTTACTGCAAGTAGGGAATGGTTACAATGAGCTCTTTTGAGAAAGAGACAGGCCACATTCATTTAACTTTTATTACAGTACATCATTATAATTGTTTATTTTATTATTAGTTGTTAATCTCTCACTGTGGCTAATTCATAAATTAAACTTTATCATAGGTATGTATGTATAGGAAAAAACATAGTATATATATATATATATATATATAGGATCTGGTATTATCCACGGTTTCAGGTATCCACTGGAGGTCTTGGAACATATCCCTCATGGATAAAGTGGAACTACTGTAATCCCAACTGGAAAAAATTTGCAAAAATCTCCTGGGCATTTGAGCTTGACCTTGAAGAGGAGGGGCAGGGACATTCTTGGAAGAAAGACAAGAACAGGCAAAGGCCCCGAAGGGCAAAAACTGCACAGAAGGTTCGGGAACAGTGAGTGGTTTGCTGTGGTTGGCACACAGGATGTGTGCAGGCTGGTGGTGGGCAATGAAACTGGAGAAGTGGAGACCGAGCAGTGGAGGGACAGAAAAGCAACAATAGCAACTTCCATTTATAGACGGAGTGGAAGGGAAGCTCTTGATATGCATCTGGTCCTCGCAATAACTTGAAATTGACGTTCAGTAAGTGCGGTCCTGGGACTAGCAGCAAAAGCATCAGCATCATCTGGGAACTTATTAGAAATGCAGATTCTTCAGTCCACCCCAGACCTACAGAATCCATAGCTCTGGGGGTGGGTCCCAGTACTCTGTGTTTGAACAAGCCCTTCAGGGCATTCTAACCCACACTAAAGTGTGAAAATCACTGCCCTGTGAGTGAAGGATTATTATCCGGTGTTTTACAGGTACAGAAACTAAATTCAGAGAGGTGTAGTAACTTGCATTAAGGTCCTACAGCCAGTTAATGGTCAAGTTGATTGTCTAGCCCCTAAAACCTTGAACTTCTTCCGATATTATGCTGCCTTACTCCTGGCAGGGGATATTTTCTGTGAAGACACTGGTGAGTCACACAACACTTTAAATGAGGGGCATGACTTGATCACATTTGTATTTTTAGAAATATCATCGTGGCAACATAGACATAGAGGGTGGTTTAGAAGAGAATTCTCTGGCAATGGCCTATTAGGAGCCTATTGGTATAGACCAGGCAAGAGATTGTGAGGGCCAAATGATCACAATTTCACAGCTGAGAAAACTGACGCACAACATATTTTTGTTACCCCATTTACCCTTAAATCACTGAAGGATACTACCTCATGAGACAAATCAGAAATGGTCATTCTGATTTATGTTTTATCTCCAGAGTTCTGAAAAACAAGAAGGGAGAAACTCCTAAACTCCAGCAGGGGACCTTTCCATTGAGTGACCTCATTATTGTTTTAATTTATATTAAATTTGAGCATATTTTCAAGTGCTCTCCAGCTGTTCGTTTTCTCTCTCTCTCTCTCTCTCTCTCTCTCTCTCTCTCTCTCTCTCTCTCTCTCTCCCTCTCCTCCACATTCTCTACCCAGCCTATATCTATGCTGATGAGTTTCAACTTTATATTTCCAGCTCTGGCCTCTTCCTGAATTCCATGCTAACATATCCAAATATTTTTCATAAAACATCTCAACTATAACATCTCTAATTTAGAGCTTTTAGTGTAAGCCTATCTATCACCAAAATATCATATGCTTTGTCTTTCTCATATGAGTAAATGTCACCACCATCCACTCAGTTGCTCAAGACAGAAATCCAGGCATCATCTTTTGTTACCTTTGGTCTTTCATCCCCTCACATCCACTCCATTAGCAAGTCTAGATGACTGTATATCCAAAATATACCTTGACTCCACCCACCTATCTTCATTTCCACTCTACCCCCTACAATACACCATGTAACTGTTTGCATCGGGTTTGTGCATTTTTTAATATGTAATTACTTTGTCCATTCATTTATCTATTTATGGCCTATGTCCCCCATCAGCCTGCCAGTTCTAAGAGGGCAACAACCATGTCTGTCTTGGTTATTATTATGTCCCTAGCACCCAACACAGTGCACGGTGTTCCTTAAATAGTTACTGAGTAAATGACTTCTTTCATTTTAACTCAACTCTCTAGGGGGGTGATCATCCAAATGCCAGAATGTAAAAATACAGACCACATGAGAATTCATCCTTAGTACTTTTTTTTAGCCCCATGTCACCTAGCATAATATCCAGCACATAAAGCATGCACGCTAAATAGTACTGGAAAGAATGCAAATATACAGTATTTAGAATAGGCTGAAAAAGGCTTCTGTGTGAGTACATGGCTTTGAACATACACAGAACATCTTCCTTCCATGGTGGGACGGTTGCCTACGCCATGATTAATGTTCATTTAAAGTGTTATGGTACAGACAAATTATGAAAGCCTCTAGAAGATCACACCCCAGAAGATACCTGGTTTCTGAAATTAGTGGCAAAGAGCCAAAGAAAAGGGCACTAGAGGTGGCTATATAAACGACAGGCTTTGTTGGCCATGGAGCTCAATCCTTGGTAGGTAGTCAGTCCTCTTTAGTATCTAAGCAAGAGCTGACTTCACAGATAAGTAAGAACCATTCAGAAAGAGGAGGCAGTCTGTTCTGTGTGGGTGAAAGAAGCTGAGGCAGAGTAGACACATTGAGGGTTGCGATAGGACTCACCACAGTGGCCACAGAGCTACTAGAGATAGGGCTCTCAAATATCGGTTTGCTTCAGAATCACGATAAGTTCGCGAACTTTCCACCATGTCAGTGCACAGTAGAAGTTAGCAAACTTAATTGTCCAGCCTCGTATATTAAGATGCAAATTCCCAGGGCCCAACACAGATACTATTTTGAAGGTACAGGATTGGGTTTAGGACTTTGCAGCATTTTACCAAGCCCACTAGGTGACTGGGCCACAGTTTGAAAAAACTCACACTAGACAGTCTGATCCAAGCAATAGTCTGTAAGAAACAGATACATTTCATAATGGATAGGCTAGTTTTAACAATGAACAGAAAGTCAGCTTCGCCCAATAGAAAAGAATAGAGAATGGTCCAGGAGCAAGAATAGGTTTCCTGAAGCAAGAACCAGAGAATCTTCCAGATGTAGAAGCAAAGGGAGTAATTACAAGGTCAGTGAAAGCCATGAAGCCTGGATGCTTGGGTCTTTGAGGCTCTCCTCTTCTAAATGTGGTCAGAGGCTTATCCTTCCAAAAGCAATTAAGCCATTCATTAACTTAAAAAGTACCTGAGACATTGTTTTGCACAAAGCAGGCACTCCACCAATGTTTTGAATTATTGAATTGAGTATGGGACTTTATCAAAGAAATAAAAGGCTGTTATGTAGCCCTTTCCTTGAGAAGATGGTAATATACTTATAGAAAACAAACAAACGTGTAAATAAAACTCCAGAGTATTTTCAAAATTATGGATAATGAGTCCTAGTAATGGGGAAAGAACTAACATCTAGTTTCAAGGAAGCAGGCATTCAGCTATCAGACAGGGATCAGAGTGGGAAAGATTTCTTAGAAAACAGCAGTATTGAGCTGAGTCTTGACAGAGCAATGGTAACTTCAGACTCTTACATCACAAAAATGTACTCTTCTATGACCCATGTAATAAAAAAGATGTCATAGGATATAAGTGACAAAGAGAGGGAAGGAAAGAGAAGAGTAAAATCAAAGCACAGGGCCAAGGATGAGACCTCCATTCCCATGTATGTTCAGAGATGGACACTGGTTTGGGTTGGAGTACAAGGAATATTTGGGGGTATTATCTTTTTAATATTCTCTTTAAACCAGCTGAATTCCACTTCTGAGAGCCTACACTCCTGGAACGGTAGGCTATTCACACTCAGTCATCCTTGGGACTTTACCACTCAGGATTAAGCAAAACTCCCAGGGACTTAGGTAACACCAAAGCATCGAGCAGTACTCTAGGTCACAACAGTACCATTTCCTGGATGAAACTAATAATAATAATAATAATAATAATAATAATAATAAACTGTCCCAGTCCCATGGGATCTTCAGGGCTATAGCTCTGTTACTGGAAGCCCTGACCCTTCAGCAAAGCAGCCTAATATATTGAGCTCTTGCACATGCTCCTGCAGCCATTCTTCTCTGAGTTTTTTTCCATACAGCTTGGTGGTCCAGGAAATACTCCTGATTTCCAACCTGTAAGAATCCCTGAGGCAAAAAATGGCCAAGCCAGGCAACGTACTTAAAACTGGGGTGGGGTGGGGCGGTGGGGGTTAAGAAATACAGAGAACAAGACAAAATCATATCTATATCTACATTCACACAGGCACATATATACATTCGTATTCTTGCTTCTTTCATAATTAAAACAATGAAATTTCTGGTCATGGAATGCAGCTGGGCCCTTCAAATATCGGCCAGAAGCTCTTTAAAGGCTTCAGGAGGCAAATTGCATTTCTAAAATAAAACGTTGACCACATTCATTCACCCCTATTTTATATTTATATGGTAACTTTTGTACTAGATATTCAAATGTGCTTCATTATGCTTTATGACTGTAATTTGCATACTACAATAATATTTGAACTGAGGCACTTGGGAGTGATTTATAATGTTTTCAACAGTTCCCGTGCTTTAGAATGAAGGTGATGTCGATCTATACAATCGGAGAGCTTTAACTGCAGGGTTTTGTCTCCCTCAAACTCAGCCCAAATCTTTCATAAAAATGATCGCTTGCTAATAATATCCAGGCGGCAGCAGCCTGGACGTTATTCTGATCGGGCTGAGGTTGAGCCTCCTCAGCTATAGTACTTGGGGCAGCGGTGATGGGCCCCTTTCTCACTCACTGGGTTTAAATCCCCCGGGTTCCCTGTTGCCAAGGTCTCCAGGCTTCCACCTGGAGCCGGTAATCCCTGCACTGGAGATCCAGCCACCCTCTCTGAGCTGACATCCTAGGCATAGGGAATGTAGAGAGTGTCCTAGACATAGGACACTGGTTCCTAGACATAGGGAATGGAGAGAGTGTCCGTGGTGCTTCACAGACTCAGATGTTGCTTCTAATAAAGGGAGGTGCTGGGATTTGGTCAAGGGGCCTCCAGGTGCAGTACTCACTTGGGGTCCACATGGCTTTCCACCTCAACTCCCAGGGCTGCAGCTCCTGTTGGCATGCTTGCTATAGTAGGCTTCCCCGGAAGCCTGCGTTTAAGGGGGGGAAAAAAAGTTTGAAAGCCAATGGACTACACGGTATCTGAATTTTCATGGTAACAAGTCTGATCTTGGTATCTTAATTCTCTAAGTGCTAACTACTTAACCTCTCACTGACTCAGTTTCCACATCTATAATGTGAGTATGGTAACAGGAATAATGTTAAGAGCTGCGAAGACTGAAAGAAAATATTATATGCAAAGCACTTAGAATTTTATCTGGAAGGCAGCAAGTGTTAACTATTATTTTATGCATTGTGGTCTACACAGACAAAAAATAAACATATTACCTAATTCAAGGTGGTGATATGTGCTATGAAAAACAATAAAACAGGTAGGGGATAGAGAATGATGGGGGCAGGAAAGACCTCTCAAGGGGTCTTCGAAGAATAGTCCTGAATATTTAGTAGTTCTGAATAAACTGAATTAAACTGCATAAATGAAATTATCGTCCTGAATCAACCAAGTAAGCAAGTCATGCAGAAAACATTCCTGGCAGAGAGAAAATACAATGCAAAGGCCCTGGGGTTGGAAGATGTTTATACCGTGTTTTTCCGAAAATAAGACCTAACTGGAAAATAAGCCCAAGCATGATTTTTCAGGATGACATCCCCTGAACATAAGCCCTAATGTGTCTTTTGGAGCAAACCTTAATATAAGACTTGGTCTTATTTTGGGGGAAACACGGTAGGAACCATAAAAAAAAGACCAGTATGATGAATCTAGAAAATTCCCATCGCAAGAAAAAACAATTTTATAACTCTGTAGGGTGATGACTATTTATTGGACTTATTGTGGTGATCATTTTGTAATATATACAAATATCATACCCTTACATTGTACACCTGAAACTAATATAACATTATGTGAATTATACGTCAATTTTTTTAAAAGACCAGTGTGGTCCATCAATACATGTGCAAAGAATAAACAAAATTAAGTCAGAGATATAAGGAGGAGCCAGCTAATAGAAAGTTTGATTAGGCGAACTCCCTCAACTTCCCTGATAAGCGGTAACCACCTTGGGGCTCATGTTAACTATACCAATTGCCAGGACTTTTCCTCTGGAAATTCTGATTTAATGGAATCTACTACATGGAAGGTACCATTTTGAGTACTAAGGCTATATCAACGATTGTAAAAAAAAAAAAAAAAAGACAAAAAATTCACTCTCAGTGAGGCTAATTCTAATATGGGAAAACTTAAAATA
Organism: Rhinolophus hipposideros; assembly: GCF_964194185.1. Classification (NCBI taxonomy): domain Eukaryota; kingdom Metazoa; phylum Chordata; class Mammalia; order Chiroptera; family Rhinolophidae; genus Rhinolophus; species Rhinolophus hipposideros. The sequence continues at coordinate 11,050,310 of NC_138046.1, forward strand.
AACACCTTTAAAAATCACATCGTAAATTAGATGTTGCTACATGCTAAGAAACACACCAGACATAACCTATAAAATGGAATTGACAATGCTGAGGAAATAGGTGGGTTGCATTTTTTATACGGGATGATCAGGTCTGGGTTGGAGACATCCATTTGGGAGTCACCAACATGTAGATGGTATTTCAAGCTACGAGACTGGCGGAGGTCACCAAGGGAATGGGTGTAGATAGAGAAGTCCCAGGTAACTCTGGTGTTTAGAGATTGGGGAGGTGAGAAATCAGCACTGGCGACTGAGGAGGAGAGTGAGAAGAAAAACTAGGAGTTTGAGTGACCTGACTGTTAAGTGATGAAAGCATTTCCAGGAGAAGGGACTACTCCACGGTGTCGACAAGCTGTTGCTAGGTCGAGTAAGATGAGAAGTAAGAATTGACCGTTACATTTAGCACAGAGAGTTTATCAACTTAATAGGAGGGAAGATAGGCAGGGAGATGTCACGGTGGGAGTCTGAGAAAACTGTTCTGATTGCTTCCATTATCTCAGTAAGTGGAAGCCTTGTGACCAGCTGAAAATGAAGATGGAGAGGAGGAGGTGGAAGTGTGGAGAGTGAGGAGAAGGTACGAAATAGTCGCCTTGGAGAGTAGGAGAGTATGAGGACCTGACAAATAGTGTGCAACTGCTAAGCAATATTAAGGAGCCACGTGAGGGTCATAGCTGTGAATTTAAAGTAAGACAAGCAAGCATCATTGTGGGGTTTTTCCCAGGCAGGTACAATTGCACAAAGTACAGCTGTAAAGCAGGTTGTGGTCTTACTAAGCAAAGTGAGAGGGGAGCAAAGGGGGAGAGGATATAACACAGAAAGCAAGTCTGGTGTTTGAGCATGGAATTCAGGAAGGAAAATGACATCAGGTGAGAGAGAGACGGTGAAATGTTTGTAGGACTCATGGATTATAGGGTCTGCTACCGATGAAGGGACAGTTGAAGACTGGGGTATTAGAGAGAGGAAGCCAGAACTACAGGAAGCGGTGGAAAGAGTAGTATTGGAGAGAGTGACAGTGAGCCAGGAGCTAAAATCATCAAAAAGGAAAACTAGGGGAAGTCACCCAAGGACTGGTAGAAGAGAACAACAGTGTGGTATGGGGGAGCTATTGTCTTCTTGGACAAGACTGAAAACTGAACAAAAACCCGGGGTGATTCTTATCTTCAGGATACTTTGTGAAACACTGCCCAGGCCACAAGCACAGTAAGGGCTTCTGATTATTTTGAGTGTGATGGGGAAACTTTGCAGGAGTTTGAGCATGGAAGGGATATAAGCCCTGCTTCGTCGCCCAGTTCATTCCAGCAACTGCATTTTTGCCCTGTCCTTCCTTAGACACATTCCCCAAATCTGAATTCCACGCTCCCTTGCACAAGCAGATTATCTGGACTCATGGTTCCACTCACGGTGCCGTAAAGATAATTAAATGGAAATCTAGAGGACTTATTCTGTGCCAAGCGTTGTTCTAAGTGGCCTTATCTATTTAGCCGATTTAATCCTTACAATCATCTTGTAAATGTGCCACTATTATATCACATTTTACAGACAAGGAAACTGAGGCCTGGCGAGATTAAATAATTTACATACCCGGGCAAATTACTGCACTTCTCTGTGCTTCTGTTTCTTCCCCTGTAAAATGGGAAAAATGATAATAATAATAACTATGGCATAGAGTTGTTTTTTATGATGAAGGGAATTCACACTTGTAAGGGATTCAGAACACTCCCCCAGCGCATAGTGAGTGGCGGTTTATTATTCCCATTTTACAGATGAGGAAACCAAGTTGTGGGAAGGTTAAGTGTGTTCACACCTTGAATAACTGGCAAATGGCAACGGCTCAGCGTATGTTTGTTACCTGAGGGGCAGGGCTGGGGTTCTTTCTGCTCCACCCAAACCCCACGTCCTTTGCATTAGTGCATCTCCCTCTATGCACGGGCAGCCAAGGGTTAACACGGGCTAAAAATTTATTTTATTTCAGCTCTATTCTCCACACCTAGAGATACTCAGCAAACTGCATTACAGAATTAGGCCATGTGCGGTGTTAAACCGTGGCACAAAATCACGAGGAAACAAGTAGAGGGGGGAAGGGCATTCCCTAACATGAGAAAAAAGTCAGAAATAAGCAATATGTCTCTATTTTCCTCATCGTTATATCACCTGTAATATCTCCCGACTGTATCACCACTTCTTCAGATTTTAGAGCCTAAAGAGGAAAATAAATAACAATGTATATACAAGCGATGCTTGATCAACTTAAAGGAGATTTAAAGGACCTATTTGACAGTCTCGGTTCCAGGAAGAAGACGTTATAGGGTTTGTCCAGCTCCAAGTATCCCAGTTCTGTACAATCAAGTATTCCATTACACAGGATCTGAATAAATATTAATCCCTCTGAACTCTGTTACCCTGGAGGTAAGCTCTCAAACGTCGCCTACTACGACACACTGACTTCTCTGGGCTTGCAGGTGTGACGCCACAGTGAAGTGTCAGTGACCACACTCCCCAAGCCCAGTTATCTCCTGCAGCACACAAGACAGTAGGGAAGAGAGACTCTTGGTCTCAATTCTAGCTTGTCACATCGCACAGTCCACAGACTACATTCAATAGTCAGAGAGATGCCTTCTCATTCTATGATTTTAAGCAGGCACATATAACTATCCTGAAAACAGTTATGTTACAATCATCTGAGAACCTAGGAGCCTTCAGGAATCTGGAAAGGGTCTTGCTTTTTAAAAGCATTTCCTCTAAGGAAGGAAACAGGGGACTTACTTCATGGCATTCTGGGAATCTGGGCAGTCTTTCCCTTAAAGAAAAAGTCCCCTGCTCCTTAAATGAAACAAATTTTCTAGAATCATCCACCAACCACACTTGGTTGGCGATATTTAATAAAATCCCCCAGAGACAATACCTCTTAGGATGTCTGCTGTGACTAAATAGCAAAAGAGCCGGTAAAGAAGGACAAAAGATGAACCACGAGTCCCCGGTGGAAACCGGACAGTCATTTTCCTTTGCACGTCACATTCCCAAAAAGCCTAATACAGACACATAAAGGTCCAGGCTCCTCAACACACATTACAGCGAGTAGTTTTTTGTCTGGTATTCATTTGTCTGTTGTCTGAGTCTCTCCACAGTCTGTGAGCTCTCTAGGGCAGGGATGGAGGCTAATTTATCTCTGGTTCCTCAGAACCTAGATCAGGGCCTGAGGCAGGGGGAAAAAGAGGCTGAAAGGAAAAAGGGAAGAGGGAGAGGGGAATGGAGGGAGAAACGGGAGGGAGAAATAAGTGTGAGTCCCTGCTATAACCAGCTAGATAGATCTAAGTCCCTAAATGGGGCCTTCCTGTTCCAGCTTTGTCTTGCCTAGTTCTGCCAAGAGGCAGGGGGGCTTGAACCAGTTTGAACTAGAACTGCTTCATGAGCCTTTCAGCATTCAAGTTTAAAAAAAAAAAAAAAAAGATGGTTTAGATAGCTCTACCCAAAGCAGGAATATTTTTTGCAGGAAAACTAAACAATTTGGTTTCATCATCCTCTCCTCCTCCTCCTCCTCTGACCTTGATCCTCTCGCTCTTCAGAGCCCCCCCCCCCCCCCCCCCGAAGACCACTGGAGCTCTCGATATGCAAAGAAGATGGGCAGCAGGCAGGAGAATTAGCCAGGAATATGCATGTTCCAGGAACTCTTTTTAAAACCTTCCGTTATCTTTCATTTTTCCTCAACTCAATTCTAAAAATTTACTGAGTGCCTATTATTGATTGAGAATATATGATTTTCTATTGCATTAAAAAAAAAACACACACAAAAACATTAGCATCTTTCAGGCAATTTGCCTTCAAACCCTGAGCATTAATTACTGTGGTGTTCTTTCTGAAATTTCCATCTCACCATTATGTAGTGGTTTCATTTCTTTCTCAAGGCCAACCTCAGAATTTTCAAGGCTTTGTGACAGCGACTGATAGTGTGAGAAGCTGCTCTTTACCCATGCCAAAAGAGGCTTCTGCTGTGAGCCCCCTCCTCACACCCATTTGTGAGTTAGGAAGACTTGCCCCCAAACCTCGAATGTATTCAGCCTTCTGTGTTGCCATCGACTAGAGCTGCCTCAGAAATGATGGCTCAGTGTGGAGTCTTTTATATTATTGCACCCTTCAGAAAGTCTGCCAAGTCTCTCCGTTATTAATTTAAGCAAAGCGTTAACCAAAGAGACTCCGCGGGACTAGACCTAAAGAGGGTAATTTTGTTGAAAGCCACACTTTGATATCCTGATTTTTTTTCAACCTGCAGAAGATTTGTATTAAGTAGATGTGCTGGGCTCTCTCTTTGTAGGACAGCCATGCAACACATAACGATGTTTCAGTCAACGATGGACCGTATATACAATGGTGGTCCCACATAAGTTTATCTACACAGCCAAGGTGTGTGGTAGGCTATACCATCTAAGTTTGTGCAAGTGCACTTGGTGATGTTGGCACAACAACGAAATTGCCTAACGATGTATTTCTCAGAACGTATCCCTGTCATTCAGTAGCACATGACTGTAGTTTGGTTGTTTAACAGAACGTGAATTAAAATTTAAAAGGCATTTAAAAAGCAACCCCTGTACCCAAAGTTCTATTTGCAGATTCCACTAGGACAGGGCTGTCTATACCACCCATCTCTACCTCCCTAGGGGTTGTCTGGTGCATTGATTCGAGGGTACAGTGCATGGCACACGGATAAACAAAAGAGTAATATGAATAGCAAAGAAGTCAAGTAGTAGAGATCTGGAAGAACCCTTAGGAAAAGGTCATTACAACATTGTTTTTATAAACTTATCTGACAATTAGAGTTACCTAGCCACTTGTTAAAAATATACATTATCCAGTCCCCACCTGTGACTTTCTGATTGCCACATCTATAAGGGAGGAGACTGGAATCCACATTTTCAAAAAGCTACTCTGGTGATTCTTTTAAAGTATTTAATGCAGTGTTTTTTAGCAGTAGATTCACAAAGTTGTTCAACCCTCACCATTTCAAGAACATGTTCATCATCTCCCAAAAGAAAGCCATCCCCATGAAGGAGCTGCTCGCCATGCCCTGTTCCCAACTCCTAGCAATCACTAACCACTATTTTCTGTCTCTATGAATTTGTCTATTTTGCACATGTAACATAGATATCATCGTGTAATACGTGGCCTTTTGTGTCTGGCTTCCTCCAGGTAGCATGATGTAGTCAATTGAAAAACAATGCTGCTATAAGCATTCATTGTGTGGAACTGTTTTCAATGTTCTTGCAGTGTGTAGTGGTAACTAGCAAAGGTTGGAGTCCTGGAGAGGGGGAAACAAAGACAGGATTTGGGGAAGGGCCATGTCCAAGCTCACATAAGGAGTCAGTGGCAGAGCCTGACTCACAGCTCAGACATCTTGACTCCCCAGATGGGACTCTGTCCTTTCCTCATAGGGGCTGTCCCAGTCAAAAATCTGTGCAAACCTTTTAAAAATATTTATTCCCAGGGTCTGAAGGAGTATATAGGGTGAGCTGCCATATCTGAACAATCTGTAATTGGTGAGGTCCTGTCAGCAACCGGATTGAGTAGCTGCTTCTACCAAACACTTACAACCCATTGGAAGAGAAATGATATCTCCTTGGGGACCCTCACTCATTTAGCACGGGTTGAAGAGTGGATAATATCACCGTTGACTCATCTACCTGGAGGAAGTTAAAGTCGCTTCCACTGCTCTGTCGGATACCCTCGAGTAGCACTGAATGCTCTTTTTCTTAAAAATACTCTCCACTTGGCCAACTGCTATTGCTGCTGGACTTGAACACTTGAAGGAGAAACAGTCTACGATCGGGCACCAATTTTCTGTTGCAGCACGACTTGGAGGGGCAAATGTCCATTGGGGGCTTATTTTCTAGGCACCAAATACTGATTGAAGGCGTAGTTAACTATGTATGAAATTTTTGCTCCCTCAATTAATTGGGGGTACCACATTATGGCTGCTTCAAAGAGCAGAAAATATTTTATGAAAATTGAACCTGTGAAAGGGAATTCTCCCAGGTTAGGAGCAATCAATGACAGCAGCCTGAAATAATGATGACCTTTAGCAAGTACAGCTCACTTTCCTTTCAGTGGAACAGGGATCAGAGGGCTACATTTAAGGCTGTGCAAAAAAACTGGCAAAAGGCCAATCCAGTTAGGTGAGACCAACTACTCGTCCTAAAACAAAATTGGACTGAGTTTATTTGCTTAATCAGCATTCACAATATTAACAACTTTACCCTTTCATTCTTTTATCAAAAAAAAAAAAGGATATCTGACAATAAATATATTTTTTGTACTGGTCAGCAGCTTCTCCTTCCAAAAGCAATTAATCTGTAGATTAAACAATACTAAGTACAGAATAAGTACTCAATATGTGTTTTGAATGAATGAATTAATGATGGGGTTTACTGAGGAAATAGACCCTATCCTTGAAAGTTGTAATGGGCATAAATGAAGTTCTGGAAAGTTTACAAAGTGATAATCATTGAGGTCATAGTAACGAGACGAGAAAAAAAAAAAAAGAAAGAACAGAATAAGATGTTCCAAGGAGACACATTAAAACATCAGACCGGGGTCAGGGTCAGAAAGATTTCTTAGAACATACTGGTCTTGAGATGAACTTCAGAGAGGTAATGGTCAAGTCAGAATCTTATATAAATGAATATAAAAAAGGTATTCACACATTCCCTGTTTAATAATAACAATAGAAGCAATAGAATGGAATTGACATAAAGGAAAGAGCAAAAGCAAAGGAATAGAAATAAATAGGAATGAAAGGCAACATGCCCTGGAGGAATAGTTCAAGCACACTTTTTAATCCCATCATCCTCTACTGTCAGGAACTGCTTGGCTCTCCCTACTCTTAGTTTGTAAAGCTTCCCACAGCCAAGTCAGTTTCCACTTGAGGGGTTCCATCCAAATGTTGCTGCTAGCTCCAGGCCTGCTGCTCAGTCCCCATTGTCTTCTGTGCTTAGGATCCATATTCTGGATGTGTGAACTGGTGCCCTCCACTGTTGGGTTCATCTGGGCCTATGGATCAACTTCCTGCTGCCAGCGGCCCCGAGCCAAGGTTCTGATTGCCACTATCCAGCCTCTGTGTTCTCCAGGACTGCTTCCCCACCGGAGCGCTTGCTCGAACCTCTGGAACTCACCCTTTTCCCCCTGCACCCGCTTGCTCCCTGAGAAAGTTGCCACTTGAGGATGCTGAGTTTTTTAGTCTGCATTCCAGCCCTGGGCCTCTAGACTTGACCTCCTCACCTGAACCAGTGGGAACTGGCAGGACAAGTCCTATACAAATTCACCTCCTACATAGGGTCCTTTACCGCCGGGTCCTTAACACCTAGTGAACTAGACCGGTTTCCTTTCTGCTCTCCTTGTATCCACCACCAGCCGTGCCACTTCAGCTCTCTGAATTCTTTCATTACTTATCCCTGAAAGAGTGATCACCTACTTACACTTCGGGAAGATCCATTCATTGATTAAATATTCATTAAGCACTTACGATCTGTGGGCACTAGGATATGAGGACAAACATGGGGTGTCCGGTCTGAGGCAAAGATAGATGTTAAATAATCCTTCAAATCATTGTATAGGTGACCACACCGTTGTCCCATCAGTATCTCCACCCTGGGCACTCACTTAGACTAGAGGATACCGGAGCCTCACTTTGGACCCCCTTGGGTCCACTGAGATTACAGCTGAGCACCCTGCCAAGCAAAGTGACCACACTGGAAAAGGCAAGACAAAGGAAACCCTTTCATTTTAAAGCTTCTGCCAGGTGTTTGTGTAGCTAAGTGGTGGCCATTAAGAGGTAAGCAGCCCGGTAATGGAAACTTCTTATGCACCTACAGGCCCCCTGGGCACAGTCTTGAAAGCACTAAAATGAACAAAGGGGGATTGACACAGCTTTGCATAACGGAGTAAAATGCTACCTCCAGAGCCGCCCAGGGTCCACTGGGCTGATCACTCTGGAGTCAGGAAACGTTTCTCTTAGGAAGGATTTACACAGCCCTGTTTGGAGAATCTATATGTGCATATGCCTGTGTCTCTTTCCAACAAGTAACCACTGGATCACCTAGAAGGAAGGGGCATGTGAGCCACCAGGGAGATGCCAAACAGACTGGAAGGGGGGTGCTGAAGCCCCCAAACTATGCCTTGGGATTTATTCTAAACTAGACCCCAGTTTGGGACGTGGGCTTTGGGGAATCATTGTGGCCCAGAGGGAAGGTGTGGATTCTACCTGAGGGCCTGCCCAGTCCTTCCGGATAGGGAGGACTCTCCCTAAAGCTGCATGGGGAGCCACAGAGGAGGTCTGAAGATAGGGGTGCTCTCTGTGGAGATGGGAGCTGTGCAAGGCTCTAGTCCAAAGACAATAAAACACTCCTAAGTATTGAAGTGAACCCATACGTTGATTTCTTGTGAAAGCTTGGATGTGTGTGCTTGTCCCTTAGACTATGGAACTGGTCCTATGGGAGTTCCTACGGGAACAGCAGGCTGTGGAATGAGGTACAAATGGCACAGCAAGAAGACACAAGTAAGACAGAGAAGCAGCAGCACCAGAAGAGACTTTGACCCATTCCTTCCTTCCCAAATATGCCAAAAAAATGAAAATTAAAGATGCACTATTTAACAGAGCTAGACGTGTATGTTGCTGGGTATAGTGCAGTGAAATACTGTGTTTAGCGGTGCGTGGTGCGTGCACTATTTTCTTTAGTGACATACATATGTTGAAACAGAATTTAGCACAGTGCATGAATGACTTGCTGTAGCAATATCTCTGTGAAACCCTGTGTTTAATAGAGAATTGCGTTTTTTCACATGCACTACTTTCTTTAATGATGATTGTTGGACCTGTTAACAGAGTTGTGTGTGTGTGTTAGTGAATACAATGATATCGCTCTGTAACACTGTGTTTAGTGGTATGTGGCATATGCAGTTATTTGTTTTGTGATATATTTTGAAACAGTGTGTTTATCTGTCAGAAGCAGATAAACCAGGAAGGTTTATCTTCCCGATGACCCAGGAAGGGAGGAACTCCAACTTCAGGATCGCACAACTTTACCAATGGGGTCAGGGAAATGAAGATATGGAGAGTGGATCATGGGGACACCTACCAGGGACAGCTAATTGGGTCTGGGGCACAAAGCATCAACAGAGAACTTTCCCGGAGACAGGACAGGACCCTGAGCACGGGAGGCCCATTACTAAGAGCACTTGTTTACTGGACACTTGCTCTGTGCCAGGTATTATTCAAAGGGCTTTACATGATCAGACCCATTTCATCCTCACAAAAGCCACGTATAAGTGAAGAAACTGAGGCACACAGGACATTTACGTAGTTCTCCTCAATTCTGCAGCTACAGAGCCTGCCCTTGGCACCACAGGCTGTTGACATTCAATTGCAAAGAGGTGGAGAAAATGTATCTCAGCAACAACAAACAAGGTCAGAGGAGAGAGTTTGTGGTGTGCTCAAGGAATTGAAAGAAGGCCAGTGTGACATGAGCAGAGTGTACCACGGAACAACCATCTGAGATATGAGATAACGCTGGAGAGGACCGCAGTAGTTTGGTCACCCAAAGCTTGTGGGTCATGGGAAAGCTTTGGATTTATCTCGGAACAATATGAGCCCTTGAGTAGTCTTAAGTGGGGGAACGGCATGATCATTTCTGTGAGAAGTGACTAGATCCAAGGACTATTTTGCCTTTGAAATAAATTGTGACTTGGTGACTGCCTAAATATTCTCCTCCAGAGAGGAGCTACAGGTTGGGGGAGGGAGTGTGGAAAGCTCGTGAGCTCGGTTTTCAACATACTGGATTTGACAGGCCTATGACACAGTCAACCCTTTGAATTTGTATCATCGATATGCCAATGGCCCCCGCCTTGTGGACATCTGTCAGTTCAAGTTTAACATGTCCAAGTTTACTGGGAATCCTGTTCACCCCACTCTTGAGCCTGCTTCTTCCCATCTTCCCCATCTCAGTAAATGGTGCTGCCATCTATCTTGGTGCTCCAGCTGAAAATTTAGGAATCTCAACAGGATTCCTCCCTCTCTTGCTCACATCTAATCTATCAGAAGCTCAGACAGCTCTATCTTCAAAATCCATCTACAGTCCACCCACTTCTTTTCACTACCCTTTCTGTGACCACCCTAGCTCCAGTTTTCTTGGCACAACTGCCACAGTCTCCTACTGAGCTCCCTACTTCTCCTCTCACTCCACTAAAGATTATCACCAACAGAGCAGTCAGGATAATCTTTAAAAGATTAGAACAGATCATACCACCCTGCTTCTCAAACCTCTTCAAAGGCTCATCACTGTGCTCAGTTTATGATCCAAATTCCTTAGTAGAGCCAAGGAGGCTTTCCATGACCTGACCCGGCCTGCTTCTCTAAGCTCAGTTTCTACCACTGGGGCCCGAGCTCACTTGGTTCAGCCATATGGGCATTCTTGCTCTTACTGGGACATGTCACACTCATTCCTGCCTCAGAGCCTTTATATTTGCTCTTTTCTTTATCTGGAGCACTCTGCCCCTCAAATATGCTCATGAATTGCTCTCACATTTCATTTAGGTCTCTATTCAAATACCACCTCTTCAGAAGGCCCATCCCTGATTGTCCTATCTAGGGTGTCACTCCTTAGCACTCTTTATCCCACTGATGTCATTTTACTTTGTAATATTTATGATCACCAGCAATTACATTGTTTATTTTTTTATCCTAATTCTCCTCCACCACAATATAGCTCCTTGAGGGCACAGGCTCTGCCACGTTGTGTTCAATAATATATGTTCAGTGCCCAGAAGAGGGTCAGGAATATGGTGGGCATTCATTAATTATTCGTTCAACGTATAACTGAAATTTTTATTTGACATCTACTATTTTGTTTATCTCGAAACTGCCCTTAATTTCTGGGAATTGCCTACCTGCTACCTACTCCCCACCCCCATCACTAACTTGGTTGCAGACCTCAGAGAGCTGGCACCTACTCCAGGCTGGACAATAAGCATTTTGCCCCCAGCATTTGGAACATAGGACTGATGAAGAGGAGTCACACTCTCTTCTGTTTGCTGAAACAGAGGACTTTGAAACCCAGGGCTGGCAGTGATCATGTTCTGCTATGACGACTGGGAGCAGAAACTGTCAGGTGGAAGTGAATAAAAATCATGAAGGAAACACACAGAGAAAGGAATACAGGCAGGCAATGGACAGAGTTCTTCTTGGGTTCTACTTTTCTTGGTTCCAGTTTATTCCTGGCAGATATCCCAGACTCTAGATATCCCGAGGTAATCTAATCATCTTTCCAACAAATTATTTTATCTCCCTAAATCATTTGAGTTAAATTTATATTAAACAGATCTGGAGGTCAGAGGAGAGGTCTGAGCTAGACATACCATTTGGTGAGTTGTTGGTGTATAGATGGTATAGTAGAAATTGACAGAACTCACCATATGCACCTCATTCCTGGGCACATAATATAACTCCCCAATCTCCTTGCAGTTCGGTTGGGTAATATGTCTAGTTTTGGCTGGGGAACTGACATGTGTCACTGGGTAAAGTTGAAGGCAGTAATGAGGGAGTTGGAAGTTCTCCACATTCCTTCTCCCCTGACATGGTGGCCACCGAAGTCATGTCATGAGATGGTGACATAACAAGGGCGTTGGCCTGTGTCTTTTCATCGGCCATGAGTGAAAAATAAACTAGTGTTATTTGTTCAATCCCTGGTGATTCATGACTGATTTGTGATTATAGCATAACACAGCACACACTGACTAAGGCAGATGATAATTGAAGTCATGGGAAGGACAGAGACATGAGAAAACCACAGTTAAAGTTTGGGAAGAGAAGAATTGTGCAGCATAGATTGTGCAGAATCTTCCAGAATGGTAGATAGAGGACCAGGATCAATGGAGTCCTGAAATCAAGGGCAGAGAGGTGTTAAAATATGAGGGCATGCTCAGAAGCCATGGAAATTCTGTAGAAGGGTTAAATAAAGTGAAGACAGAAAAGTATCTGTTGGATCTTGCAACATTCTAGTCATTGGCAACCTTGACAAGATTGGAAGAATTTGAAGAATGGATGGGAGGAGAGGACTGAGTACAATGTGTACAGAATGTTCATTCGTTATGTTGCAGAAAATAAATGAGGCAATAGTTGGAGGACAGTGGGTGGTACCCACAAGGATTTTTATTTAATTTTTAGATGCAAGACACATGAAAATATTTAAACATTAGGTTGGTGCAAAATTAATTGCAGTTTAGAAGGTTAAAAATAATTTCAAAAACCACAATTACTTTTGCAAAAACTTAATATGAATAGAGAAACTCAAGAAGCAATAAGTAATACACATACTAGGCACTGTCTAAGCATTTTTCAAGTGCGATCTCAATGAAGGCTCACAACAACACAATAAGGTGGTATTTATTCACAAATGATGACAGTTCATAGCTGGGGACATGGTGGTACTAAGAGGTCAAAAGACTTGCCCAGGGTCCCACAGCTGGTAAGTGACAAAGCTAGTGTGTGAACCCAGGCAGTAAAAGTCCTTGCATTTATTTCCTCTACTGTAGAGACAAAGAAGTTAAAGAGATAGGTAATGGGTTGACTCCAAATTTCCTAAAGGCCCAAAAGAGACAGGAAATGGTAGTTTCTAGGGTACCAATGTTTGGTTTAGCACATCTCTCCATGGTAACAGCAGGTGAGGAGATCACGGGGCAGATGCAGTCAAACATCACCCAGTGGACTGGGCAATGAAATGTTGAGAGAGACTGTTTTCTGGTGGTGTCTATCTTCTCTGTAATGCAAGAGGCTAGGTCATATGCTGACAGTGAAAGAGTGAAGAGGAGCAAGGTGCTTGAGGGTGAAAAATATTTGAAACAGTAGGTACAGCAAGTGAAGGAATAAGCTGTGTTAAGGACCCACTTGAGGTTGGTAACCATGAATTTTAAGTGTAACCTTCCTGCCTGGTTATATGAATTTCCCCAGCAGCAAGCAGCTGTGGATAGAATAATAGCAGCTAACTTAATTGAATATTTGGTATGTGTCAGGCCTTGTGCTAACCGCTTTCCACATGTAAGCTCATTAAATGTGCTCAATAACTACGAAATAGGTTCAAGTGCTAGATTGAAGAAGTCTGCTAATTCATATTATTTTAGCTGGAGCTACACTTTAGTTTTCTCTTTCCCTCGCATGCCTACATCATCAGCCATCAAGTACTGCTGATTCTTTAATCATTTCTCGGTCTTGCATCTTCTCTTCATCCCCAGTGGCACTCCTCCGGCCTGGCCTTTTTGACCTCAGGCGCAAATGACCACAACTGGCTTCCTGGTTGGCCTTTCTTTTTCCAGGCTTGGCCTGCCCCTGTGCATTCACAGGGCTACAAGACTCATCTACCTAAGGAGCATTTTGATCAGGTTCCTCCCAGGATCCCAAACCCATAATAGCTTCCCACTCTATCTTGATTTCATTCCCAAATCTTCAGATGAACATTTAAGAATCGTCGTCACCTGGCCTCACTATTTTTCACCACTGCTATTCATTACTCCACAATATTTTCTGTCTAAGAGGAAAGAGCATTCATGACTGTGAATATTATGGGCTTCATGTTTTTATCTAATTTTATGGCCACAATAGACACGTGTGTGTCAAAAATAGCCACTCGCATGAAGAATCCAGTCTAGGTCACCCAAATTTGAGTCTGATATACCTTGGTGTGTTTAAGCACCTACACAACTCAGAATGTCCAAATCTGGCCTCACGCTCTCCCTGCATCCCTATGCCTGTCCCAGCCTATGAAAGTCATATTCCCCAACTCAGCCAATGGCTCTACCATCCACCTACTTGCTCCAATTAGAAATCTGAAAGTTATCCTTGACTACTACTTATTTCTGCAGTATCATACACATATAGTAATGTGCAAACAATTTAAGTGTAAAGTTCAATGAATATTTACATATGTATGTACCTACTGTGTTTCCCCAAAAAATAAGACCTAGCTGGAACATCAGCTCTAATGCGTCTTTTGGAGCAAAAATTAATATAAGACCCGGTCATATTTTAATATAAGACCGTCGTCACTTATTTTAATATAAGACCGGGTCTTATAGAATAGAATAGAATAGAACAGAACACTGGGTCTTATATAAAATATAATATAATATGATATAATATAATACCATGTCTTTATAACAGAATAGAATAGAATACCAAGTATATTATAATATAATACCAGGTATAATATAATATGATATAATATAGTATGATATGATATGATATGATATGATATGATATGATATGATATGATATAATATTGGGTCTTATATAAGACCAAGTCTAATATAATAATATAATATAATATAATACAACACAATACAATATAATACTGGGTATAATATAAGACTGGGTCTTATATTAATTTTTGCTCCAAAAGACACATTATAGCTGATAGTCCGGCTAGGTCTTATTTTGGGGGAACATGGTATATAACGACCGCAGGTATCAAGCTATGGAATAGTTTTGGTACCTAGAGGTCACCCTAGATCCCTGTGCAGCAGTACCAGCATCCAGAGACATCTACTATTTTGACTTCTATCACCTTTGATTAATTTTGCCTGCTCACATAAATGGGCTTATATTGCAGGCACTGTTTTGTCTTTCGCAAACATTGCATCTGTGAGAATCATCCATGTCACTGCGTGTATCCATAGTTTGTTTTTGTTTTTATTGCTGTGTAATGTTTTATTGTATGAATATACCACAATCCATTTATCCATTTCTCTGCTGACGGACATTTGAGTTGTTTGTAGACAGTTGGGGCTTTTGGGAATAACAATGATATTAACATTGTTATACATTGTTGGTAAGCATAGCCATTCATTTATCACAGGTATATACCAAGAACTGGATCTGCTGAGTCACAAGATAGGTATATTTAACTATAGTAGAGGCTGCCAAACAATGTTCGAAAGTAGCTGCACCAATAACCCTCCTACAAGCAGTATATGAGAGAACTAATTGTTCCATGTCCTTGTTAACACTTGATATTGTCACACTTTTCAATTTTAGCCATAGGTGGATGTGGAGTGGCATGTCATTGTGGTTTTACTGTGCATTTCCCTAACGATGAATAAAGCTGAGTACATTTTCATATGTTTGTTGGCTATTTGAAAGTCCTCTTATAAAGTGACTGTTTAAGTCTTTTACTCAAACTTTAAATTGGATTGCCTTTTTCTTCTTGATGTGTAGAATTTCTTTATATATTCTTGACATAAATTATCTTACAGATATATGTAAATGAATATCTTCTAGTGTGAGCTTGTCTTTTCACTCTCTGAATGTCACTTTTGATGAACAGAAGTTCTTAATTTGAATGCAGTCAATATATTAATCTTTCATTTTACAGTGTTTTTCTGTATCCTGTTTAAGAACTCCTTGCCTATCCCCATCCTTATTTTGACTTCTCCCTCTCCTGCAACACCTCAACAACTAATTAGTCACCAATTCCTGTAAGCTATACCTCCAAAATATGATCGAAATAGGTTACCTGTTTGCCAAATCCACCACTAACTTCCCAGGTCAAGCCACCATTATCTCTTACCTAAGCTACTGCACCAATCTCCTAACCGGTCTCCCTGTGAGAAGCCTCTCCAATCCATTTTCTACACTGAAACTATAGTGATGTTTCTGAAATCCACATCTGATCTGACCATGTCACTTCCTTGCCAAAAACCCATCAATGCCTAGCCATTTCTCTCAGAGTCTTTCAAATTATGGTTCATTCTTACCTCTTTTGCTTTGTCTAATGCCACTTTTCTAACTCTACTCTCCCAGCTCTTTAATCAGCCATACTGAATTTGTTAGTTCCTTGACTATATCATGCACTATCTTGCTTTTAGACCCTCGGGCATGCTGTTCTCTCTTCCAGGAATATCTTGCATCAATACTCTACCAAAACGGAGCTAATTTGTACTCCTCCTTGATAGATTACCATTTGATTCACCTCCTTTGTACACACCTTGAGTCACCAGGAGTGGACTTATGTTCCCTTTAAGGGCTTTCATGAAACTGAATGTATGCCCTCACCACACTACATTACATCAGTCTATGTGTCTTTCTTTGACTCGACAGTGAGCTCCTTGAAAGCAAGGCAAGGACTGTGTATTATTCTTTTCTATATCCCCAGCTCTGACCAGAGTGTCTGGCAGAGAGAGAGAGAAAAGAAGAACAGAGGAGAGGAGAGGAGAGGAGAGGAGAGGAGAGGAGAGGAGAGGAGAGGAGAGGAGAGGAGGAGGAGGAGGAGGAGGGAGGGAGGGAGGGAGGGAGGAAGGGAAGGAAGGAAGGAAGGAAGGAAGGAAGGAAGGAAGGAAGGAAGGAAGGAAGGAAGGAAGGAAAGAAGAAAGGAAGATCAAATATATGGTGATGGAAGGAGAACTGACTCTGGGTGGTGAACACACAATGGGATTTATAGATGATATAATACAGAATTGTACACCTGAAATCTATGTAAATTTACTAACAATTGTCATCCCAATAAATTTAATTAATTTAATAAAAAAAAAGAAGGAAGGAAGGAAGGAAGGCGTCCATACCTAGATGGTATTTTCCAGTTTGCAGAACGGCCCTGTGCTTTGCTAATCCTCTAATAGAAACTGGCTGCTGTCACTAGCAGTAACACTACAATCCCCATTGTCTCCAGGGAATCCGATAACGTGTCTTAAAGCTGAGAGGAAACAAACGTGGCCTTAACCCCCAAGACTCCAGGGAGCCACTAAAGGCTCTTTTAGAAAGCATTTATTGATATAGGAAATTAAGTATAAAACTGGCCAAGATGGAGAGCGGGTTGTTGGAGAACATTTCTGAAAGTGCCGAGGACACTAGATAACTTCACAAAGGAGCCAACTCAGGGAATAAAAAGAAGAGGGCAAACACAGATGATGTTCTGTTCAGGGAAATGTCAGAATGTGGTGACAGATGGGATGTGAAGAACAAAGCGTACTTAGGAGCCAAAAGCTACCCTCCAAAGAAAATGTGTTTCTTTTCCCTATCAAGAGGTCTAGCTTCTTTAACGGTTAGATAACTCATAATTTAATACTCAGATGGAGACAAGACAATGTAACTTATGGGCGTGCACATTCCGTCCCCAGACTGGCCTTGGTGACAGGATGAAACCAGCGGGTCACCAGACTCGAGTGGAGCAGAGAAATGTCTGCAATGGCAGTACCTCAGCAAAGCAATCTCAAAATACCAGAATATTTTTAGTTAAATGGGCTCCTTTCTGGGAGGATGCAGAGCTGTGAATGTGAAATATAATGACAGCAAAGACTCCTTGCCAGCCTTACTCTCTGTTAATGCCACACTTCATTTATTCATCCAATTAAACAAATATTTATTGAGCATCTACAATGAGCTGAGCCCTGTTTTGGGTTTTTCAGATCCATAACACAAGATAAAGTTTTGTGTAACTGTAACTTACATTTAGATAGACAAAAAAAAAAAAAAGTAAACTCAAAAGATAATTTTAGGAAATGATAAATGGTTAGAGGAAAATAAAGAAAGGGAATCCAGACACTTTCATCTATATGTAGCAGAAACTCCACCTTGAAATGTTTTAAAGAGTAAGGTAATGAATTATCTCACGTAACAGGAAGTCCAGAGGTAAGTAGGATCAAGGATTAGCTCATCAATGGCTCAACAACACCTCTGCTCTGTCATGTTAACATTTGCTTCGTCCTCTGACCAGGAGCAAGATTCTGGCACAATTCTACGTACCACCTAACGATACAACCATGTCCAGAAGAGCAAGGGAGACATTCTTCCCCTGGGCTTTTCACAAGAACAGAGGAAGGTTTACTGTGGTGCTGATAAAGCTCACTTAAGCTTCAGCGTCCATCACTGGCAGAAAGTCCTTCCAAAGCTCTGGAAAGGGCCTGGCAATGTATTGACATGGTCATAGGTTTTTGTCAATTTTGCAAAGATGATGTTAATCCCTCAGTTAAGGCTTCTGCCTCTTTCCACTCTGCCATCTTTTCTGTCACACTTCCGCTTGTATCAGATGGCACTGGTACGACCAGGGGAATTTTAGGGATCCGGTTAAGGGAGAGTTGAGTTGTGGATCCATTTAGTATGGATCTAGTGATATATTTTCATGTTCTCAGATACTTCTGCACATACTTAATTTATCCTTAGCCATAATAAAGTAGGAATGGCTTCCAGGCATACTCCAATCACTCATAGTCGTGCCTTCCCTTGTATCATGAAATGAAGGTGCTGGGCAGAAATCACATCATAGTATTATATGTCCTACCATGTCCAGCCTCAGAAACATATGGATAGTGAAGAAGAAACAAGGTTTCAAACATTCAGAAGCAGAAGCTAGTCTGTGGAAGATTCTGCCAACCATCAAACATGTACAATTATAAGGGGAAACTTGGATTTTTGTTTACGCTTATCAAAATGGAAATTCTCACTTACCATCAACATGACCATTACTTTATAAACATCCAATGAAAAGCCTTGGATTGTTTGATATTCCACTTAATGAAGAGGAGAGAAATACATAAACATATTGGAAACGATTAAATGTAAGTTTCTTTCTGATTTGCCATGAAATGATGACATTGACAAAGAAAATATAAAACTCAATTTACCAGTACGAGGAGGATATTCCACACGCTGCTACATGGGCGTGATGAATTCAGACTGATGTCTGTACCCAAAAACCTGAAAAACCTTTCCTTCATCATATATGAAAGAAACTTGATAGCGATTTCCCCCAAATTTGACAACAATTCGAAAAATCTATTTGACATTACTAACACCAAATTGTGACATTGAAGTATTGTTTCTAAATTATCAGTGACAAAAAGTTTTTAAAAACTAATCAGTTACATTAGCGGAAGGAATAATTTGCCCTTCTACAGAAAATTTTATACAATCACTGTCATTAAAAGAGGTGATCAAAGAGTATTTAGCCAAAAACTAGGTGAAAAAAACAATATAGTGGTTTGCCAGGCATGTAATAAAAATAATGTGCTGCTTTGCTGTACTTATGAGGTTAGATTTCTAAAAGTCCTGTGTTGTGATTTATTTTTCATTCTAAATATGAACTTTTCTAAATAATTTTATATTTGCAATTATGTGTCATTTTTCTCTAAGAATTCCCTGCCTCAAACTATAAAACCTGCCATTTCCACACAATCTGGATCTACTTGTATTCACAAGAGAGGAAGGTTTGCCCAGAAATGCTGCAGTGGGCTTCTCCTCGTGTCTCATTATATCCATCTTCTCTCCTACTCACACTCTACGCATTCAGCTGAATGTGCCAGGAGAAAAGCTTACAACCATAGTGACTGGCGTCACTTGAAATTAAAGGTCATTACCTTAGATGAGCTCTTAATGCTGCCTTGCAATCATATGTTCTTAGTTCGTTCTCTCTTCCACTAATCTGGAAGACTCTTTTCTGTCCTCCACTCTTATCTCATACCTCCAACTCTTTTCCCACCTCCCTTTCAGCTGGTGACCTTGCTTCCTATTTCAATCAGAAAACAGAAGAGAGCTCCCACAAACTCCCACCTACTTGCATTTGCAGCCAGATACTATATGGGTTAACTGTGCAGTAGATACCATCACCTCACTGAACCAAGAACTTGGCTCCAATTAATCTTCCTTCTCTCTCCTCCATCTCAAGTTCTTCTATCATGCATCATTCTCATGAGCATAAACTATGCTGTTATTGTTCCCATCGGGATCCAAAACTTAAAAACGAAATCTTCTTTTGATTCTGATTTCCCTTCCAGTTACTATCCAATTTCTCCCCTTCCTTTTTCAGCAACACTCCCGGAAGAATAACTTATATTCTCACTCTTCAATTTTCCTTCTTCTACAAGGCCTGTTCTGATGCATGATTGGCAGTGCCCAGACTGACCCAGGCCATCCCTCCAAGCTAAACTTACACTGCTGCCCAAATTGGAAAGAAATACCATGTGACGATGCTTCTCTAATCACAAAATCCCTCCAAGCACCCTCTAAAAGCAACTGCTCCTGAGAATCATACTCAAACGTGGGTCCAATTCCTTGGGAAGGGAAAGATTTGGGTATTACTCAAAGAAGAAAAGTCAGTTATGGGAGAAAGCATTTCCGCACACAAGAAAAGACACGGAAGGTCACCGAACAACATACCATTGATGAAGTTATTTTGTATGTTTTGGATGGTATCTATGGATGTCCTCAGTTCTTTGTATGATCACACATTACGGTCTTTAGTGTAATTTATTAAATTACACTCCAGAAAAAGAAAGCTTTGTTTTATTCCTCTCATGGGTTAAATTGTGTCTCCCAAAAAGATTGCAGTTATAGTCCCAACCCCCAGTACCACAGACTGTGATTTTATTTGAAAATAGCAGTTATAGATGTAATTACGATGAGGCCACGCAGGAACAGGGTGAGCCCTCACGCAATATCACTGGGGTTCTTATGAGAAGAGCGAAATTTGGGAACAGACATAAAGACGCACATTGAGAGGGCCATGCGACAGTGGGGGCCGAGACTGGAGTGACACAGCTACAAGCCAAGGGATGGCAAGGATGGCCAGCAACCATCAAAACCTAAAAACAATAAAGAAAATATTCACCCCTAGAACCTTCCAAGGAAGCACGGCCCTGCTGGTCCCTTGATTTTGGACTTGTGGCTTCCAAACCTTGGAGAAAATAAATGTTTGTTGTTGTAAGCCAGCATGTGTTGTGGCACTTTGTTAAAGCGGCTACAAGAAGCTAATACAGTTCCTCACGCCATTTTAAAGGAGTGAAAGGGAATCAAAGAATGATCAAGTGATAGGGCCAGTACATCTGGAAGAGCATTGGGTTAGGCAATCGGATGACCCTGGGTTGAGTCTGGCTCTGTCCCTACTGTGTGATCCTGTGTGATCCTAAACTGGTATAAAATTCAGTTTCCTTGCTGTAAAATGGGAAGAAAATATTGCCTGGCCAGCTTACCTTACGAGACTGATATTTATTGTGAGAAATCAAATGAAATAAAATGTGAAAGTCATTTGATATCTGTAAAATATTCCAACTGTGAGGGATTAGTACTATCATTAATCTAGTCATTTATTTGATTTCAGTAAATCCCCAAATAATATCAGTGAAATTGGCTTGTTAAAAATAGCATTTTAAAAAACTCAAAGTTTGGGAATGTAGGTCTACTATGAAAGAGAGGAGCTCCAGTGTTCTGGTTAAGAGGAAGGAAAAATATATAATTGGTCCCAGGTGTATGTTCATATCTGCCCACTGAAGTATTTCTCGTTATTGTTCTTTTGATAACAATTCACGAAATGAAAAATTAAGTCCATCCATTTTTTAAAAAATATCTGAAATAAGTTTCACACACACAGCCCCTTCGCATTGTTAGCTGAGAGTGAATGACTACTATCTACAGAAGAGTTTATTTTTCCAATAAAGATTTTCTTTCATAATTTTAAGTGATACCCTCAAAAACATCTTTGATTTTGGGTGAGTTTCAGTCACTTCCACCATTAAGAAACATTTATTTAAAAATGCCATTTGTGTAAGTTTTTCAAGTTTGAGCATAAAACACAAAACCAGAAAATGAGTCATAATTGGCTAATGATGACCCTTAGATACTCCCACAGTGGAAAGTTGAATCATTATCTTAAATGACAAAAAGGGAAGTGATTTAGCCTATTTCTATCCTCAAGCTCCTTTCCTTCAGCAACCACACTCATCACACATATCTATTCAAAAGAGAAGAAAAAAAAACCCTTTGAGGTAGAGACTAAATATAGACAGAAACTGCTTCAGGACCTGGAGATACTACCTGTTCTCTGTAATGCTGGGAGGATTCATATTTTTGAGAAAGAACCTGTAGGAACTTTCTATATATAGTATAAACAGGAGATATATCCTGACAGGTGATAACAAGAAGCCAAACCACTGCACAGCTCTTGTTTCCCCTACTCAAGAGTATTTAACGTTTCATTCCTAACTGAGATAACAAATAGAAGATGCTTGTTTGAATAGAATAAGCATTAAATAGATGTTTGTTGATACAAGAGACACCAAAGCTGGAAAAGCAAGGGTGGTTCGTGTATATTCCAGAAATCTCCCTGCTCCGGTCACCTTTCATAAAACAATGATGGTGATGAGGATGAGGATGAAAGAGGCTGAGGGCCTATTATGTTTCAAAAACTGCACTACGCACTTCCTGTGCATTGCACATTGACTTTAAATCAAGTTAAGAAATTTAACACTCAGAACACCACTGAGGTACTGAAAACCTACGTGACATCTGTGTCACGCAAGCCAGGGCTCCAGCCCAGGTCGAAGTGCATCCCGACTCCACTGTGCTTTCAACCAGACAACTTCTGGGCCAGTCTTCGCTTTTTTAAAAATTTCTTTATAACAAGATGAAAAAGAAAATCACCACTTTTGTGTATATTTGTTTGCTCGTGTTTGTGCTCATTAAATAGCATTACCTTCATTCACAGATGAAAGAACTGAAGCTCAGAAAGAGTAAATAACCAGGCCCATACCACAGACCTAAAAAGTGGTGAAGCTGGGGCTATACCTAGATCTGACTCCAATATCTATATTTTACTGGCCGATCTCTTAAAAAACAAAACACAGTGAATTGTTTTTTCTTGTCCCTCCCTCTATTTCCTTCCTTCTTTCCTTCCTTCCTTCCTTCCTTCCTTCCTTCCTTCCTTCCTTCCTTCCTTCCTTCCTTCCTTCCTTCCTTCCTTCTCCCTCCCTTCCTCCCTTCCTACCTCTCTCCCTCCTTCCCTCCCCTCTCCTCTCACCTCTCATTGCTTCCCTTACCAGAGCAGAGATTCAAGCTACACAAAGAAAAGGAAACCCATTGGCCAGAAATGCTCACCACCCCAGTCCAGGCCTGCCTTGGTTCCAGACAGCAGAGCACCCAGGTATATATTCCATCAGAATTAAAATACCATTATGGTGATGGAAAGAGAACTGACTCCGGGTGGTGAGCACACGATGTGATATAGAGATGATGTATTACAGAATTGCACACCTGAATTTTATGTGACTTTACTAATCCTTGTCACCCCAATAAATTCAATTAAAAAAAAAAAAGAATTAAGATACAAGCCAAACCCTCAGAACGGCCTTCCCAAGAAGATAACATGGAGGGAAAGTGTGCATCAGCGAGTGCCACAGACCATAACAGAAGATAGGGAGGCTCTTTGACCATCCTCTTGGCATAGCAGCTACCAAGGAACAAAGTCATATAGAATCTTCCAGGAAAAAGTGGTACAAAGTAATTAATGGGGCTTCGGTTCCTGGGGTTGGAAACAAAGTTATCAGCTAGAGAGCTGGAACAAATCATATCACGGAACAGCTTTGGAAACTGTTTTCTATACCTGACTCAGAAGGAATCAGGTAATTTCAGGCCTCTGGATTGTCAAACCCCTGAACAGCTGGTAAAATAAGTAAGACTCTTCTCACTCCCACCTTGACTGGCACATGTGATGGGCCCACATCTGGCCTCCCTCCCATGACTCACCACTATTCACTCCATTTTCACCTCAGTCTGTTAGGCCATCTTGGTCTCTGGTGTGGAGGACTGAGGGTTCCCAGGTACAACATCACAGGCAACTCCCTGTGGAAACCTTAAACATTTCCTCAGCAGCTTCCTGGAGCTTAACTCTAACTGAATTCTCCTTTACAATGTCATTGTCTAGCAATACGTGTCAGTGGAAGCTGCTCCTTTTCCCATAGCCCTCATGTATCAGGGCCGAAAGATGAGTTACCCCTCTCCCCGCTCTTCAGTGTAATTTCCCTTAACCCTACTCAGTGGCCTGTGTGGTTAGTCTACTCTTGTCTCATCTTCTGCATTGTTCATTAAAAAAGATACTGAGCATGTACTGTGTGCCTGGCACTGAGTTACATACTTTGCACACATCGCCCTAAGCAATTCTCACAATTCTCCTGTACACTGTCTATTATTACCCACAAGGGGTAATACCCCCTTCCCAAAGTCATGCAAATAGCAAGTTATTGCATCGGGTATGAACCCACGTTTGCCTGGTTGTGAAGTCCATCTTAACTACTAACCCGTGTAGAGAAAACAATGACCACCCTGCGTGGTAGTTGCAATATGGGAGTGTATAAATGGTGCAGGGTAGGCAGAGGGGGGGAAAGACATGGAGAAGCTGCCTGAGACACTCGAAGAAGGCTTCAGAGAAGAAATGAGGAGCTGAGACCCAAAGGGCAGCTGTCCGGATAGTAGTGGAGTAACGAGGGGAAGCATGCCCATGATACCGTACATGCCAGGGCATGAGTGTTCACATAACATTATGAGAAACAGCAAGAGTTTCTCTGGCTAGAGTGAGGGATCCATGTTGGATGAGTAGCAAGACATACTATTGAAAAGGTAGGTGGACCAGGAAGGCCACAAAGAGACTTGGATATCACATGAGAGGGCACAAATA
This sequence comes from Rhinolophus hipposideros, assembly GCF_964194185.1. Taxonomy (NCBI): domain Eukaryota; kingdom Metazoa; phylum Chordata; class Mammalia; order Chiroptera; family Rhinolophidae; genus Rhinolophus; species Rhinolophus hipposideros. Next base: position 11,074,816 of record NC_138046.1, read on the forward strand.
TCTCCTGAAAGCAGTGGGGATGGATGCACCTGAGGGTTGAAAACAAGAGACTTGATGTTTGTACTTTTGAAAGATTACGGTAGCAACACAGTGGAGGACAGATTTTTTTTTGGGGGGGGGCAAGCCAGGAGGCAAGGAAGCCAGTTAGAAGGCTATTTGGTCATCCAGGTAAGAGAGAATGGTGGTCTTGTGATGGAGAGGAGGAAACAGATTGAAAAATACTTAGAGAAAATTCAGTAAAACAGGTAACTACAAAAGTAATGTACCAAAATCAACAGCTTTTCCATATATAAATAATAAACATTCATATCATATAATGGAAGAAAAAAAATTCTATCACATTAGTGAACACAAAAGTTAAAAACACAAAGAATTAACTTTAAATCTTGAAATTATCATTTTGAGCAATCCTATGAATACATCTGTAAAGCTCTATAAAGGTGGTAAAAGAATACTAGAATTCATGGAGAAACACACCTTGCTTTTAGGTAGACTCAGTAGTGGAAAGATATTAATTCCTCCATGACTAATATGTACATTTAACGCAATCTTAATGAAAATTCCACCAGGAATTTCTTTGACAAATTTGTTTCTAAAAGTTACCTGGAAAAATAAGAGAGCAGGGGTTAAGATCATGAGTTTTTGAGTCACAAAGACTGATTTTCAGTCTTGATAATGCTTCCTGCACATGTCTATCAACTAGCTTTGTGAATTAGAGCTTACTTCTCTGTCCCTCAGTTTCCTCATCTGTAAAATAAAAATGTGAGTACATATCTCCTACAGTAGTTGTAAAAATTAAGTGAGGTAATGCATAGAATCCACGCACAGTACCTTATACATATTAAGTACTTGATAAATATCAGTTATTGTGACAACTGGAATGAATGTATTAAGCTAAACCATATGAACTTGCTATGTTTGAAGGTCAAAGATGGTCAAATATTGGCAATTTCATACATTCAACTTAATATAAATTAATATATGTAACAATATATTAACAAATTAATATATGTAACAACATACAAATAGTTCTAGAATATTGAAGAAAAAACACATTCCAATTAGGAAGGGAGCAAAAACTACAAACAGGCAGTACACATTTTAATTTTTTATTCTTTTCAATTACAGTTGACATTCCATATTACATTACTTTCAGGCATACAGCATGGAAGTTAGACATTCAGATACCTTACAAACTGACCCCCTCAATTAGCCTAGTACTCATCTGACGCTACACATAGTTATTACAGTATTCCTGACTATATTTCCAGTTCTGTGTTTTACATCCCCTTCACTGTTTTGTAACTGCCAATTTGTACTTTTTAATCCCTTCACCTTTTTTACCCAGCCCCCAACCCCCTCCCATCTGGCAGCCATTAAGTTGTTCTCTGAATCTATGAGTCTGTTTCTGTTTTGTTTGTTTGTTTTTTACATTTCACATGTAAGTGAGGTCCTATGGTATTGTATTTGTCTTTCTCAGACTGACTTATTTCACTTAGCATAATACCCTCAAGGTCCATCCATGTTGTCACGAATAGTAGGATTTCATTCTTTTCATGGCCGAGTAATATTCCATTATAAATATGTACCACCTCTTCTTTATCCAATCATCTATTGATTGACACTTAGGTTGCTTCCATATCTTGGGTACTGTCAATAATGCTGCAACAAACATAGGAATGCATATGTCCCTTCAAAGTAGTGGTTTGGATTTCTTCAGATAAATATGCAAAAGTAGAATTCCAAGGTCATAAGATACTCCTATTTTTAATTTTTTGAGAAATCTCTATACTGTTTTTCATAGTGGCTGCACCAGTCTGCATTCCCACCAACAGTGCGTGGAGGTTCCCTTTTCTCCACATCCTCGCCAGCACTTGTTTATTGATTTATTGATGATAGCCATTCTGACAGGTGTGAGATGGCATCTCATTGTGGTTTTAATTTGCATTTCTCTGATGATTAGTGACATTGAGCATTTTTTCGTACATCTATTGGCCATCTATTTGTGGGTCCTCTTTGGAGAAATGTCTGTTCAGGTCCTCTGCACTTTTTAATTGGATTGCTTGCTCTTTTGGTGTTGAGTTGTATGACTCCTTTATAAATTTTGGATATTAACCTTTTATTGAATGTGTCAATGATGAACATCTTCTCCCATTCAGTAGGATGTCTTCCCATTTTGTTGGTGGTTTTCTTTGCTGTGCGAAAACTTTTTTGTTTGATGCAGTTCCATTTGTTTATTTTTTCTTTGCCTTGCCTGAGGAAATATGTCAGTAAAAATATAACTAAGGGTAATGTCTGACAGTTTACTTCCTATAATTTCTTCTAGGAGTTTTATGGTTTCAGGTCTTACATTTAAGTCTTTAATCCATTTTGAGTTTATTCTTGTACATGGAATGAGAAAGTGGTCATTTCACTTGTTTGCATGTATCTGTTCAGTTTTCCTAACACCATTTATTGAAGAGATTGTCTTTACCCCAATGTATGTTCTTGCCTCCTTTGTCATAGATTAAATGACCATATAGGTGTGGATTTATTTCTGGGCTCTCTATTCTGTTCCATTGCTCTATGTGTCTGTTTTTATGCCAGTACCATGCTGTTTTGATTACTCTGGACTTGTAGTACATTTTGATATCAGGTAGCATGATACTTCCCACTTTGTTCTTCTTTCTCAAGATTGCTGTGGCTATTCAGGATCTTTTATGCTTCCGCATAAATTTTAGGATTCTTTGTTCTAGTTCTGTGAAAAATGTCATTGGGATTTTAACAGGGATTGCACTGAATCTATAGATTGCTTTGGGTAGTATGGACATTCTAACAATGTTAATTCTTCTTATTCATGAGCACAATATACACTTCCATTTATTTGTATCGTTTCAGTTTCTTTCCTCTACGTCTTACAAATTTCTGAGTATAAGTCTTTTACCTCCTTGGATAAATTTATTGCTATGTATTTTATTCTTTTTAATGCAATTGTAAAAGGTACTGTTTTCTTAGTTTCTCTTTCTGATAACTTGTTATTGGTGTATAAAAATGCAACTGATTACTGAATATTAATTTTATATCCTGCTACTTTACTGAATTATTTTATCAGTTCTAATAGTTTTTTGGTGGAATATTCAGGATTTTCTCTATATAGTATCAAGTCATCTGCAAATAATGACAGTTTTACTTCTTTCTCTCCAATTTAAATGTCTTTCATTTCTTTTTCTTGTCTAATTGCTGTGGCTAGGACTTCCAATACTAAGTTGAATAAAAGTGGTGAAAGCACACATCTTTGTCCTGTTCCTAATCTTAAGGAAAATGCCTTTAGTTTTCCCCATTGAGTATAATATTAGCTGTGGGTTTGTCATGTATGGCCTTTATTATGTTGAGGTATGTTCCCCAGTCCCATTTTACTAAGAGTTCATTTTGGTTGTTGTTGTTTTATCATAAATGCATGCTGGATTTTGTCAAATGCTTTCTCTGACTCTACTGAAATGATCATATGATTTTTATCCTTCCTTGTGTTTATGTGGTGTATTATGTTAATTGATTTGCAGATATTGGACCAACATTGCCTCCCAGAAAAAAATCTCATGTGATCATGGTATATGATCTTTTAAATGTTTTGCTGAATTCAGTTTGTTAATATTTTGTTTGAGATTTTTACTTCTATGTTCATCAAGGACATTGACCTATAATTTTCTTTTTTGTAATGTCTTTGTCTGGTTTTAGAAGCAGGTTAATGCTGGCCTTGTAAAATGAGCTTAGGCGCTTTCCCTTCTCTAGAATTTATTGAAATATTTTGAGAAGGATAGGTGTTAATTCTTTGAATGTTTGGTAAAATTTATCTGTGAAGCCATCTGGTCCAGGACTTTTGTTTGTTGGGATTTTTTTTTACTATACGTCAATATATACAGAGGGTGCCAAAAAATGTATACACATTTTAAGAAAGGGAAAATGATTAAAATTGTAATACTGAATATATTCCGATAACAAAAGATGAATACAAGTCACGTTTGACTCCTGCAATGACAAGAGGTGCTCAAAGTGGTTACCATCAGCATCCAGACACTTCTGATTACGGCGAACTACTGCTTGAGCAACGTTGACCAAAGTGTCCACTTGTATACATTTTCTTGGCATCCCTGGTAAATGAAAACTATTCTATCTTCCTAACAATAAAAATATATTACTTAAAATGATTATGAAGTATTTTTTTTGCACTCACATTGGCAATAAGTTTGTCAATATATTATTTCCAAGGCTGTGGGGTTACAGGCACTCCATGTCCTTTTGGCTGCATAGTGTAGTGGTCAAAAAGCACAAATTTCAAGAGCCAAAATAGTTAGATTTTTATCTCACTTTTACCACAAAACTCTCTGTGTGATTTTGAGCAGATAATCATACCTTTCTTTGCCTCAATATATTCATTTTATGTGGGGTTTTTAAAAAGATTTTATTGGGGAAGGGGAACAGGACTTTATTGGGGAACAGTGTGTACTTCCAGGACTTTTTCCAAGTCAAGTTGTCCTTTCAATCTTAGCTGTAGAGGGTGCAGTTCAGCTTCAAGTTGTTGTCCTTTCAGTCTTAGTTGTGGAGGGCGCAGCTCAGCTCCAGGTCCAGTTGCCGTTGCTAGTCACCATCCCTTGCGGGAGTCGAGGAATCGAACCGGCAACCTTGTGGTTGAGAGCCCACTGGCCCATGTGGGAATTGAACTGGCAGCCTTCGGAGTCAACAGCACGGAGCTCCAACCGCCTGAGCCACTGGGCTGGCCCCCAATGTATTCGTTTTAAAGTGGGGATGCTAACAGGCTCTACTTATAAAGGTTGTTGTGAGGATTACATGAATTACTCTATGTAGAACACTTAGAACAGGGCCTAGCTAGTAGTAAGTGCCATGTAAGTTTTTGTTTGTGTTTTAATCATCATTATTGTTATTATTTGTGGAAGTGAACCATTGAATCATTTCCCAAGGGCACAAACCTGAAAGTCATCCTACATATATGTTTATCCATCATCCCCACATCCAAATGATTCCATCCTTTCTCTTCAGTGTAAAAACACTAAAACAATGCCAAATACATTCTTGTTTTTATTTCCATCATCACTGCTATTCAGGCTCTCAAAATCTCGTTACCAACCCATAATGTCATAATTACATCCAACGTTTTCTGTGTCTCCCCTGCCCGTGAATCCATTCTTACATAGTACTACCTAAGTTTTCTTTCTTAAATGCTCGACAGATCACACCCATCTCCCACTGAAAAGCCTGCCATGCCTCCCTGGTGCCTACAGAATAAAGCTTAAAGTTCAAGAGAGTCTTGACATCAATATGCAGATTCATGCCTCTGTGACATTCCACATACTATTTTTTTTTCTCAGCATGGATGCTGCTTCCTCCATTCTCCATCTCTTGTAGTCATACCCTTCTTAAAGTCATAGTTCCAGTGCCACTTCCTCTATGAAGACTTCCTTGATCACTTGACAGTCAATTCTGGTACCCACCAATTCTGGTAAAGTAAATCTGATTTGTCAGATTTACTTTATTCAGTATTAGGGGCTTCCGTAGCCCATTCCTTGTTCATATTTTCATATATTACTTCCTTCATTCTGTATGGAGTTATAATTATGATTTGTTATCTTCCCCAGTTGGATCCAAGCTCCTTATGAAAAGGAACCAACCCTTTCATTTACATATATATATATATATATATATATATATATATATATATATATTTATAAATATATATATATACATATATATTTATGTACATACATCTTTATCTTTTTTTCTTCCTCACTCATAGCACAGAGCTTGCCTTCTACGATCTTCTATGAAGATCAGTTCATGTTTGTTGAAATCCAACTTAACAAGGCCATTTGAAACCATAGATCTTAAAAGTCCCCATCAAGAAATAAAACAGGAGTGACTTCTATGCTTTCTGCTTTTGAGAAGATGGAATTCCCCTACAGAAACCCAGCTGAAAGTCCATCTGTTTTTCTAGCTAGATCTGCACATCCCCAGGGCTCTGTCACAACGTATGAATAACATGCCACATATCAGCCAGCCTCTATCTTAGGCTGCTGTGTGGAAAGCAGAGGTTGCAAGAGGTTGTGAAGCAGCTCTTGGCTGGCCTCCCTGGGGGAGAAATTCTTTTTGTGATTTATTGGTTTCAGAGTAAGCTTAAGCCCTAAATATAGAGAAGTGTTTGTAAATATTAACTTCTGTTCAGGAGATTATTTACTTTCTCTATTGCCCCTATCTAAAACGGTTTTTGTCTCACAAAATTATATCATACTCTGCTCTACCTTGGAAGTCAACAAATGAAGACAATCGTTGGCCATTTATAAGAAAACAATCTATACAAACAACTGAATCGATTGTTGGGACTTTCATATCAATCAATAAGATCCAAACAAATGTTTAGCACAAATGTACATAGAATAAGCAAATGCAGATATTTGATAGTGAAAAGAAGATGGAACTCAAGATCAAAGAGACATGAGTTTGATTCCTAACTCCATCACTTCTAGCTGTAAGATCTTGGAACAGTCACTTAAGCTCTTGAGTCCTGGTCCTTTCCACATTTGTAAAATGAAGAAAGACACATACCCACCTTGTAGGCTTGCAATAATGAGCAAATGGGATGGGGTTTATAGAAGTGGTTCATAAAGTCTTCTACAAACCTTAGCTATCATTATTTTTGAAGGGGGAGGCATTTAGACAGGATTCAGTATAAAATCCTATTTTCAGTAATGAAGAGACTTAGGCTTTCAGAAGGGAAGTGGTCATATAGCTAACACTTGGTATATCTGGGTCTAGAAATCAGTTCTCCTGATGCCTATGCTCTTGGTTCCTCCTAGACAAGGGAAGCAAAGTACCTTTGTGTCTCACACAACTTTGGACAAAATGGATTAGATGCTTTGGGGGCACTGACTCAGTGGCTCATCCTAGAGAGACATAGTTTTCATAGTACACACTCTTCTTCCTTAAGGTCACTTCTCTAGACTTCCCAGAGAGCACATTCATTGTAGTGAGTCACTCCTACCTTGCAACTCAAGGCATCAGAATCATATCTATCCCCATCAGAAGTTCAATTTGTTGCCAGGAGTAAGAGGAAATGAAAAAGAGACACAGATGCACAGAGAGGCCATCACTTGCATATCCTTGGAGCATGAAGCAATTTGAATAGAGGAACACTAAAGAGGGTAACACCAATGCACAAAGTATCATCTGTTTTTCATAGTGACCATGCACTGGTATTTTTGAGGTGCAGTTGAAAGAGTAAGGGTATCTGGCAGGAAGACAGATGACATGGAGGCTAGTATCCAACCTACTGAGCAGTGTGACATTAAACCTGTCCTTTAACTTCAAGGAACTGGAGTTCTTAGCTTTGAAGTGAAAAATGATACTAGTTCTGCCAACTTCCCAGAAGTGAGTAAGGTTCAAATGCAACACAAGTAGGATGTGGGGATTCCAAGAGATAAGGATTCTAAAGCCCCCAAGGAGTGCCAGAGAGTCAGTTTAGCTCAATCAATATTAGCAACTATCGTTATTATAGTTGTAATTACAGTTGCCATTGTTTAGCACTTCTTTCTTATATGACTACTTCGCTAGAGTGACTAACAATAACGCTTTTGCACAAAAAAGGCACTGTAGGTTAGGAAGAGGTGGGGGCAGAATAGGCAGAAAGAGAAAGAAAGATTCAGAGGCCCCAGATAATAGTGGTAAAGAGCATGGGTTCTGGGTCACTTGGATCAAAGTTAGAAGTCAGACTCGACTTCCTAACTGCATCAGCAGGCACAAGGCACTTACCCAACCAAGTCTCAGTCTGCTCATTTACAAACTGAGATCACAAGCCCTACTGCATGGGGCTGTTGTGAGGGCTTAATGAAATAGAGTATAGAGTGGGTCAAATGCCTGGCACAGAGAAACTGTTGGGTAACTTGTTAAAGTGAGACAATGTACATCAAAGCACGTTATAAACTCAAAAGTGATATAAACATGTAAGAACGTATTATAATAAGGACAAAATTCTATGCAAAACACCAGTGCTTAGCTAATTGCTTAAGTGTTATGGGAAAATGCATTATACTGTCCAAATGTAAGACATACTCATTTACAGCAGTTTCCCCTACAGCTGTGCCAGTGATGAGGTGGGGAACATGTGAAGGTTTCTTTTAAACACAGCTGCTTTATGTATTATTGTCAATTTTCTCCATTCTTTTCAATTTGATCCTTTGCACTCCATCTTTTATGCTTCTAAAATAGTCAGAATAGTAGAAATTTGGTGAAGGTAGCTTGCATATATGGAAGCGAGCACTGCAAAGAGAATTAGAATCCTCATGAACTCCTTTTTCTCCAAAAGCACATGGTTCATTCTAGATAGATGCTTTGAAATCATTAGCCCTAAGAAAGTGAATTTGCCTTCAGAAGTTATTTTGGTGATATATTGTTAGAAACACCTACAATTGTAAAAAAAAAAAAAAAAAGGGGGGGGGGAAATAAAGTTTATAATATTTTGGAAGAAATAAAGAGATCTAGATTACCAATTATCACAATAGTTGTAATCTTATATCACTAAAATCTCAGTGAAATACACACACACACACACACACACACACACACACACACAAATATACACATGCATGCTCACGCACACAGATACATAGATAGTTAAGTTGAATAATTTCAAGGTCTCTTTGGTTCAACATTATTGTAGATCTTGGAATTAAAGAATTTATAACTAAATGCACCCAAAAGATCATATTAGTCTAAACTCTTATCCAAACTAGAAATTCCCTCTTCAGCCTCTCAAGCAGATGCTCTCTCCTGCTTATAGTACTTTCCAGGGACAAAGGAGTCTGTTCGAGCCCCATTGTCAGAAATGATTGCCTTAAGCTGACCGGCCAGAAGTGGCTCCTGAATTTCTATAGAGCAGGGGCTTGAAGGTTGCAAACTGGTTGGAAAGAGGGGTTAGAAAAACTGTCTAACAGAAATTGCATTTGCGAAGCAATCACATAAAACTCCTGCCCAAACCACCCATTGGTACCTCTACTGTTCCCATATACTTCCATCTTCCTACTTCTTCCCTCTGGCAGCATGCCACAGGTATCTATGAAAGTGCTGCTGTGTAGAGAGTCACAGTAAAATGCCAAACGACAGGTATTTTTTTGCAAGTGTTCAAACTATTGCGCCAATAAACCATTTGCTAAATCATCATGATTTCAATAGATCAATTGTGCTGAGGAATTTCCAAAGTCGGGGAGGGTGGATTCAAACAGCAAGAGATATTGTCAATCAAAATTAATTAAGAAATTATATATCAATCAATAATCTTCTAAAAAGTCTTATAATGACCTCTGTTACTCTGTTTAAGCATAAATAAGATAATCAACCATGTTACCTATCTGGAGATTAGATCTTTTCCAATTAACTTGACTTAATTAACTCTCTAAGGTACTGAACTTTAGATGCTTCAAACACTGTACTTTAAGATTACAATTGGAACACTCGCTGAATTTGCTGTTATTTTCATTATTACAAATATATTTACTCATTAGACAAGTGGAATTCAAAATTTAAATTCCTGTGCGTGTGGAGTGAGGAGTTATAAGATCAAAAAATATGAGCCCAATATAAACAATTGAAATAAATAAAAATGGAAGACTCTGGAGACCAGTCTTTGTTCCTTCATTATGGATTATAGGAAAGGAAGTTAGCTTTCAGTAATCTGACGGGTCTATTTCAAGTGGCCAGCTTTAATGTATTACTCTTGCTTCTCGTCTCATAGAGACAATGACAATAGATGGGAATATTCTCAGCTTCCTGTCCACATGACCGTCTGCCTTAGCAACCCTTCTTCCTGCCTCCCATATGAAGGGAAGCATAGTCCTGCCTTCTATTTAAGTCTCACCCTTTTCCCTTTTCTCTGACTCCCATCACCATCTCCTCCACAAGGAAGGACCTTGCTCCATCAGACAGCCACCATCTCTCTGTATCCTCAGCCCTTCCCTTTCTATTGGCTCCTTCTCCTCAGTTAACACAAGGGCTCAGGCCCCCCACCCCCATATTATAATGAATAAACATCCTCCTTTAACCCTCTAACTCTAACCATATTTTTCTACTTTTTGAAAGATTTCTCTATACTCCTTGTATCCACTTTCTCAATACCCAGGCATGCTTCAACTGACAGCAGTCTGGCTTTTGCTCATACTTCCTCGCTGATGCCACTCTCACAGAAGCCTTAATGACTTCTTAACCCAATGGCCCCTTCTCAGTCCTAATGTTATTTTGTTGTTGTTGAGCTTACATTCACATCAACATAAAATTAACTATTTTAAAGTGTACAATTCAGTGACACTTAGTATATTCACATTTTGTGCAATCGTCACCTTTAGTTTCACAAGATTTTCCATCACCAGACAAGGGGACCCTTTATCCGTTAACCACTCATTCCCCGCCCCCAGCCCCTGGCAACCACGAATCTGCTTTCTGTCTCTATGGATTTGCCTCTTCCGGACATTTCATATAAATGAGATCATACACTACGTGGCCTTTTGTGACTGGCTTCTTTCACTTAGCATAATGTTTTTGACGTTCACTCATGCAGTAGCATCTATCAGTGCTTTGTTACTTTTGAAGACTGAATAATATTTCACGATATGGATATGTGAGTTCTGACAATTAAGTTCGCAAACTTGTTCCAATGATGTTGCTAACCTTTTCTGGTATCAGAGGGATTATTCATGATGAATTTGTACCAACTGGACAAATAGTTAACCGAGTTTACTATTTGGAAGTGCTGAAAAGGCTGCGTGAAAAAGTTAGACGACCTGAACTTTTCACCAACAATTCATGGCTCTTGCATCACGACAATGCACCAGCTCACTCGGCACTGTCTGTGAGGGAGTTTTTAGCCAGTAAACACATCACTGTATTGGAACACCCTCCCTACTCACCTGATCTGGCCCCCAATTACTTCTTTCTTTACCCAAAGATAAAGGAAATATTGAAAGGAAGCCATTTTGATAACATTCAGGACATCAAGGGTCATACGACGACAGCTCTGATGGCCATTCCAGAAAAAGAGTTCCAAAATTGCTTTGAAGGGTGGACTAGGCTCTGGCATCGGTGCACAGCTTCCCAAGGGGAGTACTTCGAAGGTGACCGTAGTGATATTCAGCAATGAGGTGTGTAGCACTTTTCCTAGGATGAGTTTGCGAACTCAATTGTCTGACCTCATATAACACATTTTGCTTAACTATTCATCATTTGATGGGCATTTCGACGGACTGTTTCCACCTTTTGGCTAGTCCTCATCTTGTTTTACTTTTCAGAGGTACTTAACACTGCTCACCTTTATCATAAATCTGTTTTTCCCTTGACTACTGAAATGGACCATTCTTCCAACTTCTCTGACTGCTCTCTTCACGTTCACTCTCTTATGGGCCCTTTCAATGTAGGGGTTCCCATGAACCGAGCTTTGGTCCTCTTCTCATTCTCTACACTGTGTTTAGATGAGCACCCCTATTCCACAGTACCAACTACCAGTGGCCTCTGTGACAACTTTGTCTGTTTCTACTACAGATAAATGTGTGCTATTCCTAGGATGTGAAGAAAAATGCAAGAGAAGTATGTGGGACCGCCACTGTGCAATCCATGTTTGGGAGAGCTGCAGAACTGTTTATGCAGACTTAAAATCTCCTACCACACAGGAAAAGCTAGACAATGGGGAAAATAGAAGGATTTGGACCCAAATGCCTCTCATAATACTCTCCCCTCCACCGGCCCATGCTACCCTTCAAACCACATTACACAATATAAATTCAATGGGGAAAGAAATCAAAGAATATGTGTCATGTGGACAAAGCAATTGGTTGGCTCCATTTTTCACTTTTCCATCTACTGCTTTCTTATCAGACACAGCTTCAGTGCAAAGTTTTAGCAGGGGGTGGAGGGAAGTTTCCATTTCAACAATTCATGCTTTTGTTAGTTTCTCTTTCCTCCTCAAACTGACTCACCTTTGGCTAAACAAATAAATATACAATCAGCAAATATTGACTCAAAGGACTATGCGATTTGCATCTTCATGCAGAGTCATAAGTCTCATTGCAATTCTCTCTCAAAAATACCTCTCCTGGCGTATTTTTGTCATTTTCTTTCTGTTTAACTCGATTTTCACTTAGTAATTTTAACAAATAACAATGATCAGTGCTTCAGGGTTTGCAAGGTAGAGGTGGGTAGTGTGACATCAACAGGGTCTCTTTAGCTGTCAGTCCTTTCCCAGGGGATGAAAAGGATGAGTCATGAGGAGGTTGTCAATGTTTCAAGAGAAGTATTTCCATTGTTATTAATAAAACTAACTTAAAATCATTCATTCAACATTTAGCAAGCATTTATGGAGTGTCTATCATGTGCTCCCTTAGCTCTCTTGGTATCCCTAGTATTATAATGAACACATTGAATAGAAATTCTGCTAACTTTTCTAGTTTTCCTCTTCATACTGAGAGTTTCTTGGGGCAAGGACCAAGTCTTGTTGATTGCTGTATTGCTTGTGTTTGGCTAAGAGTAAGTGTTCATTCATTCATTCACTCATTCACTCATTCACCAAGTGCCTAACTTGTGCCCGGCATTGTTCTATGCACTGAGGATTCAGCAATATGTATGGAGGAGGGGATGGAAAATAAACAAGAAAGCAAAATATGTAGTACGTGAAATGATGACAAGTCTTATGGATTAAAAATGAAAAATGAAACAGGGAAGGGGGTAGGGAGTGTGGGGGAGAGGAAGGATCGAGTTGTAAATAGGGTGGTCAGGGGAGGTCTTACTGAGAAGGTAACATTTGAGCTTAGACCAGAAGGAGGGGCAGAAGGAGTAGGCCATGTGGATATCTGTGAGAAAACTATTCCATGCAGAAGGAACAAGCATACTGTGTCTCCCTGAAAATAAGACCTAGCTGGACCATGAGCTCTAATGCATCTTTTGGAGCAAAAATTAATATAAGACCCGGTCTTATTTTGCTATAATATAAGATCGGGTCTTATATGATATTACATAATTTAATTTTATTATATTATAAATTTATTATATTAAAAATTAATATATTACATTCATTTTCGCTCCAAAAGACACATTGCAGCTCATGGTGTGGCTAGGTCTTATTTTTGGGGAAACACAGTAGAAGGTCTTACAGGTGATTGTAGCAACTTCCCTTTTACTCTAATGAAGATAGGAAGCCATTGGATGGCTCTGGGGGAGGGGGGGCGGATAACAGGATGTGACTGATATTCCAACACAATCAGTCTGGCTACTATGAAGAGAATAGACTGTAGAGGGCAAGGGTAAAGGCAGATAGGTATTTTACTAGGCTGCATCAATAGTAATTCAGGCAAGAGATGGTGCTGGCTTGGATCCCCATGGTAGCAGTAGAGATCAGAGACATGGTCGGGTTGTAGGTATATTTTGAAGGTAATGCTGAAACGATTTCCTGGAGGATAGTGTATGGGGTAAGAGAAAGAGAGAAGTGAAGCATAACTTGAGGTTTTTTGACTGGAAAAACATGGGAGGACAGAATTGCCATTTCCTGCGATGGAGAACCCCCCAGAAAGGGCCATTTGGGGAGTGAAGGATCAGGAGGTCAGTTTAGGTTATGTGAAGTTTAAAATGTCCACTAGACACCCAAATAGGGATATTGAGCAGGCAGGTGGATGTAGAGGCCTAGAATTCATGGGAGACGTCTAGGATGGAGATAGACATTTGGGAGTGATTGGCGTATAGATGACATTTAAAGCCATTAGATTTGATGACAGTGGCATGGGGGTGAGTACAGATGGCGTAAAGATAAAGGATGGGGAGAAGAGGGTGAATCAGCAAAGAAAACTGCGAAAAGATAGTAAAGGAAGAGGAAACTCAGGAGACTATGGTATCCCAGATGTGATTCAAACAGAAGGAACCGATCAACTGAGTTGAATGCTCTGACAGGTCATGCAAAATAAGGACTTGGGGGTTTAACAAAGTGAAGGTCATAGGTGAGCATGACAATAGCTATTCCAGTGGAAAGGAACAACTGATATGAATGGATTCCAGAGAGAATACGAGGAGAGAAAGTTACCATTCAGGAGGAGAGTAAGAGGAGACAATGAATATAGGCAACTTTTCTCCGGAGTTTTTCCCGTATAGAGAGGCAAAGAAACAGGATGGTAGCTGGAGAGGAATGTGGGGTCGAGAGGGTATTTTCGTAACTGGAAGAAATTGTGACATGGTGTGTACATTGATGAAAAGGATCCAGCACAGAAAAGAAAACTGATGATGCAGGAGGGGAAAAGGAGAAAGATTACAGTAGTGTCCCTGACTAGTAGATGAGATGGCATAGCATCTGAATGAATAACTCTCACGGAGAGCCCCAGATGAAACCTTTCCATACTAGTTGTTTACATCGCTAAAATGGAACTAGTGGAACTCTCTAAGATGTCAACTCCATGAGGGCAGAAGTATGTGTGTGGCTTGCCCTCTGCTGTATTTCTAATGCCTAAAACAGGACTTGGAACACGTGGTAAGAGCTTAACAGGTATTCGTGGAATGAGTGACCAACTTGCTACTAATGATTTGATGATGAAAGGCTTCCATGCTTCAAGTTGGGCAGAATAGTACTATGGTTTTGATAATTAAGTGGAATGCATGCTAACATTAGGAATTGGATCTTCAGAAACGTAACCATATGTTCTAAACATATGGTGTGACTTTTAGACCCAATCTCAAAGTGCCAGGCAACTGGACATTGGGGAGACCCACAGGCAGCACCACCAACACTGTCATAAATGTGCCTTCAATCTATATTTGGGACCTAGAAAATGATGGTTTCGGAGGCCACAGCCCTTGCTGGAAGTGTTACGTACTTAAGGAAGTGTTACGTACTTAAATCAAAGTTGCAGCTTAAAGCTGCTCAGGGTAGGTGGATGTCTCATTCTTTGAGCAAAATGGAAAATCACCTACGTCTAATTAAAGACAACTAGTGATGGAGAGTTTTCGATTCTTAGCACAGGATGTGTTATAATGACTTTTCTCCTTAATTAATTCTAAACGCCAGTGGCTGAGATAGGAGAGGATTATCAGTGCCTGAGTCTGCTCTAGGACGGAGCTGAAAAGAAGCTCCTCAGAGGAGGAGGCTTTAAACTCTAAAAGCAGCATTCCAAACAAAATGTATGTCCAAGTCAATAAATAATTTGCTCCCAAGGGATCCTTTTACATTTTTACATTTTGTCCCAGGAACGGCGATACATAAATGAATAATATTCAGGTCTCCGCCCCGAAGGCGTTCATGGTCTGAGTGGAGACTGTCCAGGAAACAGATAATTAAGGAGAGCAGTTAGGGATGATGTAACAGCATTGTTGATGAGTATCTAGGAAGGACACCTCAGCTTAGGGAGGAAGTTCAAGGAAGAGTTGTTCGTTTGTTTATGGTAAAACATTGACATACACCTCAAAGTAAAGAGAAATGTATATGAAACCTGCCGTGTACCCATATCCCAGCTTCAACAGTCATCAGCATCTTGTCAACCTTGTTCTGTTCATTCCCTTCCCCTCACTTTTTCCTGAAGTATTTCAAACAAATCCCAGATAGTCTATCATTTCTCCTATAAAGACTTTATTATGCTTCTTGAAATTGTTTTAAACATAACTGTTATCACAATGAACAATAGAAAGACTTCTTAAGGAAGGTGACTTCGGAACGCATGCCTAGAGAAAGTGGAGAATGAGCCGGGAGAAGACAATGGGCATCGCAGGTTGTGTTTCTGGCTGAGCCAAGGGGTCTATAAGGACTTGACATTGACAACAGAGAGCCTGCCTTTTGTGGAAAACCACAGTGACTGGAGTCTGGGCAGAGCTTGGCTCTGGGCCAAGCCCTCATTCCTACTATCCTTCCTTAATCTTCATAACAATTGTAGTACAATAGGTACATATAATTAACTCTAGACAAGGGAAGGAGGCTTCAAGATGTTAAATAATTGGCCTACCTATGATTGAGCAGCTAAAAATATGGAAGAGCTGGATTGTGAAGCCAGGACTACACGATTCCCTGGGTGCCTAATCATTGCACCATCGTACCTTTACAGAGGTTTGTGATTATTCCCATTTTCAAGTGTCTGCCCCTTTAATCTTGCTCTGTACAATTATCTCCTTTACCAATGAATGGTCAATTGCTTTGCTTGTTAAAGAGTTAAAAGGAGGGAATTGGGCAGGGATAGGAATTGACAGGGTATAAAGCAGTAGAAATTCACAGCAATACTCTTGCTTACAATATGTGAATTATTTGTAGTTCAAGCAACATGAATTTAACTCAGTCATCTATTGTCACTGGATAGTAGCCTATCCTAATTGCAAGAAAAGCATCTAGAAGGAAAAAGCAGCCTCCTGAGTGCTGAACTTGCAAAGCTTACAGTGGCAAAGCTGTAGTAAGCATCACAGACGTAAGAACCCCCTTATTTCCCTTCTTGAGAAATTGCAGTATTGGCTGATGCAGATATCCTAAGGTAAGAAAAGGCTAATTATTATGTTTTTATGAGAACTGAATTTTGTATTTAATTAACAAATTAAGTTATTATTCCCTGCTGCTAAAAGGCTGTGTTCTCCATGAAAGCAAATATTATGACAATTGCCAAGTTTATTAGATAGTTTATTGTATGAATGCTAAAAGTCTATTCGACTGAGCTTTTTTTTCCTCCTTGTTAGTTTCTGCCTGAAGCCCAGGTTTTAGGTATCTCGATTTCCCTGCCATTTTAGTTTGTCACTTCTGTAGTTTTCATGGTATGCATTTAGTTTCGGGTGTCTCCTTTACAAAGCAATGCTCCAAAGCCTTGCAATTTACAGCTGTTGATGTATTTGGGGAATTTAGCCCACACTTCAGTTATCATAGCAACAGCATGGCAAGAGGAAAGGCAGAGACTGGTGAGGCCCTCCTGCTCTCCAGCAAGCGCCAGTAGGACATCGTGGCTGAGGACGACATGGGTGCCAGCTCCAAACAGACACGGATCTTGTCCCAGTCCCACCATGGACCAGCGGTAGAACTTTGGAGAAGTGACTGTGAGTGTGGCATGGAGGTTACATGTCTATACTTTCACCCAGGCTACCCGGAATGGATACCCAGTTCAGTTCCTTGCTTGGCAATGTATGCTTTGTCAAATTGCATAACATCTCCATGCCTGAACTTTCTCAGCTTGCAGAATAGGGCTGATAATCATAGTGTTACCCCACGGAGTTGTGCAGAAAAGAAACTGAGAACTTGTCAGATACATTGTTCATTTCCTAATGTCCCAGGTCAGAGCGGAGGGAATGTTCTGGAATTGTTGAAAACCTAAAAGGCTCTGGATGCGGACAGGCCCCTAGAGCTTCAAGGTCAAATAGTGCAGACATCTTGGTTTCATAGAAGAATCCCATACAATCGGCCTCTCTCTCTCTAACCCTGGAAAATGCCCTAGAGTCAGGGGGCGGGGGGATCATTGAGGTTAGGGAGACTGCAGACTGCAGATACGTCTGTGTTCCTGTGAAGGGGTCCCTGAGTGCTAGAGTGAAAATGGGGCTACGGAAGTATCTTTAGGATACCTCATCATGTTCGGTGGTATTCAGAGCCTCCCGAATCTACTATTTTAAAATTTGATTTGAAAGAAAAAGGCTGCTTTGCCGACAGAACAGAGCTCAACACCCCCCTTAGAGCCAAATGCCTCCTGGACATTAAACAGAGCCCAAAGGGAACTTACCTATTCCTAATTTATGGTGAGGGGATAGGGAAGAAGACGGGTCAGGAAAACAAAGAGAAAAAGCAAACGATGAGAAAGGAAAGGAGCAGAGGAGGGCAAGAAATAGAAATGTAAAGTGTGGGAAAGAACCTGGCCACAGAAATGGCTCCAAGAAGCCACAATGGGACACCGCGGCCCAGTGTACTGGGAAGCACCTCAAATTTAGAGCTAGAAAGCTCCTTAGATTTCCTTCAAACCTGCTCATGTTACAGATGTGGGAACTAAGGACAAACTGTTCATGGCCACACAGGGAGTTGGTGGGAGAGCTAGCTTGGGAACCCTGGCCCCCTGCTTCCCTACCTGGAGCTCTCGAAATTGTCTCTTCCTGGGCATAAATTTTGGTTGGAAATGAGAACTATTTTCGTCTTAGAGAATCTATGAATGCATTAAACTGCAGGTACATTTATTCCACTTCCTGCCATAGAGGTCAAGCCTTCATCGCACACTGTGCTTCATAAGACTTCCCTGGTATTGGTTAGGTTCTTTGGGAGGCCAGGAAGTGGAGAGGGCTCCACGGAAGCCCCCAAAATAATAGTCAAGTACCCCTATGACTTGGGAGTAGGCAGAGAAAACCCTGAATCTTCTGCTACTTTATCAGAACACATTAAAAATGAAAACTGTGATTTCTTCTGAGAAAATACCGGTGTGTTCTAGTTTTACTAAGAGCAACTTTCTCTTTCCTGATGCACAAGTTGGTGCCAGAGTGATGATTTGTCCCATCAATACTCAGTGATCTGGGAGGAAAAAAAAGAGATGCAATTCCTTTCAATGTGGCCTGGAAGGATTCCCTTGAGCTGAGTTTGTCTGGGTTGTTCATTAGTGTAGGCAGGGAATTCAGAGGCAAGATGGGTGGTCAGCAAGCTCATGGCTTCCATGAATACATTTCTGCACACAGACCACCCCCGACATCTGGCCCAGGCCCTTGCCTCTACAGCTTCAGTTCCTCTTTATGAATTTCAGTTCTATCTTGCAGATCATTATCAATTTGTTTGATGTCCCCTGCAAGCAGCTATAGGACATTATTCATTCTCTCCCAAGACCTTTCCCCTCTCACTCTAAAAGATAGAAACAGAGTTATTCTAAACCATTTGCTGTGTTTTGACATTCTTTTCTGAATAATTACCCAAACGCATCCACAAGAGCAAAGAACATAAAAGATAAGACTGCCAGGGTTTAAGTCAAAGATCACTTAAAATACCCAGCACTTGTCAAAAATAATATTGAGGAAAAAAGAAATCCCAGAAAATATTTTTATGCTGATTTTCACTAGACTATAAAGACCAATGGGCTAGACCCCACGTTGAGCAGCGGGTTCAGGAAAGAGAGCTAGACATTCAGTTAGTTATGAATAAAAGAATGTAATGCATCAAGAAGTATATTTTTCTTTTGATGAAAACATAAAAAATAAAGTACCCCAAAGATAACAGGATTGTGGCAGACAGTTTGTCACCATATGACAGAATTCCCTAAAGAACTTTATTGTAAGAAACTCAAGAAAGAAATTGCACCAGCCCCTCCAATTTACCTGGTAGTTGGTATTGAGGGGTGGAGCCAGTTAGCAAGTCAGGGGAACGGGCTGTAATTTCAACCTAAACAATCAGACTCTAGATCCTGTGCTCTTACCCAGGGATGGTGTGAGAAATGGGGATCAGATGATACTTGGGGTGGGGTATGTGGTCACCCACTCCACTAACTCTAAGGTGTATATTGGACAACAGAGGTGGTGGGTAGGAAGAGGGTTTTTCAAAGTTAGGACAGACTATTCCAGTTCTTGGTTGTGTCCTTCGTTAATTTCTCATTCAAGTTTCTAAAGTCTCTCCTGCAGATACACCATCCTCAACGGGCAGATCGTTGGCACCTCTTTCTTTAATAAAGAGATTTTCAAAAATAGAGTGCTTTTGTTGCAAATGGCAAGATTCCATTCTTTTTATGGCCGAATAATACTCCATTGCATATATGTACCATCTCTTCTTTATCCAATCATCTATTGATGGCCACTTAAGTTACTTCCATATCTTGGCTCTTGTAAATAATGATGCCGTGAAGATAGGAGTGCAGATATCTTTTTGAATTGGTGTTTTTTATTTTTTTTTCTGATAAATACCCAGAAGTGGAATTGCTGGGTCATAAGGCAGTCCCAGTTTTAATTTTTTGAGGAGCCGCCATACTGATTTCCATAGCGGCTGCACCAATCTGCAATCCCACCAACAGTGCATGAGGCTTCCCTTTTCTCCATATCCGTGCCAGCACTTATTGTTTGTTGGTTGATTGATGATAGCCATTCTGACATATTTGAAGTGATATCTCATTGTGGTTTTAATTTGCATTTCTCTGATGATTAGTGATATTGAGAATCTTGTCATATTTCTATTGGCCATGTGTATGTCCTCTCTGGAGAAATGTCTATGCAAGTCTTCTGCACAATTTTTAGTTGCATTTTGTGTGTGTGTGTGTGTGTGTGTGTGTGTGTGTGTGACAACATGGATGGACCTAGAGGGTATTATGCTAAGTGAAATAAGTCAGACTGAGAAAGACAAATACCATATGATCTCACATGTATACAGAACCTAAAGAATAAAATAAACGAACAAACAAAACAGAAACAGACTCAGATACAGAGATACACCTGATGTTTGTCACAGGGGAGGGTGTTTGGGAGCTGGGTGATAAAGGGGAAGGGGTTAAGAAGTATAAATTGATACTTACAAAATAGTCAGGGGGATGTAAAGTACAGCATAGAGAATATAGTCAATAATGTTGCAAAAGCTATGTATGGTGTCAGGTGGGTACTAGACTAATTGGGGGGATCACTGAATAAATTATATAAGTATCTAACCACTACGCTGTACACCTGAGACTAATATAAAATGATACCAAATGTCAGCTGTAACTGAACAAAATAAACAATTTTTTTAAATGATAAAAAAATAATCTATATAGTGGTTTTGCAGGACACTGCCTGTGGATTGAATTGTGTCTCCCCAAAAGGTATGTCGAAGCCCTACCTCTCAGTACCTATGAATGTGACCTGATTAGGAAACAGGGTCTTTGCAGATGTAATCAATTTAAGATGAGGATTAGACCATGTGGATTAGTTTGGGCCCCAATCCAATGATGGGTGTCCTTATAAGAAAGGAGAAATGCAGACACAGGGGAGAAGGCCATATAAAGATGGAGGCAGAGATTGGAATGATGTGTCTCTGGGCCAAGAAACGCCAAGGATTCCTTGTAACACCAGAAGCTGGAAGAGGCAGGAAGGATCCTCACCATAAAGTCTTCAGAGGGAGCACGGCCTTCCCTACACCTTGATTCCTAACCTTGAGCTTCCAGAACTGTGAGACGATACATTTCTGTTGTTTTAAGACATGATGTTTGTGGCAATTTTTTTATGGCAGCCCTAGGAAACAAATACAAATACGTCCTGTTGCTTTGGCTTTCCTTTTGGGACAAAGTAAGTCTCCCATTGAACAAAGAATATGTGGGCTCTTCTGCTTATTTAAGAATAAAGCACTACGATGAATCCATTCTGGACAGATACCTGGCATGGGAACCATACCATTTTTCAAAATCAATAGGGTGAAACTTTAATTGTGTTATATTCTTTATTCATAATAAAGTATCTATAGATAGCCATTGTGCAGACTGGATATTTAAACTAAAGTATTTGTGATTTGCCAAATTAATTCCAACCTGCCTTGCTTGATTTATCATTTTTATATTGCTCTGCTTGTTTAGATTCCCAGTTTCCACATTTCCCCCTTTGCTCACTTTGGAACAACAGGAGAACAATTCTGAAAGACAGTTCTCCACAGGGAGTACATTGCAAAAATAACTTTTAACTTTCTGAAACAGGCCTTTGGTGATAAAGAACCCCCCAAATCCTCTATTTCCTTTCAAAAGTTCTCTTTTCATTAATACCAAATACATCTTTTTGTTATTCCAATAGATTTCTATTTTGTATTGCTGTTGATGCAAGTATGTGCTTATCTATTTGACACATTACAACTGAAAACTGGAAAGCAATATTTAATATATCACTTTACAGACAACAGACCCTAGAATTTTGTGATATTAACCTAGTTATCTTGTTATCTGAAAGCCAAAATCTTTATCTAACCATAAAAAAAGAGTTTTCTATTTTACTAAGAAGTTTTCTTTTGCCCACTCTCTAAAATTAACTATCCAAGAATGTATGTGCGCCCTGTAGAATGACTACATGTACTTTACCATTTGTCATAATTGTTGCAACATTTGTTTTTCTATTCCATGTTATGGCCTCCCTGTTAGGACCACAAAGTTGATTCCTGAATTTCTTACTATCTGTGATTTCAAATTGAGAGTTCAAACATCACTGGTTGCTAATTGGGTTATACCATTCATTTTATTTTATTATATATGTGTGTGTGTGTGTGTACATAAATATATATATGAGATATAGTTGATCCACATATAAAAGAAGCTAGTATAGCAAAATTCCATGTGCATATATTCAGGTTTATTGAAAGTTAACATTTGTTATGTTTGGTCAGAACTGTTTATTTAAGAACAAACATATAGACACAGTTGAAGTCCTGTGTAATGCTCCACAATGCAGTTGTTCCCACCAATCTTCATCCCCAATAACTAAGTCTACCCAGAAGATGTTATGTTTTCTTCATATCCATGTATTTTAGAATTATATTACATTTGCATGAGTTCGGCAATAGAATATGATAATTGTTACGTGTTTTTAAAGTTTACATATATATTGTATCTGTGATACTACGCTGTAATTTGCTCTTTTTTTAAAGCATTCTTTCAGATTTATCTATTTGGTGCATGTATGTAACACAAGTTCACTTTTTGTCACTTTGTCTATATATTTAATCATGTAAATAAATATGCCCAGATATACTTATCCCCCCCAAAAAAAAATGTGTTTAAATACACACACACACCACCTTATCTTTTATACTGCAACCAAGAAGTTACCATTATTATTCAGTATAACTTTTTGTATTAGGAAACTACAGAAACTGATTGACCTGGTTAAATGGCTTGATCAGTGGCTTTACCACAGTTGAAAGCATGGGCCAAATTCTGCATACATAGTGTATGGTTTTGTGTGACGTGGCTGTGATACCCAAATTCTTAACTGATGGCCTTCATTAAGCATCTATAGAATTATCGCTACAAAGAGCTTCAATCAATGGAGGCTCCCAAGATCATATCTGATACAACATATCTCCTCCATCTACTTGCTGGGAATTTTTCTTGACCTCAAACCCCACCATTTTAGTCATACGCCAAGGTCAGATATCTAACACAGAGGCGAGTATCCAGAAGTCCCCATTAACTAAGAACATGTTACCAGAAAGGGGAAGGAAGATTCTGAGTCACATGTACCTTAGTCGTCTCTTATTCACATATTACGATGAACTTACTTATCATATATTTCACATTTGGGAACACAGAGAGAACTTTTTTGTAAAGGTTGAGTCCAGGAATGGGGGTGGGAGTGGAAAGGATATCCCAGCAGGTCCTGGATAACGATACTGATGGTGAAAATAGATGGAGAGTTAATGATAATGATCTGACAACGTTTCTGCTAGAATGGCCTACTTACCCACCGGAACTCTCCACCTCTACCCTTGCCACACACTTGCATGATGAGCCTTAAGCCTGATGTTACAGCTGTAGACCTATATTCTGTAGACTACTAGAGAATAATGGCAAGGTCAAGAACTTGGGCTTTTCTTTAAAAAAAAAAAAACTTGGGCTTTTGCAATGAGACAGATTAAGATTTCAATCCTGTCTACACTATCTACTGATTGTGTGACCCAGGACCAGTCACTTCACCTCGCTGAACATTCAGATTTTTATCTGTAAAATGTGGATGATGAAACTTTCCTAATAAAGTTGTTATGAGAATTAAACGATCTAATACATACCACATTGTCTTGTACATAATAAGCAATGAATAAATATTAGCTGTTATGGATGAACCCAAACCAAGTAATTAGCATTTGTTCCCGATGGTCATTCACTGAACAACAGATCAAATGATTGATTAATTGATCCATTTCAGCCCCTTGGGAAGTCTGAGGTAATTTCACCCTATTTGTGGGCAAGTTATATCACCTTACTAATCAAATAGGACATTTGGTTGTCTAATTCACTACTATAAAATATAACTGCTAGCAATTAGTCAGCTACAGCATGGGAAGACAGAATGGATGGCAAGGTTTTAGAAAATTCCAGAAAACACATCTAGCTGATTATACTTGGAAAGGGGGAGGTGTGTAGGGAAACACAAGATTTTACTGTATTTGCATTCTTTGGTCTCCTTTCCATACATGAAGAGTTGTATCCTATGTGACTCTGAGCTAGCTTGACTTCCAGATGGTCAGGCTCCCTCCCCTTCTAGCCCTCACAGACCCAGAAACATTGCAAGATTTTTTTCTTATTAAAGTAAATGGGCTTCTGAGATAGAAACCTCAGGAAGCTCCAGGAAAGGTGCAGCTGTGATACGAAAGTGCTTGGTATTCAAAACAAGGATGTCAATAGTGAAGAAGAAACTTTACTATATGAGTATACACATCCAGAGGAAGGCAGCCATCTTGGGGAAAGATGTAGAGGACAGGGACAGTAGGCTTCAAGTATTTGATGGGTTCTCAAGTAGAAGTAAGCCATCTCTGATTTATTCCAGTGTGATCAGTAGGTAGAAGGGCTGGGTAGGACAATTTGATAAGACTGAGTTGTTTCAAAATGTAGTGAGCTTCCCATCAATAAAGATGTCTAAGCAGAGGCTAGATGACCAATTGTTAGGGAGGCTGTGGAAGGAATTCATTCTTTTAGAAGATATGGGTCTGGATAACAACTAATTGTTCTTTTACTTCTGAGATGACATTCTCCAAGGACTCTATAACACGCTACAGAATCCATATTGATTATTTCATTATTTCAGGAGGCTTCCATTAGGTTTTAAGTCACCTTATGGATAATTCCATGCCCCCAAAATGACGAACCAATCAAAGGAATAACTTCAACTTATTTTACATCCATCAAGGCATAGATATTCATTCCAGTCTAAATTACTTTTTAAAACAAGTAAATAGTCTATATAACTAGTACTGGGATTACAAAAAGAGTATATGCTATTTACAGATATGTGCAGTAGGAGGAAGAAAAATATGTCCTAATAAAATTACAGCTCATAAGTTTCAACATTAAAGCCCTGATTTAATTTTATAATCCATCCTTATGAAGTCACTGAAGATTTGCAAGCCTTTGCCTAATGAGGATAACGGCCATAGCACTCTGAGGATGGAGGGGCAATGTACCTCGAAAAACATTTGAAAATCCATTTAATTATATCAAGCCCCGTGACATGCATTCATGAATGCACACATCAAAAACGAGGTGTGATCTGGGATCACATATCATTGGCTGAGTAGCAGAAACAAAGCTAAGTAAAATTCTGCTTCTCTTTTCAAATTAACAGGATCGACTCAGTTTAATTGAAGTTTTGGTTTTCTCAAGGAGTAAACCTATGGTGTAGTACTATTTCGGCAGAATCAATTACCTAATTCCTAATGTTGAGTCCTTACAACTTTTGCAAAGCTCATGGATGCGCCATATTTATTTCTATGGAGACACACTGCAGACAGTAGATACTCTGATGTTCAACTAACCAAAGAAGATGGGTCCGACAGCATCCTAGGCTTCCCACGCACTGCTGTTTGCACCTTAGGTGTTATGAACTGAATGCTAATTAGGTTTTAACACTTGTAATTAGATGGTTTATTCATGCTGTTGGAATGTATTTTCCTTTCCAAATTTGGTTTCACGGTTGTCACTTTCCAGATAATTGCCTGAGTTTTGGTAGCATCACTGATAACTTCCTATAACCTCCACCATTGGTCAATGTGCATTTGTTGACTGAACAAACTTCAGAATCCAGCCACTTCTGGTTTACTACTGTAATAGCCTCCTACACGTCTTGCTTCTTTCAGCCTTCATTACTTAGTCTATTCTCAACACAGCTGCCAGAGAGTGACTTAAAATCAAAATCAGATCATGGCCCACTTCTGTACGGAAACCTCCAGTAGCTCACCACCTCACCCAGGATAGAAGCTGAGGCCCAATGCAGAAGGTCCTACCCTATTTCTCCGAAAATAAGATCTAGCCGGACAATCAGCTCCAATGTGTCGTTTTGAGCAAAACTTAATGTAAGACCTAATATTATGTTATGTTATGTTATGTTATGTTATGTTATGTTATGTTATGTTATGTTATGTTATACTATGTTAAACTATATTAAACTATATTAAACTATATTATACTATAAAGACTCAGTCTTATAGTAAAATAAGACCGGGTCTTATATTATTTTTTCCTCCAAAAGACTCATTAGAGCTGATGGTCCGGCTGGGTCTTATTTTTGGGGAAACACAGTACATAGCCTTATCCCCCCCATTCTGTCTCTGACCGCCTCTTCTACTACTCTCCCATTCATTTGCCTTACCCCACTCAACTAGTCTCCTTACTATTCCCGTGCCTAGAATGTTCCAGCCTGAGAGTATCTGCATGGGTAAAGGTTTTTCTCCACTAGTTATGTTCTTCTCCCAGATACCAACATGACTAACTTCCTCATGTCTTTCGGGTCTTCTATCAAATCTCACTTTGTGTACGCTACTTGAAATTACAACCCCACACTCCATTACCCTGCTCCTTTTTATACTTAGGTCGAAATCCAATAAAAATGCAGAGAATCTGTATTCTGCACATTACAAAATGGCATGAGAAACTCTGCATGCCATGGGGTTAGGAGATGAGTTCCCAGACACACCAAAAATGATACATTGGACTTTGTCAAGATCAAGAACTTTTACTGTGTCAAAGACACTACGAATATCATAAAAAGACAAACTATATATTGGGAGAAAACATTTGTAACCAACATCTCCAACAGATGACTTTTTACCAGAATATTTAAATAATTCTCAAAAGTCAACAATAAGAAAATGACCGAATTTAAAAATGGGCAACATGCTTGAACTGAAACTTCACCAAAGAGGATATAAGCAAATAAACACATGAAAAGATGTTCATTAGCCATTAGGGAAATGCAAATTAAAACCTTGGTGAGAATCACTACATATCTATTTAGAATGGCTAAAATAAAAAAAATAAAAAAAAGACAACACCAATTTCTGGCAAGGACATAGAGCAGCAATGGTACTCATGCATTGCAATTAGGGATGTAAAATGTTAGTCGCTTTGGAAGACAGTTGGGCAGTTCCTGATAAATTTAACACATACTTGCAATACAACCAACAATGTCACTCATAGGTGAATGCAAAACCTATGTCCCCACAAAAACCTGTATGTAGATGTTTACAGCAACTTTATTCATAATTGATAAAAGCAGGATGCAAAAAAAAATATCACTCAGTAAGTGAATGGACAAACTGTGGCCTATCCATCCAAAGGAGTCCCATTCAGTCATAAAAAAAAGCAGTGAGCTATTAATCCACACAATAACATGAATGAATCATAAATGCATTTTGCTGAGCAAAACAAGTGAGACAGAAAAGACTATACATATTGTAAGATTCCATGTACACGACATTCTGGAAAAGGCAAAAATTTGGATGTAGAAAACATCAGTGATTGTCGAAGTTTAGGGTGGGATGAGTGATTGACTGCAAATGGAGCTGCACAAGGAAATTTTTAGAGGGAGAGAACTGTTCTCCATGGTACAGAGATGATGGATACATAATGACTATGCATTTTTCAAAATCTATAGAACTGTACACTACAAAGAATGAACTTTACTACGTGCAAATTTTTAAAAAATCAAACAGGATGTTGAGGGAACTCTGATGGAATGCAGACTGTGACAAATGAATTTAACTCTATTACAAATGTATGACATAACCTTGCTGAAAGGGGTGGGAGTGGGGCAAACGTAGCTGTCAAAGCAACTTTGGAAAACAGTGTTTTGAACTGATGCTGTAAGGCTAAAACAAACAAAATTGTGTATAAACTATGTACTCTGGTCAGTAAATACATTTTTGACAGAGGCACAGGTGAGCAATTCTGAAACAACACTAGAGATGAACAAGTAAGCAAATGGATGGTGGATGGAGGATTCCAATAAACACATAAGTTTAAAATATCACTAAGTCATGGGAGGGGGATTGGGAGACAAGGTGAAAAACGGGAAGGGATTAAGACATAGATTGGTAGTTACGAAACAGTCATGGGGATGTAAAGTACAGCATAGGGAATATAGTCAGTGATATGGTAATAACTATGTAATGTGCCAGGTGAGTACTACACTAGTCAGGGGGATCACTTCCTAAATTATACAAATGTCTCACTACTATACTGTACACCTGAAATTAATACAAAATAATATTGAATGTCAACTGCAATTTAAAAATTAAACACAGGGGAGGTGAAGGGGAATAAGAGGTTCAAATTTCCAGGAATAAAACAAGTAAGTCATGGGGATGTAATGTACAGCATAGGGAATATAGTCAATAATATTGTGGTAGTGTGGTACGGTGTCAGATGGTTGCTGGACTTATCATTGTGATCACTTCTTTAGGTATATAAATGTTGAACAATTATGGTGTACACCTGAGACTGATAAAATATTGTATATTAGCTATACTTTTTAATAAAAATCTTTTAAAAATTAATAATGGATTATCTTTATCTTGGGATGTGTCTGAACAGAATCTATGGGTGGGGAAAAGTAATTACAAGTATAAATAAAACAGCTTTTCTCCTTAAAAAAATCACTAAGTCAAAAATACACTTAATACACCTAACCACCAAACATCATAGCTTACCCTAGCCTACCTTAAACATGCTCAGAACATTCACATTAGCCTACAGTTGGGGAAAATCATCCAACACAAAGCCTATTTTATAATAAATGTTGAATATCTCACGTAATTTATTGAATACAATATCCTAAAAACACTAGCAACACAGTCCACAATAGAGTGTGGGTTGTTTACTCTCGTGATTGTGTGGCTGTCTGGGAGCTGTGGCTCACTGCCACTGCCCAACACCAAGAGAATGTATCACACCACATATCGCTAGCCCAGGAAAAGATCAAAACTCAAAATTCAAACCATGGTTTCTAACGAATACATATCACGTTCACACCATCATAAAGTCAAAGAATTGTAATTTGAACCATCGTTAAGTCAGGTAACTTCTATACATTAATACATTCACACATACATATGTGTATTAATACTAACGTATATCCTAATCCTAATATATACTATATAATATATAATGTATAATGTATATATAAGAAATGTATAATATATAACATATAATATGTAACATATATCAGGGGTGCCAAAAAATGTATACATACGACTTGTATTCATCTTTTGTAATGGGTATATATTGAGTATTACAATTAATAATTTTTTTTTCCTTTCTTAAATGTGTACTATATAAATGTGCATTATAGTTTCTAAATATTCTCCTCTAGCAAAAGGAGACAAGGCATCCTGGAGAAGTGACAATTCTAGTCCTGGGGCAGGGAATGTACAAGGGAAAGGATGAGGGCAGGTTAAAAAAACACAAGAACCAACTTGAAAATGCTCTCAATTGCCAAAGCTGGAATAATTTGAGCAACAAAGTAAATAACTATATAATCATAGCACTGGATTGTAGCCCAAAGAATGAACTAAGTATCCGTGAGTTCATACTGATCTAAATAGATGGTTGAATAAGTCAACAAATAGGGAAGAAGGGAGAGATTTTTCTCAGAAGAATTCCCAGTCATAAATGTTAGAAGGAAAGAAATTGGAGAAGTCACAAAGAAATGGAAAGACATTCCGGGCTCATGGATTGGAAGAATCAACACACTTAAAATGGGCATTATTACCCAAAGCAATATACAGATTTAATGCAATCCCCATCAAAATCCCAATGGCATTTTTTAAAGAAATAGAACAAATAATCATCAGATTTGTTGGAACCACAAAAGACCCTGAATAGCCAAAGAACAATACTGGAGGTATCGTACTCCCTGACTTTAGCTTGTACCACAGGGCTACAATAATCAACACAGCATGGTATTGGCAGATAAACAGACATATAGACCAATTGAATAGAATTGAGAACCCAGAAATAAAACCACATAAATATGGACAGATAATTTTTGACAAAGAAGCTAAAAACATACAATGGATTAAAGACGGCCTCTTCAATAAATGGTGCAGGGAGAATTGGATAGCCACATGCAAAAGAATGAAACTGGACTGCTATCTGTCACCATGTACCAAAATTAATTCAAAATGGATCAAAGACTTAAGCATAAGACCTGACACAATAAACTGCATTGAAGAAAACATCGGTACTAAACTTATGGACCTTGGGTTCAAAGAGCATTTTATGAATTTGACTCCAAAGGCAATGGAAGTAAAAGCTGAAATAAATGAATGGGACTGTATGAAACTTAAAAGCTTCTGCACAGCAAAAGAAACCATCGACAAAATAAAGAGGCAACCAACTGAATGGGAGAAGGTTTTTGCAAACGGTGCCTCTGATAAGGGTCTAGTATCCAAAATATACAAGGAACTCATGAAACTCAACAACAAAAAAACAAACAACCCAATTGAAAAATGGACAGAGGACCTGAAGAGACATTTCTCCAAAGAGGCCATACAGATGGCAAATAGACATATGAAAAAATGCTCAACATCACTAATCATCAGAGAAATGCAAATAAAAACCACAGTGAGATATCACCTCACCCCAGTCAGAATGACTATCATCAACAAGACAAATAGTAACAAGTGTTGGAGAGGCTGTGGAGAAAAAGGAACCCTCATACACTGTTGGTGGGAATGCAGACTGGTGCAGCCGCTATGGAAGGCAGTGTGGGGGTTCCTCAAAAAATTACGAATAGAATTACCATATGACCCAGCAATCCCTCTCCTGGGTATCTACCCAAAAAATCTGAAAACATTTATCCATAAAGACACGTGTGCTCCAATGTTCATTGCAGCTTTGTTTACAGTGGCCAAGACATGGAAACAACCAAAATGTCCTTTGACAGATGAATGGATAAAGAAGTTGTGGTATATATACACAATGGAATACTATTCGGCGGTAAGAAAACATGATATGGGGACATTTGTGACAACATGGATGGATCTTGAGAGTATAATGCTAAGCGAAATAAGTCGGACAGAAAAAGCAGAGAATCCTGTGATTTCACTGATATGTGGTATATAAACCAAAAACAACAAAAGAACAAGACAAACAAATGAGAAACCAAAACTCATAGACACAGAAAATAGTTTCGTGGTTACCAGAGGGTAAGGGGGGAGGAGGGAGGGAGATGAGGGTAAGGGGGATCAAATATATGGTGATGGAAGGAGAACTGACTCTGGGTGGGGAACACACAATGGGATTTATAGATCATGTAATACAGAATTGTACACCTGAAATTATGTAATTTCACTAACAATTGTCACCCCAATAAATTTATAAAAAAAGAGAGAGAAATTGAAAATCACCATTAGAACACCGTAGTAATAATTGCTGTGGGTAAAATCCACTGGTGAATGCTAAAATCAGTGGGCAAAACTCTAAGTAGAAACAAAATAGTTGCATAGCCTCGAAGTATCCCCCTCCCAAATATTTATTCATGACTGTAGTGGCTTTAATATATGTCTACAAAATTTTTGATACTCATTCATCCAGGAGGTGGAGCCTAATCCATCTCGTCTTCAGGGTGAGCTGGGCTGAATGACTTGTTTCTAAGGAAGAGACTACAGGAAGGGAAAAATCGCCCCTTTACAAAGGAGAAATCTGACAGATGCCACCTTCAACAAGTGATCAACTTTAATATGATGAGAAATAAGTCATTTTGATATCATGTACCCTCTAATAGTATGATGAGAAATTTACAGCTCTAGTTCAATCATGAGAAAATATAAGGCAAAGCCATACTGAGAGATGTTCCTTAAAATAACTCACCAGTACTCTTCAAAACTGTCAAGGTCAGGTAAGATGAGGAAGGATGGACGAACTGTCACAGATTACAGGAGAAGACATGAACAATCCAGTGCAAGGTGGTATTCGGGATTGGATCCTGCAACAGAAAAAAGACATGAGCGGGAATATTGGTGAAGTCTAAAAAAGTCAGTAGTCAAAACTATCACGCTGCTGTTAATTTCCTAATTTTGATAAACGTATCATGGTTTGTAAGATCTTAACAGGAGAAGCTTGGTGAAGGACATATGAAAAATTTCTATACTGTCTTTGTAATTCTTCTATGCGTTTAAAATTATTCCAAAAGAGAATGTTTTTTCTTTTTGTAACCATATTGAAAATACCAAGTACTGTCAAGGATATAGAATAACTATATCACTCATACATGGCTGGTGGGAATTTAAAATGCTACAACCACTCTAGAAATCAGTGTGACAGTTTCACATGAAATTAAACATACATGAAACATAAAATCCAGTAATTGCATTCATGGGCATTTAGCCCAGAGAAATAAAAACATATATTCACACAAAAACCTGTATATGAATGTTTATAGAAACTCTATAGCAACGCTATTAATAACTGGAAGCAAAAACCCAGATGTCCTTCAACGAGTAAATTATTACAAAAAACTGTGGTACATCCATACCATGGAAATATTACTCAGCAATAAAAAGAAATGAACTTTTGATACACACAACAATTTAGACGATCTGGAGGGGTTTATGCTAAATGGAAAAACAAATCTCCAGGGGCTACACCCTGCATGTATGTATGTTATGACATTCTAATCACATTCTTGAAAAGACAAAGTAAAATAATGGGGAACGGATCAGTGGTCACAGGGATTAGAGGAGGCGTAATAAAACAATTCTGTATTTTGATTGTGGTGGTCGTATGAGTTTATCAATGGGATACAATTCATGTAACTATATACCAAAATATTCCATTTTACTGTATGTTAATTCTAAAACTAAAAGAAGCCATACACCAAAGATTACTGCACTTTCTACATTACTGTATTTATGGTGCACCTCAATGGAAAATTGAAGAAATTCCAAAAGAATGCATAAATTGTACCGTATTTTAATGTGTGCATTTTCAATTAAGTGATGAAAACATATAAAAGCCAAATGCATGGGGCTGTGTTCGTTCTATTTTTCCTATTGATTTCTATTTACTGCAGTGAGCTAATGGCACTACTTAGAAACATGTGTAGACTTGCTTTTGGCCTAAGATGCTGTCGAAGTTTTTAAATGTTTTGTATGTGTTTGAAAAGAATGTATATTCTATAGTTGTGGATTTTTATTATTTATATGCCGTTTATTACCGTGTTTCCCCGAAAATAAGACCTAGCTGACAATCAGCTCTAATGTGCCATTTGGAGCAAAAATTAATATAAGACCTGGTCTTATAGTAAAATAAGACCGGGTCTTACTTAATATAATTTAATATAGCATAATATAATGTAATGTAATGTAATGTAGTGTAATGTAATATAATATAATATAATATAATATAATATAATATAATATAATATAATATAATATAATATAATATAAAATACTGGGTCTTATATTAATGTTTGCTCCAAAAGACACATTAGAGCTAATTGTCTGGCTAGGTCTTATGTTCGGGGAAACAGGGTAGTTCAAATTTCCTTAGTGTGTTATTCAAATATCTCTCTGTTTTTATTTAAACGGAAATAAAAGTACATCTCAGTGTTGTAGAAGACTTCTTTGCCGACATGTTTTAGGCTGAAGATGAAGGTCGTGTCTTCCAGAAGGGTTTGCGTTCAGTTCTCCCAGGTGTTTGGGGGCATTATGAGTCTGAGATCACCTTCAGTCTACTTGATATTGATATTGCTTTGACAACCCAGGCCATTCACGAGGACAGGCCAATGGCCACAACTGTCAGTGACAAGTTTTTCTTCTTTTATTTCCACTGCTTTTTTTAATCTTGGAGGGGACTACTTTGGTTTCTACTTTCCGTCAGAGTCTAATCCTTTGGGGTCCAAGTTTAATATGCGGAAGAGTCTTTTATCAGCCCCTCCCCTTAGGGCAGGCCTTGGGCTTTCGCTTCCGCCCCTTCATCCCATCCCAAGTGAAAAGTCAGATTTGCCCGAATTGGCAAAAAACCCTCAGTTCCCATTTCCCTTAGATTTTGACCTGGTGGTGCTCTGATAGACTGTTATTTCTTTCCTTCTTTTGGACAGTTTGAACACATTTGCCCTACCCAGGGTTTTAAATTCTCATGGTGGGGGGGGGGCAGTTTTCTAAGTTTAAATGGAAGTTCCCACCTCTGCTGCAATTTTTCTCCCTCTCTCTCCATCTAAACCATGAATTATTTTATGTCCTCAGCACTGTGTTCAACATCTAAGCATTATAAAAAAATATGCAATACATTCTAGAACAAGGAACTGCCAGAGTAATTTGAACCCAGGCCTGTGAGAACAGACCTCAACTGAAGACCCAATGGTCTTCTCACTGTACCATGCTGTTTCTTCCAGCCCATCCCAAGACTAGTTCCTACAACTGCATAGCATACAGGAGACCTCTGGATAAAGCAGACGTCACCATCTGAATCAAGTTCATGTCTCAGCATTTTGATTGTTGACACTTTCAGTTTAACATAGTAAGTCTAGCTTATTTATCTACCTGGATTACAGCCCTTCTGCCTGGCCTGACTCCTATCTTCCTGTCCCCTTAACCAATGCCTTGTCCACCCAGATTTCCAACCTTCTGACCATTCTCTGCTGCTCCATGTCTGACCTCTGTTTGAAATATCCAGTTCATCTGTTACCCAAGGGGCAGCCATTCAGTCAGGGCTGGATGGCTGTTGTGACAACTTTTCTCCTCATTCATTGAGTCACTGAGGTAGGATAGTCAAATATGAACCTACTGCAATTCGCCGCCTCAGCTGAGGAAATCGAGGCATCAATGACTGGTTTTTGTATTAGATTAGTGGGGCTGCCATAACAAAATATCACAGCCTGAGTGGCCTAAACAACAGAAATTTGTTTCCTCACAGTGTGGAGGCTGGAAGTCTGAGATCCAGGTGTTGGCAGGTTCCGTTCTTTCTGATGCCCCTCTCTTTGGCTTGTAGATGGTCATCTCTTCCTTGTATCTTCATATGGTTGTCCCTCTGTGTGTGCCTGTGTCCTAATCTCTTCTTATAATGACACTAGTCATATTGGATCAAGGCACATACTACTGACCTCATTTTAACTCAATCATCGCTTAAAGACCCTGCCCCCTGATATAGTCACATCCTGAGGTACTGGGCATTAGGGCTTCAACACGTGAATTTCGGAGGAACACAATTCAGCCATAACAGCTTATACGAAAACCAAGGATTTCTGTGACCTGCCCGTGTTACCACACCAATCTCACCCACACAAATAATTTTGCCTCTGAGCTACCTAGATTTTGGCAATAAACAACTTTACCTTCCAACAAGCACACTGTACCATCTGCTTCCTAAGACAAGTCTTGTCTGTTGCGAGAGAATTGGCAAGCATGAGTACAAAAGTTGGAGTTCCAGATATGAAACATTTAAATATTAATTTGTTCTTTGAAATGCTTACCAGAGTTACCAGTATGTTCATTCAGGCCTCATAATTATATTTAATATTCACTAATGAATTCAACAGGGTAAGATTCTACCCCTAGTTCTTTGGTGCTGAAAACAGAATCTCTTTGTTTTGTTTTCCATGTCATTATTTCCCTTTTCCTCCAAGTAGTTCAGTGAGCCATACGAGACTGTAAATATTAAATTCTGTGACATGCTTAATTGACAAAATGTGGAAACAATGTTTGTGCCAGTAGCTATCAATGACATCACATGAGCCGGAGGAAAGATGTTTCAGTGGGAAATAATACAGCAATAATAAAACATACCAGTTACATTGAAAACGGGAAGGCATTTGGCTGAGAGAAAAAAATCTCTCACAGCATGGAATTTTTGATGGAGAAATTGACTCTAAGTAGGCTTAACACACACATAGAGGGTGTGTGTTTGTCAGCACTAACAATTGGTATTTCAGTATTTTTATCTAACATTATGCACAGCTTCAAGATAAATATTTTCTGTTTCTTCCTGTATCATAGAAAATAAGTGGTATAAATGTCCCAGGCTCCCCAAGGAAATAATGGCTCACACTTACTGAGTACACCTCTGCTAAGTGCTGCCCGCATGAATTCATTTCACCTTGCGACTCAGTCCTCGGAGGCAGGTACCATTATTTCCCGCACTTTACCGATGAGAAAACTGAGGATAGAATTCGGCTAATTCTCCTTAACTGTCATATAACTGTCACACAACTATGAAAATTGAGGAGCTGGGATTTGAACTCCACGCTGACTCCAAAATCAAATTTTGAACCACTATATTGACTCTCTTCTTGCCCCCACATTTCTTCAAGGGTGCAATGCATAGTATACAAATGAACACCTTGGAAACACAGAGGAAGCACTATACCTGAAAATATGAAAACATACTAAGCTCTGTGCATATAGGCACAGATGCCTAGAAGCTAATTAGAGGGGAAAGCTAACTCATCGCTTGCCACGTCTAGGCACTAAGACTGGCAAAACTGGAAAAAAATACTTTGTCTCTTGGTAACTTCAGCGGCTTAATTTACTGAGCATTAGTTAAAAGGCACTACACAGTGCTTGGGTCTAGCAATTGTTAGTTAAGGAAAGCTTTTAAAAAGTTATCTGACAATAGATACCACTTAATTCTCTTAGAATGTATTGAAGAGCAGTTTCAGCTATTTTCAATGTGACCGGAAGTAATGACAACTAGAACAAACAGAAAAGCACAAGATACTGTTTCCAACCTAATCGTTTCAACTATTTCATGGGAACACAGAGGTGTGGAGGACCTTTCCCTTTATTTCTTTGGAAGGAAAAAGGCACAGCAATTGACTGTCACCTGAAGATTAGCAAAAATAAAGAAAACGCAGGGAAATTGTTGCCTCAGCTTCACTTGCTAATATCATGGTGTGTCAATGAATGCAGCTACATTGCACAGGAGTGTATGTAAGTAGACATTTCAGATTCCAAATATGGGACAACTCATTGGGCAGGGGAATCAGGAGACCCGGGTCCCAATACAGGCCCTGCTGTGTATATCTGAGGGCCTTTAGTCAGCCACCTCTCAGGTGTCAGTTTCACTACCGGAAACATGAACAGTAGGATGAAATCATCTCCCCGAGCCATTATAACTCGAATGCACTGGTGTTCTGGGCCCGTCTTTGTAGCCTCTTTCTAGGGTTGAGCTTTCTGGGCCTGGCTGGAAGGCTTCCTCCCAGTCTTCAATGTGACAGCAAGGAAAAAGGAAGTACTTTCTTATGACGATTGGCACTGAAGAGCTCTTGGCCCAGAAGCAGTATGTTATTTGACTATTTAATGGTGTCACAAACACATGCTTCAACAAAGCAAGAGCTCTCTCTCTCACCCGATGAAAACAATACCTATCACTGAGAGGTGGCACATTATCAAGACATCAGCAGTTTATTCTGGCATCCGGATTGGCCTCTCAAGCTGAGCTTAACTGACTCTCCTCACAATTCCATATCCTGTCTGATTTTCACATCTTGGTTTGCTATCCTCCCACTGTTCTTTGCACAGCATGGGAGCTGCTTCTGATTCTGTTTGTTACCATAGGAATCAACTTTCACAGGTATAGGTAAGTGCCACTGACTCACCTGCTGCTCCTTCCAAAGACACCAGGAGCCAGGACTTGGATGTGGTCCGTGGGGAAATTATGGCTCCAGAGGTCCACTCCCCAGTGGAAGCAAAAATAAGCCCCTAAGATTTGCAGGTAATTTCATTTATCAAGGTGCAGATTATCTGTTTTGCCCATCTTCCTGAAAACATATATTCCAGAGTGCTAACCAAAACTAACCAAAAATTCACATTTTTATTTCTAAATAGGGAAACTAAGGCACAAAGGCATTATATAACTTGATCAAATTCCCATGAAAAGTTAGCAGCACTTCTGCAGCTCAAGCACAAACTCTTTAGTTCAGTTCTCTTTCCTTCCAATAGATCACTGGCTCTGATTCTAGTGCACTTAATTCTAAGCCCAGAGTACCTTGTGGACAACTGGGGAAGTGTTATAGCTTAGTTCAGAGGTTGGCAAACTCCAGCCAAAGCTGGCCCACCATCTGTGTTTTTAAATAAAGTTTTATTGGAACCCAGCCATACCTACTCATTTACATATTATCTAGGGCTGCTTTTGCACTGTAACAGCTGAGTTCAGTAGTTGTGACAGAGACCATGGGTCTGTAAGTCTGAAAATATTTACCGTCCGGCCCTTTATAGAAAAGTTTGCTATTCCCTGGCCTAGTGGGTCAAGCCTCGGACTCAGAATTCACACATACCAAAATTAGAATTCTAATCCCGCTACTTTAACGTTGTCCTCTTTTAAACTCAGAAGTTACTTAACTTTCCAGAGCCTCAGTTTCCCCATAGGTAAAATGGGGCATGATAATTACGCCTGCCACATGGGGTTGCTGTTTATCCCGCAATAAAATTAAATGAAATACATATGCTTAGAATAGTGTTTGGCCTATGGGTAAGCTATCACTCAATGGCAATTATTGTTACTTCTGAGGAAGATCAGGACCTTTGGTCAGTGTTTTTTCTCCTACCTGGCTGAAGTGCATTCATTTGGACTGCCAAGAAGCACGAGGTTTCCACAGGTCTGCTGCAAAAACCTGAAAGACAGGGTCTGCCTGCCCGTCCTTGCCATTCCTTAGCCCCACACACACACCCCTCCCAGCCATGGCTGCTACAATTGAACCTACGCCTACCCCGGATTGGGCTTCGGGAGCTTGATTATCATGACTCAGGCCTTTCCTCTGCTATGTAAGGATACTTGACTGCTGCTTCCGCTTGGACACAGTTGCTATGCTTGGGATTTCTACCCCCAATGGATCTGAACATTCTAGCAAAGAGTAGCCTGTGACAGTAAGCAGAATAGGAGGCAAGAATGGTGCATTTTATTGTAGAAATGGAGCCCAAGCCACAGATGTATTGTACATGTGTGTCCCTTTTGTGCGTGTTTCTGGATTTTTGAGTTACCTTAGTGGTACAAGGATGACTGATTTCTTGTGTTCTGAGCTTTTACATAAGAAATTGGTCATTCCAGTGACTCAGCCAGCTCACACACTCCAAGTGACGAGTTGTCAGCAAGCATGGTCACTGTTCTCCGTGAGGTGGAACTCCCAAAATGAGGGTTTACTCTAAACATCCTCGACTTCTCGAATAGCCCAGTATGAGACTATCACTCATTGCACGACCTAAGCCAATGAACAGCCCCATCTTCTCATCATCACTTTTTTGTAGGTTTTCTTCACTGGGCTACACATTTTGATCTGCCATATCAAAATCCAGTTATTTATTTGAATAACTTCCATGAACAACTGCACTTATGAAGTACAGTTGACCCTTGAACAACAAAGGGTTTCAACCACACAGGTCCATTTATATACGGAATTTTTTCAATATAAATACAATCAGCCCTTCATGTCATTGGGTTTCCCATCCACAAATTCACCCAATCGTATATCAAAAACTATTTTTAATCTGTGGTTGGGAGAATCCGCAGATGTGGAGGGTTGACTGTATGTACTGTTCAATGTCATTCTATATCAGCACTTGAACATCCATGGATCTTGGTTGGGAAGATGAGGGTAAATTATCACTCAAAAGCCAGAACTGATAGATTCAGTAGAATCCCAGCCCAAGGTCAAGGCACCTGTGGCTTTCTTTGGCTGCTTGCAGAGCCCTAAGGGGAGTATGTACAAGTTCTCTGTCATGTTGGGAATGATTTTGCTTGTATTTCTTTAAGAATAGTAACCCTCCCATTTCTACCCTACAGATCTCTAGATATCTAGGGAACTTATCTAGACCCTTCTCAAGCCAATCTTTTCGGGCTCTACAATTTGAGGTTAAAAAAAACAAGTAGTATTTTTATTCCCCATGACATGAAGACAACCACCTTCACTTTGTTCTAAAGTGCCTCCTTTCTGTCTCAGGATGTGTACAAGGTGTGCCAGGAAGGAATTCATTCTCTCGTTTTAGTATCCCAGGATTTAATAAACAAGATGATCTATTAATATCCTTTCAGGGGGAGAAGGCACATATGGGAATTGGGAGCAGAAACTTTGACTCATGCAGACCTGGCTTATATCCCTGACCCGGCCACTCATTAGCTCTGTGACCTTAGGTAAGGCCCTTTCGTTCTCTGAGACTCTGTTCTCTCTCCTACAAAGTGTAGGGGATGATAGGACCTTCCTCACATGATGGATGTGAGGAGGAAATGAGACAGAGTGTTAATAACACTTAGATCAGCCCTGGTACCGAGGACATGCATGGAAGGGAGAGAAGGGGGTATCAGGAGCCATCCCTGTTTCCTTCCTCCTCATCAGCATACCCAGATCATTTCTTTCTCAGCCTTTGTCTTCCCAGGCTGACAAGTCCAGACCTCTCAGTGTGCCTTGTCAAGAGACAAATGATGGAATGGTGTCTTGGTTAACCTGAGTGCCATTTTATCTGGGAAAAAGCAGGTATGCTAGGAACAGATGAAAGCAAGCTAACTACAACTGCATATTGACCTTGTGTATAATCAAATTCACTCCATTATTGGGGTGTCAGTTGAAGATAATACCATTTCATAATCCTGTACCCCTCTTTAGGGGGACTAGAGGGTAACGTCCATCAGCTCTATCATCGGGAATCCCCACACAAGCCTTCTCAGGGTCTTTGCAAGCTGCTTTCATGGAAGTCCTGGTCCAACTTCATACCGGATGTGCATGATGTTCAAATCACCCTGGAGAGGCAAGAGTCAAGGGTAGAAAACCCACAGCACTTAAGGCCTCAGCAAGTGTCACATTTTCCAGTAAGTTTCTCCTTGAGGTTTGCTGCAAGGAGCAGATGAGGAAAACATTCCCAGAGGGCATATTCTCTTCCAGGCCCACATGGCTCCCTTCCCGTTAGAGTCCCCACATCTCATCAACATTATGCTTATGTATTAGTCTGCTAGGGCTGTGTAACAAAGCAGCACAGACTGGGTGGTCTAAATAACAGACACATATTGTCTCATAGTTCTGGAGGCCGGAAGGCTGACATCAAGGTGTGGGCTGGATTGGTTCCTTCTGAGGCCTCTCACCTTGGCTTGTAGATGGCCATCTTCTCCACGTGTCCTCACATGCTTTTCCCCCATGGTACCTTTGTGTCCTAACCTCCTCTTCTTGTAAGAAAATGAGTCATTGGATGAGGGCCCACCCCAATGACCTCATTTTAACTTAATTATTTCTTCCTGTCTCCAAATACAGTCACGTTCTGAGGTACTGCGAGTTTGGACTTCAACATATGAATTTGTGGAGACACAAATCAGCCCATAACACCTTGTGTGTTGACACACAGTGAACCTGGGGCTCCAGCCCGCCCCTCCTAAGTGAGGATCCTCTCAGGATATTATTACCTGTCCTTGGAAACACTAGCTTCTTCTCTCCCCTTCATTCCCCCTGCCAAATGGACACCTTGTTGTTCTCTTATTCCTAAAGCTGCCCTTAGTTATAGGACCCTTCACTGTTCCCAGCTGCAAAAGATACACAACCAAATGGCTCTGAGGTCACCCAGACATGACCTTCTTCTGACCTTTTTCCTCTGAAGAACAGGCCCACTCTACCTTGCTTCAAGGCCTAACAGACTTAAGGTCTCCTTAAAGTTTCCTACTACTTAGTGAAAATGTGCATGTATATTGGACACAGAAACTGCCAAGGGACATCTGAGCTTCTCCAGCACAGTCTAGATTTTAAAAATCCAATCTCCTTGTCATACCGTGTTTCCACTGATCTTTCCCAGTTTGAGATTTGGGAAATGTGGTCACTGTAGGTAGGAGTCATATCTCTTTAGAGGCATATGCATAATTATGTATAATAATGTACCTCCTGAAGATGCATAATGAATTATAATTAAGATATTTACATTATACACATGTGCTTTCAGCCCCAGGACTCCAATTCAAAATGCCAAATGTCCCTTAACATAAAATGAGATTCATGACAAACCACAGAACTTTAGCGCAAATGTTTTTCTTCAGTTCTATAGAGTGCAAAGAGAGAGACTGGAAACGCTGGATATATCACACATCCTGACTTTTCCAGCTGGTCCCAGGTTCAAAGTAATGTGTCCCAGCTTTGGGGTTGAAAACTACAATCCTCATAATTGCAACAGTCATTCAACAATGAGATTTGGTTAA
The DNA here is from genome assembly GCF_964194185.1 of Rhinolophus hipposideros. Taxonomy (NCBI): domain Eukaryota; kingdom Metazoa; phylum Chordata; class Mammalia; order Chiroptera; family Rhinolophidae; genus Rhinolophus; species Rhinolophus hipposideros. The sequence continues at coordinate 11,116,890 of NC_138046.1, forward strand.
TTGGGTATACCGCACCTTTTTTTAAAACTGTCAACTGCTTTTTCCTTTCCCTCTCCATCTCACCTAACTCCAAAAAAGGAAGTTCTCAGGTCAGCTTTGGCTACATGGGTGTTACTGTGTGTGTGAGGGTCTGTCGTTATCATCTCTCCTACTTCCTGTATGATTCAATGTGTCTAAGGACCTGTCATAAAGGGTGGCTCTAACAGCCTTATTGTCACCTCTTAGGTAATGGGAGAGAAATGCCTAATAGTCACTTTAGAAGGGCAAAGAACATTCTAGAATCTATAACTTACAATGTAATTAAATAGATCTGAGGCGTTCCAATTCGATGCATTTGATGTCTGAGGTAGGGAGAGATGAAGTGGAATAGGAGTAAAGAGTCATTTCTTTTTCCCCCCCCTCCAACATTTTCTTAGAAAAATATCGAATTGTTAGAAAACTTGAGAGAATTGTACAGTGAATAGTATTAAAGTGATTTTGATCTATGAAAACAGCAATCTCTTTTGTTTTCCCACTAGTACACTCTGACCAAAAGTGGTCACACTCTGACCAACAGTGGTTGGCAGAGGCATTCTGTTCTCTGTCCTTTTGAACAGTATGTACCTAAATAGGACATTCCTTTGTAATCTTAACTAATTACATCTGCTTTCACAGCAAATGAATGTAAATACAGTATATTTCTGAAAAGTTCCAAAGGTCTTTGCTGCTTAAAGACCACTGGACACTTCCTTGCCCTGCCCCATGACTGGCCCCACTGTCTGCCTCCATCCCAGCCCATTCACTTGTGTATCCCTCCTCTCCTTCCAACTCCAAGCCAATCATTTGGGAATGTAAAAATCTAGATTACAGGGAATAGTTAGTTACAACCTACCAAAGGCAATTTAATGAAGCTGGAAGAATGTTTTTCAAGCAAATGTCACAGAGAACATCAAACAATCTGTGGTAACCTTGTTAGACAGAGAAATATCTGTCCTCCCTTTGATTTGGCTGCTGATTTCTGTCAACTTTGAATAAATCATAACACAAGGTTATTTCAATTCTTCCTGCCATGAATGCAAGATGGATTACTAAAGTTACAAAAACAGGAGGTAAAGTGTACTTGGGTGAGACGAGAACCCATATCAATTGGTGCCCACGCAAATGAGTCAGAACTCTAGAGGATATAGAGGTGAATCCCCAAAACTATTCATTTTAATGGGTGTATTCATTTTGAACAAGTCCTAGCTATGCACCTGAATTGGAAAATACGTGTGTGTATTAATTATAACATTTACAATACAGAAGGTAATCATACTTTGCCAATTCTAGACTCTCATTCACTGACTTCAAGAACTTCATAAGTATCAATTACTTCTCTCAGTTCCTCTGTGAAGCAGATATGTCTTAGCATATCCATTTGTATTTATTAACTAGTACTCTAAAGCTCTTTATTTCGGTTTAAAACTTATCTTGGCTATAAAACAGCTAGTGTGTATATGACAATACTTTGCATATATAAAACACCCTTCTGCTAAGAGCTCAGTGTAAGAGTAATATTCAGAAAAGCCTTTGAGGTTGATAGGAGAAGGAGCGCTCTTCCCCTAAACTTCTAGATGGCAAAATAGAAAAGCAAAACTTGAGTTACTATTGGCACACAGCAACTTAGTGAAAAGCCAAGATCTGCCTTCTTATTCCAGAGAGCGGATTGGGCAAAAAACAATTTCCTGCCAGGAACTCAGTACAAGAACCACATTCTCTGTAAGCAAAACTCCAAACTTCAGAATCAGTCATTACTTTCCCGATTGGAGCCAGTCTTCAGCTGGGAAACACACACACACACACACACACACACACACACACACACACACACACACCTAATTTTGTCATTCTAAAATACAGTGCTTACAAAGAAAAAAATTCTTTTTCAACTACTGTAGGAAATATCAAGATGAATCGTACATGGCCCCAGCTGTTAAGGAGCTTCTCGAGTATGCCCTGAAAGAAGCAAACCTTGTTGATAGGATATACCTTATGCGATTACATAAAGGCTAATGTGAAGGTGATATGTAAAGAGAAGCCAGGTCTCCCACAGGCTTCTTCCAGAGCCCTTTCACTTCAAGGAAAGAAAATCCACCAAACATGACTCTTCTTCAGGCCCCAGCCTTAATGAACAGGATTGCAAGTTTCTTTTGAAAGCCTTAGACAAGTCATAATCTCCTTGCCTCAGTTTCTACACCATCTAAAAAGGAAGTAACTATCGCTCAGGGCATTTAGTGAAGAATGATTCATGATTACTAAACACTTTGAAGAGTGTAAGTGTTGTATAGTATTGTGTATCTTCAGTCAGAAAGTCTGCAAGACCTAAATCCCTACATATCTCTTATCCTTTATAAGGCATTGAATACTTTTAGAATGATTTGAAATGAAACGTTGACTCGAGTCTCCTCCAATTCTAGGCAGAGTAGGTATACCTCATTAAGATCCAAGGAAAAATGTAAATATCCATATTAAATATTTCTTCATCTGTATGCTAAATTTTAAAATATTTTGCTGTATTGAGTCAGAACCACAAAACTAGATGATGCTTTCCAGATCAATTCCAAGTCTTCTCATTTTAAAAATGATGAAATTGAAGTCCAGAGAGGGGAAGGTATTTGTCAGGGGTCAAACAGTAAGTCAATAGCAGTGTTCTTGATTCTTTCTAAGTTCCATGCTTTCTTCAAAACACCACTTAACCAAGGTGCTTAAAGGAAAAGGAAATAAAATTTTACCAAGACACAAAGTTTTAATATTTACACATACACTCACACACATACTCATGCTATCAGTTCATCCCTCCCCTTCCCCCCTTCTCAAACCATATCTCTTTACTGTCAGCAGATGGTAGATGGCCTAGCTTCCTCTTCCTCAAAGGAAATAGAGGCAAGCAGTGTCCTCAATCTTTACCCAACACATCTGCTTAAATACATATGCTTACTTGTCATACCCTCACCTCTTCCTGCCCATGGGTAGTAATTCCTCTGGATTTATCCATATAAGCAGGCTACTTGGTTGGCCATAATTTTTACCGTGCCCCATCACTTACACCTTCCCCTAAGCCTACAAAAATGCTCAAGTCTCACTCACCTAATTATGAAGAACGTTGCCTTAATCCTAATGCCCCCTTCCAGCTTCAGCCTTGAATATCCAACTACCTGCTGTTCTATATATAAATGTCCCATACACACCATAAATTCAACTCACAGGAGAATGAACTCATCATCTCCATACTCAAAATTTCTTGGTCCCCAGTCTGCCCTTCCCAGTAAGTGGCACCAGTGGACTGCGCTAGTTAGAAACCTGGCATCATCTTTTTTAGTTCTTCCCCTCACGCCTTTCATTCAACCACTCAGCTTTAATGAGATCATGACCCACTACTTTTCAGGTGGCATTTGGCACCTGCCATTTAGGCATCACTTAGGAACTTGTTTGAAATTCAGAATGACAAGCCCTATCTCGGGTCTCTTAAATTAGAATCTGCAGTTTAACGGGTGGTTTTTATACACAATAAAGTTTTAGAAGCTTTGCTTTAACAATGTCTGTGAAGTCCACAACTGCCTACCTCTTGGACCAGCCTCATCTGGTGTGCTCTTCTGCTTCATCTCATTCTCCAGCCAGAGGACGAGCTTTGCAGAGGTCCTCTGATTCCTCATGTTCCTTTCCCTTGTGAAGCCCATACAAGGGCAGTTCTGGCAGTCTGGAACACCTCCCCCCCTTCTTTGCCTGGATAACTCATATTTACCTTTCTAACCTCAACTCAAATATCACCTGTTCCTTGATCTCCTAGACCAGGGGTCAACAGATTTTCTTATGAGGGCCAGATAATGAATATTTTCAGGTTTGTAGGCTGTGTAGTCTCTGTCGCAACAATTCAACTCTGCCACCATAGTGCAAAAACAGCCTTATATGATACAAATAAATGGGTGTGACAGACTTGTAATAAAACTTTATTGGTGATAGCCAAGACATGGAAACAACCGAAATGTCCATTGAGAGACAACTGGATTAAGAAACTGTGGTACATTTATACAATGGAGTATCACTCAGACATAAAGAAGAATGAAATCTTACCATTTGCAATGATAGGGATGGACCTAGAAAACATTATGCTGAGTGAAATAAGTCAGATGGAGAAGGACAAATACCATATGATCTCACTTATACGTGGGATCTAAAGAACTGAATAAATGAGCAAACTAAACAGAAATAGTCCAGAGATATAAAGGAAAAACTGATGGTTGCTAGATGGGAGGGGGGTGGGGATGAGGGAGAAGGTAAAGGGATTAGAAAGCACAATCGGTAACCACAAGATGGCCACGGGGATACGAAAGACAGTTTGGGGAATATAATCAATAATGTTGTAAAGATTTTGTAGGAGGCCAGATGGGTACTTGTTTTATTAGGGAGACCACTTCATGGGCAGTGTAGATGCCTGACCACTAGGCTGTACACCTGAAGCTGAAGCTGAATAATACTGAATGCCAACTACAATGTAATATATATACTTATTCACAGGAGGTGGACTACAGCATTGGGAATAGAGTCAATGGAACTGTAACAGTTATATACGACGTCAGAGCGGTAATAGATGGGGGAGGGGAGTTATCACTTTGTGAGGGAGGTAAATGCCTAACTAGTACATTGTTTTGTAGATGTGAAACTAATAAATATTTTTTTTAAAGACACACACACACACACACATAAACACAAAAGAAATAAGCCCTTACATTATGGGGCAAAAAAATAAAAACTTTATTGGCAAAAACAGGTCCCAGGCTGAGTAATGGCCTACAACTCCAACTTTACAGACACCCTGTTCTAGACTGGCAGAAAAACCCCTGGTATATGACCTCATAGCACAGTGTATCTTTTCTTCACAGCCTTGATCCTTCCCAATTTGCAGTTACACATTCATTAGAGTAACTTTGAAGTCATCAGTATATTCAAAATATTTAAAGCCATTAATCCAGATGAGATCATCTAGGAGGCAGACATAACTAAAAAGAGAAGACCAAGGACTCATCTCAAAGGTCCTCCAATGTTTAGAAGTCAGGAAGAGGAGGAGGACCCAGCAATAAAGACTGAGAAGTTAGTAGCCAGTGAGTGACTTACAAATAAAACCCAAAGAGTGCTGTGTCTTGAAAACCAAGTGAAGAACACATTTGAAGAAGGAGGCAAGGCATTTGTAGCCTGAGGTTCTCAGTCCTTCCTCTGAGCCACTGGTTCTCAAAGTGTGGTATCCCCTTGGAACTTGTTTGAAATGCAAATTTTTGAGTCCAACTCTAGAATTTATTGAACAGAAGTTCCGGGAAGGTGGCCCAGCAATCTATGTTTCAACATGCTTTCCTGGAATTCTGACACTTCAGTTGAGGTCCACGGTAAGTGTGACTTATCTGGTTTGGTCATATAGGGTTACATATCACACAACAAAACTCTGTCTATTGGGTGCTCCTAGAAACCCGGGCCACTGCAGTGCCCAGCTGAAGGAAGGAAAATTTGGATCTCCTTGAGTCACGGGTGTAGGGGCCCTCAAAGAGGCCACCAGTCACACTAATTATAGCCATTTCCAGAAACCACTTAATATTTTGATGCAATTACCACACAAATCATTAGACATGTCTCATTTGAACTTTGTTGCAAGTTTTATTTGATTATAATACTAACTTTCCCTTGTATGCTCAATATTCATAGTTTATTATTTATGTAACAGGACCATCTGCTCTCAGCTCAAAAGAATTAGAGACCTTATGAAAATATTGACCCAATTAGCTTAAACACATGAAGACAGCAGCTACGAGTTCCCTAGGCTCACATACAAACAGGTCTCAGTTTAAGCAAACTCAATATACAAAAACCCATGCTTATAAAATCAGTGGGGGCATTCACATTAAAAAAAGACATTTCCCTTTACAAAATCTTGCTCTGCCATAGTGACCACAATGTTAACTCAAAGCTTCATTTTGTGTGTGTGTGTGTGTGTGTGTGTGTGTAATTCACTCACTGATTTTCAGAAACACACCTATTTCATAAATGCAACAGTCTCTGGCTCTTGCTGGAAATGAATTAGGAAGCTCAAGAGCACCATTTGGATTCCAGATGATTCAGAGGCAGTTCTGTCACAGATCCACTCTGTTCCTGGAGATTTCCCACTGATGTCAAGTGCAGCTTCCTTTATGAAAGCTTGAAACCCTGGCAAGATGTGAATTACAGCTCAGTAACTCATGCCTTTGGATGATTCCTGGGATTGCTGAAGCCTAAGTGTCATCCACACAACAAGGTGAGAATCAATTTCTAGTAGTTCAGTGAGGGGAGAAACTTATCATAGTCCTGTGTTCACTTCCAAAATGCTATTTTAAAGAAATATTTAGAGCATTAATGAAGACGGGGGCTGTATAAATCTTGTGTGCTGAATTATCATGTAATGAAGCCATTGTTCAGAATTCTGATTAACCCACCAGGTCAGTCAATTCCCCCGGCCTGCTTTATAATGATAAATAGCCCATGAAGTGTTCGGTCTGACAATGGCCTTCCTCATTTACAGTGTCTTACACAATCAAAGGGGAAATCCCTCGCCTTGCATGTGAACTCGATACTCAATTATGTGATCAGTCCAGGCCTCCTGCCCACACCTCTCTGCCCAGGCAGTCTTCTCCCTGCATGCCAGTTCAGGACTCAAGGGCTGAGCAGACCTTGGAGACCTCATTTCAAAGGACACCTCCTGTAGGAAGCCTTGGGTTAATCTCCCCGGAAGCACCCCTTTGAGCTCTCCCCTCCCAGCTCTCAGGTATTCAGATGGGAGTGCATTATTCTACACTTAACACACTGCTTTGTCAAGTAAAAAGAGAGAGAGATGGAAAAGAGATTACATAAATATGGGAGTAGGACATAAGATGGAACCTGAATCACTGCCGTAGCCAGAAGCTCAAAGCTTCATGCATGGTTCTCCCACCTCAATGCTTCTTAACCTCCAGGGATCAAGGACCCTCTCCGACTCTGATGAAAGCTGGAGCTCCTCTCCTTAGAAATATGTTCAAATACACCTGCATGCAAAATGTTCCATCGAATAATCCCCGCCCCCGTCATGAAATCCAATCACACCATCCGTGATTCACATGACACTGACTTGAGAATCACTTTATTAAAACATTGGACATATCTTATAGTTGGTTGATTTCCTAGGTTCTACCTAGAAACTTCCCTTGTCCCCACTCTCTCCAGGGGATGCTCCCTCCCTCCCTAGGTTTCAATGCCCTCTCTACACTGTCTAACAACTCTCTGCTCCCTTTGTGAAACTCACAAAAGTTACAAAGCTTCTATCCAGAAACATGCACATAAGCATAGAGCCCCTCAGTGTGGCCACTGATCTCCAGTGCATTCACATGCCGTCTGAAGTCCATCCACAGACCCAAGATGAAGACTCTCTAGTTTAGAGAGAACCACATCGCATTGCACTAAGTGGATTCAGGCATTTGGTCCTTTCACTTGGGTTTAACTCTATTCCAGTGATTCATAGAAACAAATTTGGAGTTTTCAAAGATCTATATAGTCCAGAGTCAACTCTTTCTGGTTTCTAACTTCGTTACAGAAATCCCGATCAGGCCCCCAATGCTAAAAACACAGGTGACACACAGGCAGCTCTACAGAGCCCAGTTTGGTCCCTCAGACCATGCCAAAGCCCTCTGGGGCACTGGTAGTAAGTGAGCAATGAGCAGGCGGCCTTGGCCACCGTACACGATTGGGACTAAATCAGCTTGTTTCATTACCCTATGAAACCCCAAGTCTTTTATTTTGGAGCTATTTATAAGATAATAAGACCCAGCAAAGCCTAGTCATGAAAAAGACCTACTGCCTATAATGAATTTTAATTTGGCAAGCAGCTCCTTCTCATATCAATAGCTAAACAATATTACTGATTTGCCTTTACCTTGTTTGTCTATAAATTTGATGCATTATCTACTCTAAACAATAAATATTCATAAACTAAGCTAAATGGGTTTTAAAAATGCAGGCCCTTCGTCTGTGAAGTGGAATCTAAAATTGAAAGAATATGAGCTTTGGAATCAAGAGTAAAAGTGTCTAAGCCATGGCTCTGCCATTTCTTAGCTGTGTGTTGCATTAAATCACTTATACTTTCTAAGCCTTAGTTTCATGATCTTTAAAATGGGGTCAATAAAGCCTTCTTTGCAAGATTGTTTTGAGGATTCATAGAAAGTGATGGCTCATAAAAGGACTTTGCAAATCTGAAGCGCTGTGATTTTGTAATTTCTGTTTCCTGTTATGTATATAAACAATTTTGAAAAGAACAAATGACAAGTGTGGGGGAAATGGATTAATGATGTTGAACACCACTCTCTACAAGTATTAAAGGGAAATCATGTAGATTCTTTCCTTATGATTCGTATTAGCATTTAAGGATTAAAAACACAGCATTTCATACGATTTTACAGAGACCAGGTAATGTCCCCTGATGCGCTGTTTGAAGTCAATATGGTTTAGACAAAGTCAAGAAGCCACAAGCCAAGAGGTGGGGCTTTGACTTGTAATCTTGGCTTGTGGCTCTGATGTGAACAGGTGACTTAACTGCCTTTCTGCGTTTGGGGAGAAAGCAAGCCTGGGGAGCCCTCCAAGGGGAGATTTGCTATGCGGATATGCTTCAAAAGCTGCACTGAGATCCTGTGCTGGGGACCCTGATTACTAATCCAATTGACGTGAACCCTAGGGACATATTTGTCGTAATTAAATTCCCAGAAAGTAAAGGAGTTTGATATAAGCTTCAGATCAGCAGGAAAAAAATGGATTTATTTGGGAGCATGCACTAGGAAAAAGGCAGCAGGAATTATTTAAGAAGGTTCCGGTAACATCTTTATTTTCTTGAGGAATCAAATCATAGATGCCAGAGAGGTTTCAACCTGAAGAACAGCGTGTGTGACAGATGAAGAAAACAAAGTTCAGGTTTGAGATATGGACTGCTGAAACTAATGTGGGAAGGACAGCTCGCTTCAGGTCAGTTCAGGGGCGTTTCTGTCTTGAGCACTAACCCTAACCCCAGGCCTTGGGCTAGATGTCAGTGAACCAAAGTTTCAGCCATTTGACAAACATTTACTGTGTATGCACTAGATACCAGAGTACACGGTCTGACAATTAATTTCACGAACTCATCCTAGAAAAAGTGCTACACACCTCATTGCTGAATATCACTATGGTCACCTTTGAAGAGCTCCCCTTGGGAAGCTATGCACTGATGCCAGCACCTAGTCCACCCTTCAAAGCAATTTTGGAACTCTTTTTCTGGAATGGCCATCAGAGCTCTAGATGTATTATCCTTGATGTCCTGAATGTCATCAAAACATCTTCCTTTCAACATTTCCTTTATCTTTGGGGAAAGAAAGAAGTCATTGGGGACCAGATCAGGTGAGGAGGGAGGGTGTTCCAATACGGTTATTTGTTTACTGGCTAAAAACTCCCTCACAGACAGTGCCGTGTGAGCTGGTGCATGGTCGTGATGCAAGAGCCATGAATTGTTGGCCAAAAGTTCAGGTCGTTTAACATTCACGCAGCCTTTTCAGCACTTCCAAATAGCAAACTTGGTTCACTGTTTGTCCATTTGGTACAAATTCATAATGAATAATCCCTCTGATATCAAAAAAATGTTAGCAATATCATTGCAACAAGTTCACAAACTTAATTGTCAGACCTCATATGAATCATTTCTACATTTGGGCTGTTATAAATAAGGCTTCCATGGACATTCATGTATCGGTATTTGTTTAAACTCAGGTTTTCCTTTCTCTGGTATATATCTAGGAGTTTATTGCTGGGTCATAAGGTAACTGTATGTTTAACTGTTTGAGGGACTATGAGACAGTTTCCACAATGGCTGCACCATTTTCCATTCCCTCCAGCTATGCAGAAGTAGCCCTGCATCTTTGACAACACTTGGATTATCAGTTTTTAATTATAGCCATTTTTATGCATGTGACAGTCTTGCTTTGATAATATAAAAGGAATTTTCAACATTTAGAGATTCCTGACTCTGAAGGTCAATGTCTCCATGAGGACTTATACACATCTAATTTGATGAGTAAAGCCCAGTAATGAGTTAAAAAAAATATTAACCTTCCGTGAAGCCCTGAAATCCACTGATTTAATGGCAGAGGGTGACAGAGGGTGTACGAGGGTAGTAGGAAGCAAGACCAATGAAAGATGTATCGGTTGGGTACCTGATACACACAAACACACACACAAACACACACACATGGATGTGAGAGTAGAAAATATCAATATTGAGAATCGATATGACCATAGGACCCCTAAAATGCATATAAAAGGGAAACTATATCAAAGTTTATTTATAGGTGTAATAGGAAGCAATATCAACTATCTCAATGGAAACATCACAATGCTAAAAAGAGCAAAAAATAAAAAAAATAATAATAAAACTGGCATAGAAGAACCCTGCAATGAAATCTACTTAGGAATAGCCTGCGGGAAAAAATTTACGCGTAAAAGTAGGTTAGCAGAATTGCTAGGAAGTAAATGTTGTGTGATCAAAAGGAAAAGATACTGACTTTTCTGATTATAATGTGGTGATAACTAAAATTAATGACTCAAAATATGGAACATTTGACATGGATATAGGGAAGATACATAAATTCCTATTGGAACAGAGGAAAATTTAAATTATGGCTATGGAAAGGATCAAGGAATGCAAAGTTTCTCTGCTTTCTAAGATGTCAGGGAGTGGTAGGAACTGCTACAAGAAGACCAAGTTGTGAGTCTCAAGATGTGTGCCTCCAAGAGACAGTCTCCATGTTGAACTCTGAAACATGATTATGGGGCAATCAAGCTATCAGAGAGAGACATGCAGTCTGCAGTGATGAAAAGAGAGGGAGTTTTGGACTAAGGTACAAGTTTAAATTCTGGCTTTATAACCTTAGGCAAGGTGTGTACCTTCCCTGGATCTCAGCATGCTCACATGTAAGGTGGGGATAATCATACTTACCCCAAAGATTAATTATTTGGTTAATTTTGGGTGATTACATGATATAAGATTTATAAAGTGTTACGCACGCAGCAGGCACTCAGTATATGATAGTTCAATGATAATGCCTTGAAAAGAGAGATGAAGGATGAGAGCAACTGACCATCACTGAGTGTGAACTACATAAAATAGAAGCAAACTTATACCCAAGACAAGCAAGTGTAGCAGCAGGCTTTATCCAAAGATAAAGACTTCAGTTGAGATATGGCAGAAAACACTTGTGGAAGGAGGATAGAAAGTATATCTGTTACGGGTGAAGGAAGGAAAATTCATTTGATCCTCAACGAAGCTTGACTTTCCCTACAACTGGTGTGGTAGGGTATATAGTGGGAACCCTGTGATTCCATGTAGGCACTTTGATCCGTCCTACATGATGCCCTTCCTCTGCTCTTCTAAAGCCACACTGGTCCCCTCGCTGTTCTTTCAACATCCCTAGCCTGCTTCCACATCAGGGCTTCTTCACTTGCTGTCATCACTCCCTGAACCTATGTTCCCTAGGAGAGCTACATGATTTGTGTTCTCACGTCCTTCAGGTCTTTCTTCCAATGTCACTTCTCAGTGATGCTTCCCTCACCATCTTGTTCAAAGTGACTCGACCACCCCCAGCACTCCTTCCCACCCTTTCCTGCTTGTGTTAATGCCTCCATTGCACATCACACCGTCTAGTATTCTCTCTAAAGTCAGCTTCACAATGACAGGATTTATACCTCTATTGCTCACTGCTGTATATCCAGTGCCCAGACCGTAACAGGCACCTAGTAGGCACTTCAAATATTTCTTGAAAGACTAAAGGATTTATTAAATGAATCAATAAATGATTTGTTCAATGTTGAGGCAATTACATGTCGAGGATTAACAGCCAGAAAAGTTAGAATAAAGGGTGGTGGGGAAGAGAAAATAATGCAAAACGAGGAGGGAGGCAGAGCCTCCCACAGAGCCCCCTTCCTCTCTGTGTTGCCTATGGACCTCCTGATAAGGTCTACACATCAGTAGAGATGAAAAGAACAATACCTGATCACATCTGCACAAAACCAGACCATGAAGTCTGCCCCAGGTTCAAGGTCACTTTACTTTCGTTTAATCTCAAAGGATGCCTGTGTAGGCGTGGCTGCCCAGGCCTCCCTTCATTCTCTCAGAGGCGTACCCCAAGTTCCTCAGTGTCAGCAACTCACACAGAGAAGATGTTCACCAGGCCAGAGATTCTGAAAACTTTTGGTTTGCTGTCTTTTACACCCTTAGTGTGATGGACTTGTGTCCCCCTAAAATTCATATGTGGAAGCCCTAACCTCCAAAATGATGGTATTTGGAGATGGGGCCTTTGGGGAGAATTAGGATCAGATGAGGTCATTAGGGTGGGGTTAGTGCCAGATACCAGAGAGCTTGCTCTCCCACTCTCCGTGCACTCAGAGGAAAGGCCAGGTGGGCATGTAATGGAAAGGTGGTCATCTGCAAGCCAGAGACTTCTCACTAGAACCCAACCAGCCTGGCACTTCCGGCCTCCAGAACTGCGAGAGACTACACTTCCGTTGCTTACGCTACCCAGTCCATGGCATTTTCTTATGGCAGCTCAAGCAGACTAAGACGCTGAGTATTCAGCACCCAGGAACCACTCATGCGATACAGACTACAGTATTTAGGAAACCATATCATCTGAGACCAAAGTCTGTGCTTTCTTGAAAACCAGAAATTCTTACTTTGCTGAATTTCATGGGGCAATCTCCACTTTTCCATGTAAGTCCACATTGGTGCCTTCTGTGGCCAACCATACCAGTCACAGCGGATTCAGCTGATGTGTTACTTCACTTCGACAAGAACAGCAGGAAAAAAGGCAGTGTACATTCAACATAGCTAGAGTAGCCTTAATAAGCAGGGGCCAAAATGAGTGAAACAAAGCATAAAGCTAGAAACATGGGGCTCAGATGTAAAAGTATCAGCGCACAAGATTCACAGATAGAAGAAAGGTACCTGATGAGCATCTGAAATGGGTGACTTATATCCTAGAAAAGTAATGAATGAAGTAGAAAAATAGTAACTATTGACATAATAAGAAATTATTGAATACTGCCTAAGGGCTTATTTTTAAATAGACATGGGAAATGACAGAGTAAAAATATGTTTACTATGCAGATACAGTTTACTATAATAAAGGATAATAGTGCTGCTATGGATATAATACTGTGTACAAAAGCGAGGGTGTTTACAAAGATTCACAAATGTATCAGTAATATGTCAGTTATGTGGCTTATTTATTGCATAAGTGAATACATGTTCATTAGGTTATTCTATGTAGTAAGTGAGGGCTCCAAGTAAAGGAAAAAAAGGACTTGAAGTGTCTTGAATTTGAAAATATTAATACACTAAAACAGATCTTTCCACAATATATCCTATTCTACCCTGATGTCATACTCTGCATTAGAGACTATTTTTCTGATGAGGTAGAGTGTTGCCTAAGCTAGTATTGTTCAGTACCCATAGAAAGTGCTGACATTTGTACGAATGCTCGCCTTAACAATAAATGACTCCATATTATTGCAGTATTCTCGTGTGCACTTCATGGTTTAACAGAAGGAATGCCCACCTAAGATCAGAAAGAGTTAGGTTTCAGTCCTGACTCTACCAGCTACTTCACCTACTACAGCGCAGCTTTCGGCAAATGCTTAACTTCTTGGAACTTCAGTGTACTCCTTTGTAAAATGGGGAAGACAATATCTGCCCAATCTTTCTTTTAAAATCATCTGAGGAACTACAACAAAACAGCAATGAAAAGGCGTTATATTTACAAACCACTATTTTTGTCACTAATACTGTTGTTACTGCATGGTCATCTCTATTGCAGGGTTTCTCAGAGGACCATTTGTATCTGGGTGGGACCATGCAGAAATTCAGAGTGTAGCTCCAGCCTAGGCTTCCAGGACTAGATTCTAGTGGTGAGACCCGACATTTGTTTATTTTTATTAGTTTCAGGTATACAAAGCAACATCATAGTTAGACATTTGAACCCCTCACAAAGTGATAACCCCCCCAACAATCTACTACCCCTCTGACATCGTATATAACCGTTACAGTTCCATGGACTATGTTCCCTATGCTGTACTCCACACCCAGTGCCAAAAAATGTATACAAGTGGACACTTTGGTCACTGTTGCTCAAGCAGTAGTTCGCCATCATCAGAAGTGTCTGGACACTGATGGGAACCACTCTGAGCACCTCTTGTCATTGCAGAAGTCACACGTGATTTGTATTCATCTTTTGTTATTGGTATGTATTGAGTATTACAATTTTAATACAGTTTTTTCCTTTCTTAAAATGTGTATACATGTTTTGGCAACCTGTGTGTGTGTGTGTGTGTGTGTCTATAATATTTAATTATAGTTGACAATCAACATCATTCTACTTCTGCTTCAGGTGTACAGCACAGTGGTCAGGCATCTACACAGTCTATAACGTGGTCCCCCTGATAAGTCCAGTGCCCATCTGACACCCTACATAGTCTTTACATTATTGATTATATCCCCCATACTGTATTTCACATCCCCATGACTATATTGTGACTACCACTTTGTACTTTCTAATCCCTTCACTTTCTCCCCCATCCCCAGTCCCTTCCCATCGAGCAACCATCAGTTTTTTTCTCTGTATCTCTGAATCTGTTTCTGTTTTGTTTGCTCATTTATTCTGTTCTTTAGATTCTACATATAAGTGAGATCATACGGTATTTGTCTTTCTCCGTCTGACTTATTTCACTTAGCATCATATTCTCAAGGTCCATCCATGTTGTTGTTTAATAAGGACCCAGGTCATGCTGATGACCACAAAGGTTTAGAGATGGTGATCTATTGCCTCTTAAGTCTGTGAACTACCATTTTTACTCTGTATTTCTGTAGCTCTGCCATCTCTGCTGCTTTCTCTTTGTTCTGCTTTCATTTCTTCTCTCTTATCACCTTTCCTGACCATTCCTCTGTACTCCCGTGGAGTTTATGTAGGCATCGCCAGTGGACGACAAAGCTCCTGTCTCCTACACTCATGCTCTAAATGCTGTAGTAACAGGAGGCAGAAAGCAGTAGAAAATGAGTAGTCACCTCAGATGGGAAGGATTTTTAGTTGGTAATTTGGTAATTCCACCTTGTCATCTAAATTTCAGGCTGTGAAACATGAAATGAAAGCGGCACTTCTAACTCATATCACAGTTCTTAATTCTCACCTTGACCAAATTGTCACTTTCTATTCCAAAAATAATCATAACCAAAAGGCTTTGGACTTGTTTTGCTTTAATTTTGTAAGGTAGCTTTCAGTATAGTAAAAGTAGGGACTAATATGTGAGACATTTCCTTTGCTAAATTGCTCTGATTCTCTTACCCGATGCAGAGTAGAAAAAACCAAAGTTTAGCAGTCCAGCTGAACAAAGAGTGAGTCATCTGTGAATCAAAGCTATTCAAAATTTGATATGTTGACTGCCTTTATCAAGTCCCCTGTAAACACTTTGCTACATTAGGGTTAGAGTACATATTTATAACAAGCAGAGTACGTAGGGACTGTTTAAATGAGGAAGAATACAATCCCATATGCTCTATTTGAATGTAAGAAATTTCACCTGCTTGGCCACTTAGAAGCCTTATGGATAAGGCTGCTGAAATAGATTGATGTCTAGATATTGGCAAAATCTTGGCGAATTAAGAACAACAGACTATTGCTTTGCCCGATCATGTTTTCGCCACACCTGTGAAAGGTCAACTGACCTTATTTTTTAAGCCCTGGCTGGAGCACCGGAAGCCTTTTGTAATTCATTAAAAGAAGGCTGATCTCTGCCTCCATTGAAACCCCACTGTCTTTAAGACAGTGGTCCTCAAACTGGGTCTCCAGAAAAGCCTCTAAAACCCCAATGCCCATAATACAGCCCAGGCCAACTATATCAAATATCTTAGAAAGTTGGAGCACTGCATCAGCATTTTCGACAGTTATTGAGATATAATTCACATACCATACAATGCTTCCATTTAAAATATGCAATGAAATAGTTTTCAGTATATTTATAAAGTTGTGCAACCATCACAACTATGAAATTCTACAACATTTGTGTCTCCCCTATCCCACCCACCCCCCAAAAAAAACAACACTCATGCCCATTAATAGTCACTTCTTATTCCCTCTCATCACCAGTCGTGACTCCCATCCTCTGGCAACCAGTAATCTTCAGTTTCTATGTATTTGCCTACTCTGGTTATTTCATGTCAATGGAGTCATATCATATATGGCCTTTGTGTCTGGCTTCTTTCAGGCATCTGCATTTTAGAAATCTCCCTGGATGACTATAATGAAGACAGGGATGAGAAGTCAGGGATGATATATAGAAACTTTGAATATGGTTTGTTTTACCCTGTGTTTCCACTTTGTTGACATGTCTCTCTCGTTACGAGTCTATGAGCTCCTTGAAGGCAAAAATGTTATGCTCTAAACACCCAGCCCAATATATGGCCCAAAGTGTTAATTCAATAAATAGTTAATTCTTAAAGAGAAGGAATAAATACACATCACCCTATTACAAAGACTCGTTTTAAGGGGTCACTCATTCATTTCAAATTCTATCCTTGGGGAAACAACAAGTATTAAATTCTTACACACATCTGGTATGGCCTTACCTAAGGCCATCTATGTGTCAGCCACTGCTCTAAGAACTTTGGATATGGTTGTAAGAACAGAACAGAGTAACTTCATATCTTCATGGGGCTCAAAGTCTGGTTAGGGAGTCAGATCATAAACGAGGAAAATATTTAACAAGATTATTTCAAATGGTAATAAGTGTTAAAAGAATAGAACTGAATGATGACAGAGAAATGGGTGGAGGAGTAAGAGAGAAGGGTTACTTTGGATAACAGGTCAGGGAGGATACAAGCCTTCAGACTGATTTCATATACTTCATATCTTCTAAGGTCCATAAAACTCAGTCTTAAGACTAAGGGAAAATTGGATTAGTTCTGTCCCCCTCCCTACCTGGTAACTTGGTGGAAAACAACTGCAAATCTAACTGGTGGATGGTTTGTACATAGTGCAGAGAAAATTGCTAATCAACAATTTAAAAATAATGATTTAAAAAAAATAACACTGTATTCAACAACAACAAAATAATGTGGGGAAACAGTGGCCTGGGAATCAAAGCCAGTTCTGTTCTTACGTGTGTCCCTGCCACGAGCCGTAGAGAGCTGACATGTGATGCCCCACCTTAAGCCTAATGGCCATGACAAGATCAATATAGGGGAAAACCTACATTCCCTCCCACAGAATCCAGTGCAAGGGACCATCCAAGTGACAAAGACTTTGCACAATTCCTGCACCAGTATCCTGGAGTCCTACTTGTTGCCCAACAATATTATGGATGAAGCATCCCTCTTCCCATTTCACGAGGAATTTTACACCATTGATTATCCCCTCCTTTCCTTTATTTTCAACTTTTCCTGGTGCACTGGCTCTCATTTAAATGGACTCCAGCCTCTTCCATTCTAACAAACTCTGCCAGGACGCCACGTGCAACTTCCACTTCACTGGAATTTTCAGCATGAAAAAGAAGACATACAGACATAAGATGAATAAAGTAAGAATCTCAGAACACTGAATCTGAATGTAAGAATACAACGTTCCTATGCTCCGAAATCAAGAAAGTTCTTTATACTCATAGAGTTCAAAAAAACGAAGTCGCATATAAATGTCAAATGATTTGGGGTATTGGGCAACATCCCATGTTTTAAAGTGCCACAATTCATTCATGGTTTCTATTTTCTATTGTACTCAAATCCAGTTGGTAATCTTCTATTCATTCATTGTTAGCCTAATTTTTAAGATTTGTATTAATAGTTGCTTAATTGGCTTTGTTATCAGGTCATTGTTCTACCTTGAGCACCAGCCTGGGAAAGGGAAAGATGTACTGAAAGAAAGGAACCATACTTCAAGGGAAGGAGGAAATGGGGGGAGCGAGGGAAGAAGGGAGGGACGGAGGAAGGGAGAAGAGAAGAGAAGAGAGAAAGAGAGAATCAGCCTTCCCTAAAAGAATCAATTGTTCTTTCATTTTGTCAAGGACATTTTGGAAAAATCCCAAGGTACACGGTATCCAAAATGTAAATTACAATAAAAAAAGAACAAAAGTAGTGTGAGAGGGGGAGGTGAAATTTTAAATTGTATTCCCTTGACTCAAATAGAAGCCCTATTAATAACACTAATTTGCTTATGAGCCTTCATATTAAGCTCAAGATGCCCTGCTAAAATATTAAATTTCCTTTGTTTTTTTAAAAAGCAAATATTTCTTACATTGGCAGGAATACAACCTCCCATAAGGAATACAATCTACTCTAATATGTGTATACATTTCCCCTCTGTGGGCCCCAAACCTTAATTTATTAATATATCAAGTCATTAAAAAATTGACTGATTGACTTAAACAATTAAGAAAATACAGGAGGGAACAATTTTGCATTGGTAGAAAATAAGTCGTTTCTATTTCCAAGTCAGTGATATCTTTACAATTGACATTTGTAGTAGTATATAAACTACGGTGAAATTAATTATGAATAGTTAAAACTTTATTTATTGCTCTTGCCATCTCCACATTTCTTGGGAAAATCCTTAATCATCCGCATTCCAAATTGCCATCCTGTCTGATTTCTGCACACTAACGCGTTGATCAGCGATGAAAATGTGAAAGAGAAAATGTCAAGCAGTCAGGTCAGAATGACTTGCACCTCAAAGCAAACAAAACCTTGTACTTCCCACAGCCACAAATCAGCTTCCTGTTGGACACTCAAACTATGAGACACACTTTCAAAGCCCAAAGTAGGGCTGTCCAAACTTTTTTCAATCTTTTTAACCGAGGGCCATATGCGGTAAAATACACAAACAGCTGGGCCACTCGAGGTGAAGTACGTATTGCCTCACCTGTTTATTTAAGTAAACTAAATATATTTTTGGAATTTGCTGCGGGCCAATAAAAAATGGATCGCGGGCTACAGTTGGCCCGCAGGCCGCAGTTTGGACACCCCTGGCCCAAAGGAACACTGCAAATTGGGCCAGGACTAAGACTTCTTCATCTCTGTGTCCCCAGGGCCCAGCACAGGGCCTGGCACAGAGCAGACTTTATGTAAGTGACTGCTGAATGGTGCTACATGATGTCACCCTCTGTCCCCAGCAGTCCTGTGATACCTACCCCTGCACCAAGGACAACACGTAACAGAAGGACATTCCACCAACTTAGCAAAATATTGTCATAGGTCTAGTACCTTGGAATGGAAATCCATAGCCAAGTTCTGGTAACGACCCTGTTTCCCCGAAAAGAAGACCTAGCCAGACCATCAGCTCTAATGCATCTTTTGGAGCAAACATTACTATGAGAGCCGGCCTTGTATTGTACTATACAAGAACTGGTATTATATTATGTTATGTTATGTTATGTTATGTTATGTTATGTTATGTTATGTTATGTTACGTTACGTTACGTTACGTTACATTATACTATACCTGGTCTTACATTATAGTACAATAAGACTGGGTCTTATATTAATTTTTGCTCCAAAAGACACATTAGAGCTGATTGTCCGGCTACATCTTATATTCAGGGAAACACGGTACTACCCAGGGAGATGGTTCAACTCCATTGTTATTTTTGTCTCTCAGCTTGATACATAGGACACCTCATATGTCAGAATCACCTGCCTGATCATTTAATTGTACTGAAACATAGATGGCCACAGAGATAGAAACTGCATCACAAAACTTAGGTTGTAACCTATTGAACCTTGCACCGTCGTCTTTCTATATTTACAAGAAAGTGCTAACTTGTCTGAGAATATACTTATTCAAGAGAGCCAACAAGACAGATTCACATAAAACCTCCACATAGTCCCTTCATTGCACTTTTGTCAATGGAGACATGTAGCTGAGTGTATATAATGTGATCTCATTGATTCAATTTTCACCATACTTTTAATGTTTTTACTAGCTGAAAGGAACACCATAATAGGAATATAGCTTTAAAATCCCATACATTAAATCATACAATCTAAAGATAACAACATTGAACAGTTCTGAGTCGCTTCATCATTCCAATAATAGTGACATGTTTTTAAAAGGCCTTGAAAGAATGCATATAAATTTTGTTAGCCTATCTCTCCAGGATGTTCAAAGAACAACCACAAAAATGAAAAGAACATTAATTTCCACTTGCTTGGCATAAATATGTACTCATCTTGGTGGAATTTTTTCTTTCTTTCTTTCACTGTGGGGCAATTCCATAGTGTTTTAGTCTTTGGGTCTGTAAACAATTCCCAAGGTTGCAAACTTCCTGTTTCTGCCCTTTGATAGATGGTGTTCTAGCCTAGGTCAAACTCAGCCCATTCCATGGCCCAACCATGACATTTTCAGGAGAGCAAAGACTTTCATTTTGATATCCTTCTTCGAACAATATCTCTTCTGTGCTAAAAGCTAGAGTTACAAAGATGAAACATATGAGGTTCCTGCTCTTGAGGGGCAACCCCAACCCTATTTCTAATTGTTACCCTGACCTTGACTCATTTAGATATACAAAAACCCATAAGTTACAATGAACTTAATAAAACAGCAAGTAGAACAGTACATTATATTATGACTTGTCAAACATTAGTGAAGAAGGTAATCTATAGAATAGAATACCATTCTGCCATAAGAAAAGATGAAATACTGAAATTTGCAACAACATGAATGGAACTTGAGATTATTATGCTAAGTGAAATAAGTCA
Organism: Rhinolophus hipposideros; assembly: GCF_964194185.1. Lineage (NCBI taxonomy): Eukaryota > Metazoa > Chordata > Mammalia > Chiroptera > Rhinolophidae > Rhinolophus > Rhinolophus hipposideros. Next base: position 11,137,705 of record NC_138046.1, read on the forward strand.
GACAGAAAAAGTCGAGAACCACATGACTTCACTCATAGGTGCGATATTAAACTGAAAGCAACAAAGGAGCAAGACAAACAAATGAAGAAACAAAAACAATAGTTTAGTAGTTACCAGAGGGTAAGGGAGAAGAGGGTGGTAGATGAGGGTAAGGGGGATCAAATATATGGTGATGGAAGGAGAACTGACTCTGGGTGGTGAAAACACAATGTGATATATAGATGATGTAATTCAGAATTGTACACCTGAAATCTATGTAACTTTATCACCTATTTAACCATTGTCATCTCAGTAAACTTTAATTTAAAAAAGGGTGATCTAAAAGTTTGGTCTAATAAAGTTATCAAAAACAGTGGAAAATACTGAATTCTAACAGTGGTTCCCTTTCCTTAATCTTCTAAGACTTTACATGTGAAAGTAGTGTTAATACTTTTTAATAATAATCTTTTAAATAATAATCTAAATTCTTTTTTATAATAAATCTTTTTGGTAATAAAAATCTTAAGTTCTAGATTTGGTATAATGTGGGGGTTAAGAATAGGGATTCAAGATCAGACTACCTGGGTTCAAATCAAACCTCTAAAGTTAAGTAGCTGTGCAGCCAAGGTCAAGTTATATAACTCCATAATACTTCCGTTTTCTTCCATGGAAAAATGAGGATAATAATACATATATAACTCAGAGGGTTACGTGAAAATTAAATGAGTTAACACGTCTAAAGCATTTTGAATGGTGCCAAACATATAGTAAATGCTGGATATAGTTTGCTATTATCATCCTTAAGAAATTTTACTTCCTCTTTCATCACTATTTTGGTCTTTAGTTAATAATTACCTTTTCTGTTTATGGGATCATCCACATTCCTTCAAGCACTCCGTAAACATTTTCTTTAGCACTCAGTATACACTAATAACTGTGCTATAAGCTAAGGTTTTAAAGATGAAGCCTGCAAGGTCTCTGTCTCTAATCATTAACCTAACTTTGACTCACTCAGATACACAAACCCATAAGTTACAAGGTCATGGGGCAAGTGCTAAGATATCAGCATGAATAGCATGACTGGGTACCCTTAATTCTTCATCTCTGACATTCACTGGCTTTCTTTCTCTGTCTCCATCTTTCTATGTCCAACAAATATCTGTTCAACAAAATGTCTCAAGCTACTACTTTTGGGCATAGACTGTTTTAAGTATTTGGGAGATATACCAGTGGGCAGACAAAAACATTCCTGTCCACGGATCTTATACTTCAATGAAAGGTGGAAGACAGACAACAAACAAACAAGTGAATTCTATATATGAGAAGATTCTATGCACCAAGGAAAAAATAGAGCACGGTAAGAGTCCTGATTGGATGTGGGTTACATTATAAATTGGGTTACTGGGGTGGACGTCACTGAAATGGTGACATGTGAACAGAGTTGAAGTAGTTGCAGGAGGTGGCTGTGATAACACTTGGGTGATGCAGGCGGAGGGATCAGCTATGGCAAAGGCACTCACATAGGAGGGCCTGGAGTGTTCCAGAAACAGCTAAATGGGCAGTGTAATTTGAGTGACAAGAGTAGTCGATACTCTCAAGGGAGAATAATTAAGAGTAGGTCTGACAGGTATTAGGGTGGTTGGATCATATTAGGCCTCAGTGGCCACCATAACTTTTACTCTGTGTTAGGGGACCAAAGAGGATTTTGAGCAGACGAGGGTCATACTCTGATTTACATTTTATCAGGATTTCTCTGGCTTCTGTAGGAGGAATAAAGTGTAGAGCGGGAGAGGGCAGAAGCAGTAAGACCAGATAGGACGATATTATAACAATGTAGGTGAGATGATGGCAGCTCAGACCAGGCCCGTAGGAGTGGAAGATGGTGAAATGGTTAGATTGGGGGATGTGTTTTGAAGGTACAAATAGGACTTGCTGATGGCCTGGAAGAAGGATGTGAGAGTTGAGGTGCCATAGGTCACTTCCAGGGATTTTGGCCTGAGCACCTGGAAGAATGGGCTGTTGTGGGTAGTGGGTAGGGAAGATCGGGATTTCAGGTTGGGACCTGCTAAGTTTGCAACGTCTCCTAGCAATCTTCATGCAGATTTCAGGTAGTGAGCTGAATAGATAATTCTGGAGTTCTAGAAGAGTCCACAGTAGAGCAACCATCGGTACACTGATAGTATTTAAAGCCATAAGCTCCTCAAGGACGTAGTATAGAGAGGGAAGATTTCCCACTCCGATCATCTCTCCCATACAGGAAAGCCACTACATCCTTATTTCAAATCTCTGGATATACCTAGCAGTAAGGTAGGGGTACAGTGAAAAAGCACAGAATTGGTAATGAAGAAAGCTGGTCTCAAGGACTTAACTCTCGTATCGAAAAGCACACCCCTTCAACTCTCTGATTCTCAGTGTGTTTATCTGTACAGATGGCCATAGTGACACCTGTCTTGCCTATCTCATGCAGCGGCAGAAGGATTGAATGAGATGGTAAATGCTTTGAGTGAGTGGTAAAATGTTACAGAATCTCCTAACCTATGGCGGCCAGGCGACAGCACAAGCTCCCACCTTTGGGGCCCTGGGGCTCTGCCCTCAGTCCACTTCAGACAGCACACCTTCTCCCAAAGCTCTGTCTGCCAGTGTCTTTGCAAGGATGCAGAAGTTCAATGTTCTAGCCAAAGGACTTGGGGTGTGTCCAAGGATTCTTGTGGAGTCAAGGAGAATGTGGCAGAGCAGCTCTCTGCTCGCATCCACCATTTCCTCCCTTCCCATCATCTGGAGACCGCACTCAAGTAAGTCAGGGTGGAAAACTGACTCAGCATCCAACCAGAGGACCTGCAATGGAGCAAATGGGGGCCAATGCAAGTAGAAATGTAGGAAGCACTGTTTCCCTCCTCTACCAACGAGGACACTGTGGCTCACAGAGCTGAAATGACTTGCTTGTGGTCACAAGGCAGTTAAGTGGCAAAGCCTTCAGGTTTGCTTGCCATCTTACAGATAAAGGCCTTGCAGTTTTTGCCCACAGGGAACACCGTATGCCCTTTAATTTGGGCAACAGCTGGCCATGTATCTCTGAGCATTCACCAAAACATACATATGCATCTGTAGGATGCTTATTGACTGGCAATAAAATAGTGAGGATTTCCAGTCTTAGAAAAAAGAATTAGGTCTACACTCCAGAGTTTCGTTCTTCCTTTTTTGGCTGTTGGGGAGGGAGCAGATTGGGGTGGGGATGAGGGGCAGCATGGCTACCTCACCCACAGACCAAAGCTTCAGAGATATGACCTTGCCTATCTCTCCACCAGAGACCAACAGAAATAACTGCCTCCAGGGCTGAGATGTCATACCGAGATTTCAGATGAAAGCACAGGCCAGGAAGTGGCTTCTAAAGCAATTGAGTCTATAAAGACAGCTTGCAGCCCTTCCTGAGTGTGTGTCTCTGTGTGTATGCATATGCACACGTGTAAATCCATGTTCAGGAGACAGGGGAAGGAGTGAAAGGGTGATACTGAGTTCAATGGATCGATGATTAGATTTGTTCTACCTAGAAGTAAAAGATCTTTTCTCTGTTTAAGTTACTACAGCTTTTCCAACTTGATGTGCTCCTAATATTTACAGCGGCAACATTTTCTTCTACTATGTTGAATTTCCAAGATGCAGTGGGTGCACTGCAGAGTCCTTAAAAATTGCAGCAAATTCTGTGAGCAGATGACCCACTGTGGATCTATTCTAACAGCAGGCTTGCAAAGCAATATAAACCTTGCTTTGCTTTTTTTTCTTTAACGTCATTTCAGAAAGGTGAGACACCATACACAGCCAAGCGTTTGTGAGACAGCCTCCAGCATAAAATAATCAGTGATATCTAGGGGGGGGGGGTTGGTCTGTTACTTTTCATATAAGTAGCTGATGAAATTATCTGTATGAAAGGAAAGGAAACACACACACACGAGTTTGTCTGGAAAAGCCGGGAAAAGCTGATCAGTAAACTAAGAACAGAATCTTTTTCTTCTTTGCCAGGGGAGACATGTGATGAAACTGGACCCAATTTCCCAACCCAGGACCTGCACTAGTAATTTTCTTTTGGAGCCCTCTAACTTAAAAGCTGGCAACAAAAGTCATGGAATAGTAGACATTTTAAAAGTATTAATAAAGACAGATAATAAAGATAAATTACAGTCTTGAGAGTGGTTGTAATCTTTAATTGTGACCTTTAGGTTTATGGTAGGAAGGGTAGCATTGAAGAATTAGAGCCCTAAGTTTGACACCTGATTCAGGCCTTTATATGCTGTGTGACCTTGAGCAAGTCGCTTAACCTCTCTGAACTTCAACTGAAAATAGTGATGGCCTACTTGATAAGGTTGTGATGAGGATTTGATGAGATCACACCACGTGAAGTCATTATCCAACTGCCTGGAACAGAGTAGGTCCTCAGTGGTAGCTGATGTTAATATCGTCATTGTCTGCTCTGTGGACAGAGTTTAACCCAATAAACTTGTCAGTTGTTAAATACTTACTTATGTCAAAAAATATTGTAAAGAAAATATTCCTAATCTGACTGGTGTCTCAGTTCCATTCCTACCTAACCCTAAGCCTTCCCCTGTCATAATTTTAATACAGAAGCAAGAGTAATCTTGTAAAACTGCCCTGCTCGAAATCCTGTCATGGTTCCCACATCATGAAAGTAAACGTCCAAATCCATAAGGCTCTCTAAGGTCCTTCCCAACTGGACCCCATCATGACTTCTGCAACCCACCTCCTGCTACTCTTTCTCTCTCACTTGCGCAATCTCTTCCTGGCTGTTCTCCGAATAGGCTAGGGACACCCATGCCCTAGGGCCTTTGAACTTGTTCCTTGGGCCTGGAATCCTCTTTTCCCAAATAGCCACTAGGTGTGCTCTCTTGTTTCCCCGAAGACTCTGCTTCAACACCATATTATCTGTGGGACCTTCCCTAGCTTTCTAGAAAAGGAGCATCTCCCACCCCACACTTCTCTATCCTCCTGCTGGGATGTATGAGTCTGAAAATTAAGTTTGCGAACGAGTTGCAACAATGTTCCCAACTTTTTTTTTTCATATCAGAGGGATTTTTCATTATGAATCTGTACCAACTGGACAAAACAGTTAAAACCAAGTTAACTATTTGGAAGTGCTGAAAAGGCTGCTTGAAAAAGTTAGATGACCTGAACTTTTCACCACCAATTCATGGCTCTTGCATCACAACAATGCACCAGCTCACACGGCACTGTCTGTGAGGGAGTTTTTAGCCAGCAAACAAATAACTGTATTGGAACACCCTCCCTACTCACCTGATCTAGCCCCCAATGACGTCTTTCTTTACCCAAAGATAAAGGAAATACTGAAAGGAACGCATTTGGATGATATTCAGGACATCCAGGGTAATAAAGATGACAGCTCTGATGGCCATTCCAGAAAAAGAGTTCCAAAGTTGCTTTGAAGGGTGGACTAGGTGCTGGCGTCAGTGCATAGCTTCCCAAGGGGAGTACTTCGAAGGTGACCGTAGTGATATTCAGCAGTGAGGTATGTAGCACTTTTTCTAGGATGAGTTCATGAACTTAATTGTCTGGCCGCATATTTGTCTCCATTGTAACTTATCTCCTAACACACTATCTAGTCTTTTTGCTTATGTGTTTCTTACTTTCCTCGCCAACAGGGTGTAAACTCCTGCAGGGTCGGTAGGCCCTTCCGTCTTTGTTCATCATTCTATCCTGAGTGCCTAGAAGAGTGCCTGGCCCATTGCAGGGATGTAATCTACATTTCTTTAATGAATGGTTAGGAAAAGAACCAAAGAAATTCCTTACATTCCCTTTCAGCGAAGCAAAAAGGTAATAATTAAAAATGTGAAACTGGTATCTCAGAAATGGATCTCATAAGTACTAACAGCAAGTGGCTAACAAAGAAGTGATGACTCCATGAATATTTAGGTATTGCTGATTCAAATGACATGCCTAAAAACGGAGACAAGTTACAGGATAAACTAAACTGAATTCCATGAGACCCTTATGTAGACACAGAAGCCTTGACAATATTCTAAACTCAATGAGGAGAGAATTGGGAAATTCAGCTAGGTGTTCTTCAAAGGAGTCTACTCTGTGTCAATACCTACGTTTCTAAAAGAGAAGCAATAATTTTGCTCCTCAAAATGTGGCCCAAGGACAAGCAGTCTCAGCTGGTAGCTCTTTAGAAGTACAGAATCTCAGGCCCTTCTCCATATCAGAAGACCCAAATATCTGTATTTTAACAGGATACCAGGTAATCCATCTGTACTTGGAAGATGGAGAAGTCTCACATTAAAGGGACATGTTTAAGAGCTCTCACTTTGGGTCAGACTCCCTGTTCGAACCTCTAGTGTACTCGCTGTCAGAATTTGGACCAGTCATGCAAACTTCCTGAACCTCAGTTTCATCATCTGTAAAATGGGGATCATAAAAGTCATAGGACCCAAGTCATGGTGCAAACTTCCTGAACCTCAGTTTCATCATCTGTAAAATGGGGATCATAAAAGTCATAGGACCCAAGTCATGGCACCCAAGTCATAGGCAAAGAATAGCAATAATAATCACAACAACCAAGATAACGATGGCTAACATATATTGTGTATGTGCCAGGCAATGTGTTAAGCACTCTTACAAGTTTTCCATTTATTTATTTAACCCACATCATAAACTTGTGAGGTGTCTGCCGTTATTATTCCCATTTTATAGTGGCGGGAAAAAAGGTGCAGATAGGTTAAGTAACTTAGCTGAAGCCACCCAGCTTGGAAGGCGCAGGGCCAGCATTTTTTTAACTAAGGTAATGCTGGTAGGCAGTTGACCCCGTGCCCAGCTCATAGGAAGTGTTCAACAATTGGTGGTTGCCATTAAGGTCTTTTTGCACTTGTTAGATCAGTAACAAAATTGTTTCCACATGCTTCTTCTGCCTTTTCTACCTTTCCTATAGCCCTTCCAATGGCCCCTCGTTCCCCTTTCAACTCCAGAATAAACCACTGATTCATGGGATCAGGCCAATCCACTAGGCAGTCTTCTCCAGAGAGCTTGCCGCCCACTGCTCTCTCTGTATCGGGTGTCCCACCTCCAACATAGCTTCATTGGCTGCTGCTCTCTCCATTTGCTTCTTTCTCTAACCTCAGGCACATGGACCTCTCAGAGGCCCTTCCATCCCACCTTCGTCTTAAATCTTTCCTTCCTTCAGGGGAACTGAAGTCGGGGGCACCTCCTGGGATGAAGTGAAGGAGAAAACTAACATCATTGCAAGTCTGACAATGCTGTTGGCATGATCCTATGACATCACTTGACATGGTATGAGTGTATGTGTGTGTGTGCATTAGTGAGTGTGTGAGAATGTGTATATATGAGTGCATTTGTGAGTGTGTGGCTATCTGTGGGAATTAGTGAATTGTGAGAATCTGTGTATGTGAGTGTGTTTGTGAGTGTGTGGGTTTTAGATGAACAGGGGGACATTACAGTAAGTCACAATACTGTATAAAACAGATAAATTAGGTGTCGCCTATTCACTATACAGAAGGACTCCTCATCTGGACAAATTACTTGGTATAATAGTGATTTAATTAGCAAACCGAGAGCACTTAAAATAATTTAGTTGACACATGATATTTCAGGAATGAGAATATCACATAACATGAAGTTCATAGAACACATACATACATGAGCACACAGAAACACACACGTACATATTTACCTAAATAAGGCAATCCTTTGCTTCCTAATTGGAGTGGTTGTTACAAGGTAGGGTCAGCAAACTTCTTCTGTAAAGGCCCAGATAGTAAATATGTTCTGAGTTGTAGCACAATAGCAGATACAGATGTAAACAAATGGGCATGGCTATGTGTCAAAAAAACTTTATTTACAAAAACAGGCAGTGGGCCAGATTTGGCTGGTGGCCTATAATTTGCTGTTGTAAGAATTAAAGAGGTATATTCAATAGAATACTATATATCCATTAAAAAGACTGAGATATGGGGATGAAAACACCTCAGTGCCATACTTAGATATGTGAAAAAGCAAGTGCAGAACACTTTGCAATCGATGCTGCCTTTTTAGTAGTATAAATAAACTATGTATGTATGAGAATATATGCAGCAAACAAGGTCTACAGGAAATAGACATTAAATGGCTAACAAAGATAGATACCTCCAATGGTGTGGAATTATGGGGACAGTTCACTGTCTATTTCATATGTTACTGTAGTTCTGAAGATTTTTAAAAGACCAAATGAATGTGCGTAACCAGAAAAACAACTCAGCTATCTAAAATAGTACGTGTGCATTTTGAAAATTGTGCTATTATTATTATTATTATTATTCCTAACTTTGAAGAAATCTAGGTTCTGTGGATGTAAGCCATTTCACTCTGACTCAATGCTAAGTTTTGTGAGGACAGGGACTTTCATGACATTTCTTCATTATCTTTGTATTCTCAACACACACACACACACACACACACACACACACACACTACACAGTAGATGGCCCAGAAATGTGCACACAGTGTGGACTATTGGTGCATAAAAAATCTCTAGATTATGACTGAGCAGTTGAGTTTTGTTTTTTTGTTTGTTTAGGGTTTTTTTTGCTTTGTTTGTGGTCTTTTTTTTTTTTTTGGAAACTGCAGAAAGGTCCTAGGTTCGTACACAAAGGCCAGGTAATATGCCCCACATCCTTGGGTGTTTATTAGAAATTTCAGATTGTATTACAAAAGTACTTGCTGTTGGCCAAGTTATATTTGTGTCATATCTTTTCTAAAAATAACCAATCAGCAAGCTGGCATGGAAAAAAAAATGATAGATTTCGATTGCTTAGGATAGAAATATAGAAGAGATAGGAATGAGTCCTGCATTTCTAAACCAACGTTGGTCTGTGCTCATTCACTTTTACCATCCCACCTGGGATGACAGACCTCCTCCTAGGCTCCTCAGTGACTCATTCTGAAAACTGGCCCATGACTTGAAGTCTTCCAGCCACAGGGAGAACTTTTCATTTCCACTTGCTGTACCTTTTCCTCAGGCAAGAGGACATATGAAGTTCTAGCAATTAAGTTCGCGAACTTGTTGCAATGATGGTGCTAACCTTTTTTTTTTTTTTATGTTAGAGGAATGATTCATTATGAATTTGTACCAACTGGGCAAACAGTTCACCAAGTTTACTATTTGGAAGCGCTGAAAAGGCTGCGTGAAAAAGTTAGACAACCTAAACTTTTCGCCAACAATTCATGGCTCTTGCATCACGACCATGCACCAGCTCACAGGGCACTGTCTGTGAGGGAGTTTTTAGCCAGGAAACAAATAACTGTATTGGAACACCCTCCGTACTCACCTGATCTGGCCCCCAATGACTTCTTTCTTTACCCGAAGATAAAGGAAATATTGAAAGGAAGGCATTTTGATGACATTCAGGACATCAAGGGTCATATGATGACATCTCTGATGGCCATTACAGAAAAAGAGTTGCAAAATTGCTTTGAAGGGTGGACTAGGCACTGACATCAGTGCGTAGCTTCCCAAGGGGAGGACTTCAAAGGTGACCATAGTGATATTCAGCAATGAGGGGTGTAGCACTTTTTCTAGGATGAGTTTGCGAACTTAATTGTCTGACCTCATATCACAACCTCTTACTAGGTGTGTGTCCTGGGGGGGGATGCAGGATCCTAGAGAGATTGTTTAGCCTCCCTGTGCCTCAGTTTGCCTAACTATAAAACGAAGCTAACAATAGCCCTTTCCTCATGGGGTTGTTGGGCCGACTGATACTTCCTGGTATCAGTGCTTCCTGGTACTCAGTGAGTTATCAATGAATGTTAGTCATTGCTATGATGTGCTTTACATAAAAATAGTCCCTTTCAGTTCACAGAGGGCCTTGGTGATCATTAGCTCATTTATCATCACAATCTTCTGGGAGGTGGTCGTGGCAGTACTATCACCTTGCTCAAATGGAAAGGAGGAAACCAATGCTGAGACTGGTTCACTGACCCAAGGCCACACAGCAAACATATAAGCCCAAAGCCTAAAATCTCACATTGTCTTTGTTTCTTGAATTCAATTCACAGATATCTCCCAGGTCCCGGCTCTCTCGTAGAAATAGGGACTCAGGCTCAGTCCTGGCCTTGGAGAAGAGCACAGCTAAATTGGAGAGCGAGAAAGCTGCAGTGACGTCATCTCAACTAATTACCATACAGTGAGATAAGTGATGTGAGAAGGTGTGTCAGATCCTGTGGAAAGCCCAGATGGGGAACAGAGTTGGCATAGCCCATCCTGAAGGCCTCAGCCAGAGAGGCTAGTCTTCGATGTTATGAAATGAAAATGTTTAAATTTAAAATATCTTTCCAAGATATACACACCCCTATGTTCCTTGCAGTACTATTTATAAAAGCCAAGAAATGGAAGCAACCCAGGTGCCCATCAATAGACAACTGGATAAAGAAGAGGTGGTACATACACACAATGGAATATTCCTTGGCCATAAAAAAGAATGAAATCTTACCATTTCTGACAACAAGGATGGACCTAGAGGGTATTATGCCAAGTGAAATAAGTCGGACTGAGAAAGACAAATACCATATGATCTCACTTGCATGTGGAATCTAAAGAAAAAAATAAACAAACAAAACAGAAATGGACTCATAGATGCAGAGAACAAACTGATGGTTGGTAGATGAGAGGGGGTTGGGGAGTTCGGTGAGAAAAGTGAAGGGATTAAGAACTACAGCCTGGTACTTACAAAGTAGTCACAGGGATGTAAAGTACAGCATGGGGAATATGGTGAATAATGTTGCGACAACTGTGTACAGTGCCAGGTGGGTACTAGACTAATTGGGGGAATCACTTCCTAAATTATACAAATGTCTAACCACTATGCTGTACGTCTGAAATTAATATGAAATAATATTGAATATCAACCGTAACCAAAAATAAGTAAATAATTTAAAAAATATATAACATAAAAATAAAATCTTTTCAGAAACATCTCTAGAGGGAAGAAAAAAAGATAAAAAGTCAATTTAGCTTCTGGAAAATATTTCCTTCCTGTTCCACATGTAGGCTGTACTATGTTCCCATCACCCTATTCCCCCAAAGAAAGAAAAATTAAATTGGGGGGTTTAAAACACACATTTTACATGTTCTAGAAGACCCTAGGGTAAAGGATGAGTAAGTGCTAAGAGACAGATGTCCTAGGGGTTCCCCAAAATAGGCAGACTCCATATTATGGTGAAAAGAAAGGGCACTGTGAATCAGGAGACCTCAGTTTTGGTTGAGGTTCTGCCAGCCAGCTCACCACACAACTATACCTGAGTCATTCCCCCCTCTGGGCGTCTATGGCTCTAGAAGTTGATCTCAAAGGTTTTTTTGCTTTTTTGTTTGTTTGTTCCTTGTTGCTGTTTTTTAGCACTAATATTACAGGATAGCATGATATCCAAGAATATCTTGAATATCTAGTATTTATTAGTGGATCTTTTATTGGAGAACATCATTGCAGAATCGCATCTTGAGGATATTCTTAAAAATATAAAGGATTTAGAACAGGAGCCATTAGGCAATAGGATGTTTTCTCATATTCTCTTTACAGGGATCTTTGTACTTCAAATTAAATTCAGGATATTAGTTCTATTTGTCCGAAAACAATGCCATGGTAAATAAAGTTTGATCCTCACAATTGGCTGTGTAAGAACACCTACACATTAAAACTCACACTCTTCTGTGTATTTGGCTTAACTGAGTATGTATTTCTGTAAGCATCTACATACAGGCACCAGTCTCTCTCTTCTCTTCTTTTTCCCTCCTTCCGTTCCATGTCCCCACTCTCGCACTCCATGACCATCACAATTTAAGAAGTGATCTGGCTTTCTAGTATTAGGTTGGTGCAAAAGTAATTGTGGTTTTAAAGGTTAAAAATAACTGCAAAAACCACAATTACATTTGAACCAACCTAATAAATGCCCACCAAAATTCTCAAACAACATACACTATGATTAATAAAATAATAAAGAGCCAAATCCATAGCCTCTCAGCTCAAGGAGTTGGGTTATCAGACACTTTTCCATCTCTTTCCAGAGCCATGCTCACTTCCCTTTATAGCTGCTGTCAGAGAATAACTCAGCTGCACTCTTTGATCTACACCATCCCAAATAAGCATCTCTTTCAAGTATGAATCTGGTTCCAGGGATTCCCATAACCAGGCCCTACTCCTTCAACACAATGGTTCTGAGGCGAGCTTTTCTCCCCATCCCGGGTTTAAGGCCCAGCTGGGTAGGGAAGAGAGTATCTGTGTAAAGGATGACTTTTCATGCATTTCATTTGCTTCCCCTGCCCTCTGCTCAGCCTCTGGAGGTTTCCCCAGCATGGTCCTTATACCTGGTTCCAACACTGTTCCAGTCATTTTCCATATTCTTCATGCTAGAAGAGGGAGTCTCAGAACTCCCTACTGCAAGCCCTTTTCTTTTCTTGGTCTCCTCTCTCTTTTCACCTCTCAGTCTCCTTTGGATCCTTTTTCCTGTCCATTTCCCTATGATTTTGGCAATCGGAACTTTTCAAGATAGTTCTGCTTCCATTTTTTCTCACTATGTCCAATTCTCTGTATGTCACCAACATTAAATCTATCATCAGAGTTCACATTTATTGGACATACTATGTGCCAAGTGCCATGCTAAACCCCCACTTTAGTGATTATGCATTGCATATTCCTTACCAAACCTGTGAGGTTTGGTAAGGGCTATTAGTAGCCCTGTTCTACAGATAAAGCAGCTGAGACCATTTACAGCGTTTACATATCTTGCCCAAGGTTACGTAGTTAATAAGTGACAGAACCAGGATTCAGAACCAGATATGTCTAGACGCCAAAGCCCATGCACTTAACCACTACACTATATGGCCCCAATTACTGTCAGACCACATGGCCTAGAAAATATGGGCCCCAATATCCTGGTTTCGATTTATCAGGGGGCTGCATGGGCATTTTCAGTCATACCGAAGAAGTTTGCTGAATGAAATCCAAAATGCCTAGGAGTAACTTTAATTAGAACCATGTGAGACCTACAAAAAGAGAACCATAAAACTTTACTGAGAAATATATAAAAAAGACTTGACTAAGCAGAGAGACATACCATGTTCCTGAATTTGGAAGGCTGAATGTGGTAAAGAGAAATCAATTCACTCTTAAATTATTTACAATTTTAGTTGAATTCCAATCAAAACCTGAACAGGATTCTTTCGGGGACTTATCAAAATAATCCTAAGCTTTAGTAGGAAAAAAAAGAAGGAAGAAAATTGCATAGAAATCTTTGAGAAACAAGAATAATGAAGAGGAATTAGCCCTATCAGATATTAAAAATTTCATTTATACCCCACAGCATTCAAGATACATGTTATAAATTTACAATTATTAAAACAATAGGATACTGGAACAAATTTAGATATACAAATCAATGAAAACATATATATCCCCCATGCTGATCGTACTATGTATATGAAACTAATATACGATAAAGGAGGCATCTCAAATCAAGGGGAAGAAAACGGTTATTAATAAATGGTATTGGCACACAAGTAGTTAACAACCCAGGGAAAAATAAATGAAATTGTTTGTATATACCGTGAAGTAATTTCTAGATGGATGAGGTAAATGTTCAAAAATTCAACCCATAAGACTAGAAGAAAACAGAAATAAATATTTATCAAATCTCTACCAGGAATAGGAATTCCTAATTTTAGAAATAATGAAAGAAATAATTTATAACATTAATAAATTTGACTTTATACATATTAAAAACTCCTCTAAAACAACTAAACCATTTAATCATCCCATAATCAAACTTAAAAGGCAATTTGCAAATAGATTAAAATATTCATAGTAGTAAAACAAATAAAACCAAGGATTTCTATCTTTAACATAGAAATCACTTGCATGAGTCTATAACAAAAATACTAATACTGAAAAAAACTGGACAAAATACTGAACAAAATATTCATTGGACACAGACAATATTTCAAGAAATGTGCTTGGCACTAGGCAACATAAAGTTTATAAAAATTAATGTGCCCCTGAAAACACCTGTAATCTACAGGGAGACAAAGATGAAACAAAGCAACACAACCAAGTACAGTTGCTATGACAGAATGAGGTAGAAGTGGAACAAGGAAGGCAGTGGTCAATTTTCCCAAGATAGGGGGAATCAAGTTTCATAGAAAAAGAGACTCTTGACCTAATTTTGAAGGATGAGTAAATGTTGCCGAGCTGGACAGAAGATGATATATAAGGGTATTCCAGAAAGAGAGAGCAACTTAAGTAGAGCCAGAAACATGACCTGTGTGAACATGTGTGTGGGTGTGTGTGGGTATGTGTGTGTGTGGTTGGACGGTGGTGAGACTTTTAGCTGGAGCAACTGAAGCTGTATTTATAGGGCCATAAAATGGCAGACCTTACTCTTCATCCTCCAGGCAATGAAGAATACAAGAGTTGTAAGCAAGCAATGGTGTGAACAAATATACATTTTAGAAAAACCACTCTGGCTTCAGGAGAAAGGATACATTAGGGGGCAGCAAGATCAAAGGTTCTGAGATGAGTAGGGAGGTTGTTAACGCAAATCAGGCCAGAAATGGTAAGACCCTAATTTAAGACAATAGCGTTGGGGAAGGAGAAGGGTTTAATCCAAAAGAGAGTGAAGATAATCTATATAAGAAATCCAAGTGGTTAATATGAAAAACATGTAAAGCTGTATCAGTAATCATGGAACTACAAATTACAAACTTAAAAGATACCACTTTCAAGCTATGACACGAATCAAAGTGTTTCAAACATGACAATATACAATACTATCAATGTCGAGGTTAAACCTACTTGTATACATTGTTTCATCAATTGGGTGTCAAATAATACGAAAGTGGTGGTGTTAATTGTGATATAGACACTGGATGGAGTTTTATGCAAGTATTATAAGGATACTTCTGAAAAATTTGTAATGACATGAGTAAATGCTTATGACATAAGCAGCTACAATCATGCATTCAGTCAACAAACACTTATTAATCACCTGCTATGCAGGGGAGGCTGATTATACAGCGGTGAAGATTATGTAAACGGTTCCCATCATCATAAATTTTAGTCTCTACTGGCTAAACAACAACGCAAATAATTTATTTAAACAAACAATAAAAAGTAGTGAGACGTGCTATCAAGGAAAAGACCATGATGCCATGATTGAAAATACAATGTAGGATGGGGTGAACATACCGAGATGAAGCAGTTGGGGAAGATATCTCAGAGATGAGATTTCAATAGATTTGCAGATGAAAAGGATATAGTCAGATGAAGACCTGGAGAAATGGCAATCAAGGAAAAGGAAAAAGGAAGTGCAAAGGCACTGAGAAGGAAAAATGATTGATTGGAAGAAGATCATTCGGACTTGGAAGCAGGGAGAGAGTAATAGGAATGGTAGGAGGTGAGTAGTAGGTGGGCAGAGGCTTCACCAGGCAGGGTGTTGTAGGCCCTGGCAGAAACCATTAGTTCTATTCTAAGTACAATAGAAAAATATTTCTATTTGTATTTTTTGATAGGGAATACATCCACATGGTTCAAAAGGTCAAACAATATTAAAAAGGTTTACTGTGACGAGTCTTGTTATTACCCCTCTACCTATCCACTGGATATCTCCCCCAACTCATCCACAAGTTACCATTTTTGTTAGTTTCTTAGGAATCCTTTTAGAGTTTTGATGGAGATTCAAATATATATTGTTGTTTTGTCTCTACATCATATGCCAAAGATTACATACCATATATATACGACACTATACATTGATTTATTTCACTTAATAATATATCTTGGAGCTCTTTCCATTTCATTACATGGCTGCCTTCCTTACTCATTTTTATAGTTGTGTAGTATTGTATCATATGGTTGTACCACAATTTATTTAACCAGTCAGTGGTTAGATATTGAAGGATTTTTAGTACATAATATGATTTATCTTTCAGAAAGATGATTATGAATGCTGTGTAGAGAATGGAATAAAGTGGGGAAAGTTAGAGACTATTATCACAGCCAGGTAAAACATAATATTTGCTAAGCCCAAGGGGTAGCAATGGAGAAATAAGAAGTGGATCAATCCAAGATATAATAATGCACAGTAGTATAGGCAGGGCTTTGTGATGTGTTAGACGTGAGAGGTAAGGGAAAGGGAGGGAAGAAGGATGACTCCTTCATTTTTGGACTGAGCCATTGGTGGAGAGTGGAACCACTTAGTGAAATGGGCAAGAGTAGAGGGGGCAAGTGTGGGAAGGAGAAGTCAAGAGCTCTGCTCAGACCTTTTCGCTTTGAGATGCCTATGAAACATGCATAGAAAACAACTGAAAGGTAATATGCTAAAATAGTGTTAATAATCAATTTTCAAAGGTCCTATTAGGTGATTTCTCCCTTTATCTAATTTTTCTATATTTTCCCAGTTTTCTATAATAAATATTTATTACTTTTTAAATTATTTTCTTTTGTTAGAGTTGGCATTCAACATGATTTTATATTAATTTCAGGTGTACAGCATGGTGGTTAGACATTTATGTAATTTATGAAGTGATCCCACCGATTAGTACCCCACTGGCACTACGCATCATTGTTGCAACATTTATTACTTTTATAATGAAAAGGTGCATTTAAAAATTAGAGATTTCTTACCTGATCTTGATATAGCCCTAATTAGGAAACACAAATGTAGTATGACTAAGCATCTGCTGGTAGACAAAATAATGCCTAGGATCCCAAGATATCCATGACCTAATCTTTGTATGTTCCTTTACATGGGCAAAAAACAGCCACTTTTCTTTTTTTATCAATTTTTATTAAATTTATTGGGGTGACATTGGTCAATAAAATTATACAGGTTTCAAGTATACAACTCTGTAATACATCATCTGAATGTTGCATTGTGTGTTCACCACCCAGAGTCAGTTCTCCTTCCATCACCATATACTTGACCCCAATAACCCTCATCTACCAACCCCTCTCCCTTAGGCTTCTGGTAACCACTAAACTATTGTAAGTGAATTTTTGTTTCTTTGTCTTCTTCATTTGTTGCTTTCAGTTTTATATCCCACCTATGAGTAAAGTCATATGGTTCTCTACTCTTTATGTCTGACTTATTTTGTTTAGCATGATATTCTCAAGATCCACCCATGTTGTTTCAAATGGCACCATTTCATCTTTTCTTATAGCACAATAGTATTCCATGGTGTATATATACCACATCTTCTTTATCCATTCTTCTATCGAAGGACATTTTGGTTGTTTCCATGTCTTGGCCACCGTAAAAAAGCTGCAATGAACATTGGAGCACACATGTCTTTATGGATAAATGTTTTCAGATTTTTTGGGTAGATACCTAGGAGAGGGATTGCTGGGTCATTGGTAATTCTATTTGTCATTTTTTGAGGAACCTCCACACTGCCTTCCATAATGGCTGCACCAGTCTGCATTCCCACCAACAGTGTATGAGGGTTCCTTTTTCTCCACAGCCTCTCCAACACTTGTTGCTATTTGTCTTGTTGATGATAGCCATCTTGACTGGGGTGAGGTGATATCTCATTGTGGTTTTTATTTACATTTCTCTGATGATTAGTGATGTTGAGCATTTTTTCATGTCTATTGGCCATTTGTATGTCCTCTTCGGAGAAATGTCTCTTCAGGTCCTATGCACATTTTTCAATTGGGTTGTTTGTTTCTTTGTTGTTGAGTTTCATGAGTTCCTTATATATTTTGGATATTAGCCCCTTATCGGAGGTGTTGTTTTCAAGTATCTTCTCCCGTTCGGTTGGTTGCCTCTTTGTTTTGTTGATGGTTACTTTTCCTGAAGTCACTTTTCTTTAATGTGGATTTTCGGGCAGTAATTTTGATGTTTTTAAAATACAACGTTAAACTGTTCCTTACCGTCAAGGAAAACAGACTCAGTAGTCACTAGTGAGTTTTGAAGCGTCCTTAAATTGTGTGCTCTAAATAAGTGCCTCACTTGCTTAACCTTGTCCCAACCTTGCACAAACTAATAGAACTCATCACAGTTCTGTAATTACCCATTTCTAAATCTATCTACTCTCTAGACTGTAATCCCCTTAAAAGTTTAGACCACATAAGGTTTACTTCTGTATCCCTACCACCCAGTAAAGGGACTGGCATGGAGAGGTACTCAGTGAATTTTACATGAAAGCATGAGAACCAGTGAAAGGTATCATTTGAATTATTATGTGAATTAAAATATATAAATTAGGCATTTTGGTGAAAAGGAAAGGATAACACACACACACACACACACACAAGAGGTTAGACAATTAAGTCTGAGAACTCATGCTAGAAAAAGTACTACACACCTCATTGCTGAATATCACTATGGTCACCTTTGAAGTACTCCCCTTGGGAAGCTATGCACCGACGCCAGCACCTAGTCCACCCTTCAAAGCAATTTTGGAACTCTTTTTCTGGAATGGCCATCAGAGCTATTGTTGTATTACCCTTGATGTCCTGAATGTCATCCAAATGTCTTCCTTTCAATATTTCCTTTATCTTCAGGTAAAGAAAGACGTCATTGGGGGCCAGATCAGGTGAGTAGGGAGGGTGTTCCAATACAGTGATTTGTTTACTGGCTAAAAGCTCCCTCACAGACAGTGCCGAGTGAGCTGGTGCATTGTCGTGATGCAAGAGCCATGAATTGTTGGTGAAAAGTTCAGGCCGTCTAACTTTTTCATGCAGCCTTTTCAGCACTTTCACATAGTAAACTTGGTTAACTGTTTGTCCAGTTGGTACAGATTCATAATGAATAATCCGTCTGACATCAAAAAAAGGTTAGCAACACTGTTGCAACAAGTTCATTAACTTAATTGGCAGACCGTGTGTGTGTGTGTGTGTGTGTGTGTGTGTGTGTGTGTGTGTGTGTGTGTGTGTGTATTACACATTTAAAAATATATTTCTGTAACCACCAATGAATTCATAGAGGAGACTATAGATCAGCTGGCTATGGAGCAGAAGTAGTATATAGGGTTACCTCAGAGTTCTGCAATTCTGGAGAAAATGCCCACAGATGTAGGCCCTGAAATGGCTCCTCATATTCCAGCCAACCATCATATTCCAGAACCTTTCACTAGCATTCCCTTGTCTAGTTATGGAATGCAGATCAACCCTCCCTGGGTGAGCATGCAACTAACCCGACTTTGGAGGGTGTCCCCTGGGTGATGTAGATTACATGTGGGAAAGGAGCATGGCAAGCCCCCAAGGGCCAGACCCAGGCAGAAAGGCAATTATGGGTCTGGACGATGAAGCTGGAGTCAGACATTGATGTTCTAGGCTTATCCAAGGGCAATTTAGAGACCCAGGTGTGCTCCCAGAGCTTGAGATATCCAAACCAGCAGGTGAATAAAGGGTGGCTTGCATCTGAATAAACTGGCATGAGGTAGTAGTCAAGCTGGACACAGGATGCCCAGACTGAAATTGTCCCAGGTTGAGTAACAGCACCCCCCCAACACACACACACACACACACACACACACACACACACACACAGCTAATAAAAGATACCGATTCCTAAGAAATTCCTGGAACCTGTGCATGTTACCTTATATGGTGAAAACATATTTTGCAGATGTAATTGAATTAAGGGTCTTGAGATGGATTATCTGGGTTGGCCCTGAATGCAATCATATGTAGCCTTATAAGGAAGAGGCGGGGGGGGGGAGATCTGACACACCAAGAAGAGGAGAAGGCAATGTGTCCACAGAAGCAGAGATGGGCATGATGGGGCCACAAGCCAAGGACTGCCGGCAGCCACCAGAAGCTGGAAGAGACAAGGAACAGATTCCCCTGTAGAGCCCCGCCAACACCTTGATTTCAGCCCAGTGAAACTGATTTTGAACTCCTGGCCTCCAGAACTGTGAGAAAATACATTTCTGTTGTTTTCAGCTGCCAAATTTGTGTTAATTTGTTACAGCAGCCACAGGGAACTATTAGGTTGGTGCAAAAGTAATTGCGATTTAAAAGGTTAAAAACAATTGCAAAAACTGAAATTGCTTTTGCACCAATCTAATAATATGGTAGCTTACCAGTTGTGTTATAAGGACTGGGGTATACTCTAAACTTGAGTCAGAAGATCTGAGTTCAAAGCCTTGTTCTGTTAATGGGCTAGTCCTATCACCACCCCAGCCTTGGTTTCTCAATCAGTAAGTTAGAAATAATCATGTCTACTTTACAGGGGTCCTTGGAATATTAATAATTTAATAAAGCCCCAGCTAATGTTTGCTGGGGCTTACTCTGTGCCATGGACCACACCAGGAGCTTGGCGTACTTTCCTTCCTTTAATCCTCATAAAATTGCACATAGGTATCATGGTCCTCTGTGGACAAGCGAAGAAATGGGCCTTAGCCAGATTCTGTGATTCTCCCAGGGGTCCACAGCTATGAGACAGAGACAGAAGTCACACCCAGAGCCCGCCCTCTCCACTGTGTGGTTCTCCCACCTCTCAGACCCTGCCGGAGTGGCATGAAATGAACCAAAGGGAGGTTAAAGGTTTTGCAAACTGTAAAGCACTGTAAAATGACAAAACATAACATGGTTTGAATATTTGGAGTGTTCATTTTGTTCCTAAATTTGGACATAGAAACACAGAAATAAGTACCTTTAAGAATTGGCCTTCTTAAAACTGGAATTGGTGTAAAGAAAAATTGTTGACCCTCATCCTCACCTTCTGAACTCGTCTAGGTGATCGACCCCAAGTGAAAAAGCAGAGAAGAATGTCAGGCTTCTGCAGACACAAACTTAAGCTAGTCCAATTAGGGGGCAAGTTTTATGCTCTTAGACCACACACACTGCATTGAACACATTCTCCAATCTAATGTTGATTTCAATTTCCTTACATTAGCTTTAACTCCTCTTTTATTTTGTAATTGTCTAATCTGTAATTTTCTAGACTTGTCTAAAATTCCTGCTATGGTATGTTCATTCTCAGGAATCCAATATCTCCAGGAGCCAGTAACACCTGTACAAAACTGTATTTATACCAACATAATTTCTTTATTTCTCTTTTCTCTTCCTAGACTACTTGTAATGTGCTCCGAGACCGGAGATAGGTAGCTTGTTAAATTCACACATGCCTTTAATTAAATTAGAAGATAACTTCAGGTTAGTTCAAAAGCCAGAATTGAACCCTCCGTCCTAACTTGTAAATTCTAAATCTATGCTGCTTTGACACCACTTTCTAATAATTGCGAGACAGGCTGGAATTGAACGGTACCCATGGTTGGCTTAATGAAGTTAAGGGAAATAGGCTCATTAATGCAGCTTTGGAAGGCACTTCCATTTTCTACATCACAAGACATGATTTTTACCATCCTTCAGCACTAACATTAAAATCTTTTAGATACCACAGAGATGCCAAGTCACAGAGTGTGTGGAAATCTAGAAGTTCCTTTAATTACTTGTAAAAAGCGATTGCCATCTTATCCTTTCTCAGTATGGGAGTGCGAAAGCATCTCCCTAACTGTGACTGGGAGCTGTGCACTATGGTTCCCTCTGTTTTGTGTTTTAAGTAAATTACGGTAATTAAGAAAAGAAAGAAGGGGTGGAAAGTTGAGTCAAATGCTGCCTAATAGCAGGTCTCATTCTTTCTGCTTAGAGTGACGTTTAAGGCACACCTTGGCACCTCGCTGTTTTCTGTATGACTTGGAGAAAAAAGAATCAAATTAGTGTAAATCTGGATTGTTCCAAAAATGAAACAGCCTTGCTAAAAATGTCAATTCAACCAGGCGCTCATTAATCGGAAGAAATGATAATAGTTATCCTGTCATATTTTACATTTATATCACACTTAAGATTTTTGGAAAGCACTTTTATACTTCTTTCTCATTTAAAGTGATTAAAAGCAAAACAAAGATCCTGAAGATATTTGTCACCCTTGTTTCAAATTATAAGAAAACATTTTGACAGGCTCTTGTACGACTTATCTCTCTCACCTCCCCCAAACCCCAGCCCTGGTAGGATCCTGTCTTTAACATTTTGGCATTTTGTCCATCATAAATTTTTTTACACTTATTTTGATTTATTTTAATTACCATATTCAGATGATAATCTTCTTGAGGGTTTCTTTCTGTTCTGTTTTGCACCTCTTCAATTTTGTACCCAGGGTGAGTGCCTCACCCACCTAACCCTAGCCTTCGCCTTGACTCTGAGTAGTGTTTGGCAAGCAACCTGAACTGAATAAGTATCCAGCACCTAGGCAAAAACATTGCACAGTAACATGGGCAAATTCATTGAAGAAAAAAAGCTGGCAGGGATGGGGGGACAGACGGGGGAGGGGGCAGGTGGGAAGTACAGTCACACAGGGTCACAGGCGCCATCATCAGGACCCACATGCACGTTTCAGCAGCTCAGAGTAGATGCTGTTGTAACTGTAATGTGTGTCCCTGTGTTCTGTGTGTCACTGCATGTGGAACTGCTCTGGTAGCAGTCAGTGGAGAAAAGGCTACAAAATGAAGAGAAAGAATGACCAGCTTCTCCCCTGTGGCCACGGTTTGGGGGTTTCTCCTTTGACAGCCAGCCTGACTTTTGTAAGCCCTCCAACACACTTCCCTTGATCTGTTCAGATCTTTACTTAATTGGTGAAGCCACAGCTCCACACTGAGCAAGTATGGTTGTCACCACCACCCCATTCCGTGGTTTTACTTTCCGTGATTTCAGTTACCCGTGGTCAACCTCGATCCAAAAATATTAAATGGAAAATTCCAAAAATAAACAATGTGTATGTTATAAATTGGGTGCCTTCTGAGTAGTGTGATGAAATCTCGCACCGTCCCGCTCTGTCCTGCCCAGGATATGAATCATGTCTTTGTACAATGTACCCTTGCTGTATATGCTCCCCACCCATTAGTCACTTTGTCGTCTGTTATCAGATCGACTGTCATGGTATCACAGTGCTTGTGTCCAAGTCACCTTTATTTTACTTCATAATGTCCCCAAAGCACAAGTGTAGTGATGCTGGAAATTCAGAAATGCCAAAGAGAAGCTGTATAATGCTTCCCTTCAGTGAAAAGGTACGTATGTACAGGAAAAAAACGGTGTATACTATGTTTCCCTGAAAATAAGACCTAGCATGATTTTTCAGAATGACATACCCTGAACATACTGTGTCTTTTGAGGCAAAAAAATAATATAAGAACCGGTCTTGGGCCGGCCGGGTGGCACAGGCGGTTAGAGCTCTGTGCTCCTAACTCCGAAGGCTGCCGGTTCGATTCCCACATGGGCCAGTGAGCTCTCAACCAAAAAAAAAAAAAAAAAAGAACCGGTCTTGCTTTCAGGGAAATACGGTATATAGAGTTTGGTACTATCCGCCATTACAGGCATCCACTGGGGTCAGGGGGTGTCTTGGAATGTATGTCCCATGGATTAGGCGGGATTATTGTACGTGGAGGATTTACCTGGTTACAGATGGACAAGAACAGTCAAGCTCTTTTAGGATAGCCACTCTTCTATGCTACAAAAGCTGCCTGATTGGTAAAAAAGGAGGAATTGCCTAAGATGCAGTTCAGACCATGCATAACCAAAACTACTAATGCAACCCCTTTCTTCAGCAGAATTTTACTGGTTATTAGTTAAACTTATGATAGAAACAAAGGACACACAGTATCAGCCTTCCACTGAGAAAAATTCTATAAAAATTGAAAACCAACATGTGTTTCATAGACAAAGAAAACAGATTATGAAATACTAAGAACCCTAGATAATCACTGAATAAAACCTATAACTGCAATGCTTCTCATACTTACCATGCTGAAATTCTCATTTTTTATTTTGAGTGCCTATGAAGATTATAGTTAAGTTGGTTAGAGCTCTTTTCTAAGGTAGAGGACACCGGTACAGACGTAGGGAGGGAGCTTAATGTAATGGAAAGTACACAGGATTGAAGTAAAACAGATTTGGATTCCAGTCCCAGGTCTGCCATTGACAGTGTGTATAGCATTGGGCTAGTTCCAATGTTCTCTGAGCCTGTGCTTCCTCATCTGTAAAATGGGGATATGCTCCACCTCATAAGGGTGCTAAGGATATTAAATGAAATACCCTATGTAGGACACACACCTGTATAGGTCTTCTCCCCCTCTTTAGCATCCATTTCCATCCACCAGCTAAAGAAAGCAAAGGTAAGTATGTGGTAGGGTCTGTATCCGGAGGCGAAGGACAGTATGTTCAAAGAGTACACCACCTATAGCTGTTTGATACAGTAAACATGTTATGACATAAACTTCAGAGTCTGGAAAGTATTGTAGTTAAAGTTGGAAAACAGTCTCAAGTCTTCTGGTTTCAGATGACTGCCTGAGCACACATATTTATGTCTGTGTCCTACAAGGACCCAATCAAATCACAATATATTGGGAAGCAGCATGGTGTATTGATTGGGACCAGACTCCCTGATGTCATCCAAAATATACATGGAAAAAGGCTCAAGGGAGGTGGGAGATGCTTTCTTTGACAGAGCCCCCGAGAAGCTCCAAGCTCAGCAGGTACTAAGAGCGAAAATGGGCTGTGGGACAGCAATCAGGGTGGTGACATTAGAGGATTGTCACTGGATAACAGTGCCAGCTGTCCTCTCCCTCTCATCCATGTACAGTCATGCGCCACTTAACGATGGGGATACGTTCTGAGAAATGCATCATTAGGCAATGTCTTCATTGTGCGAACATTATATTATAGAGTGCATGTACACAAACCTAGATGGTACAGTCTGCGTATCTTGGCTTTATGGTACAGCCTATTGGTCCTAGATACAAACGTGTGCAGTATGTTATTATGATAAACAGGAGATTAAATCAAGCACATGAGAAAATGATGCAATCTAGACACACGGTAAACAGGAGATGTATAAGAGGGACTGCTGCCAGTTAGGGGACTGTCGTTAGAGTGTACTGTAAGAGAAGATGATGGCTTGAATGAGAGTGGTAGTATTACAAAGGTTGAGAAATGATCAATTCGGGGTATACTTTGGAAGAGGAGCCAATAGGAGATATTACATAAGAGTGGAGTAGGGGATACAAGGAGGTAGGAATCTGAGATGACCCCCAAGTTTGGGATTTGAGAAAATGATGGGTAGTGGTTACATTTATTGGTGAGAGATGGAGAGATGACTTTGTAGGCTACAAATTAAGAGCTACTTTGGACAGGCTAAGTTTAAGGTGGCAGGTAGACACACAGGTATCAATTAGGTAGTTAGATACGAGTCTGTACTTCAGGGGAGAGGTTGGGACTGAGGATTTATATTTGGGAGTCATTAAATCTATTTAAAATCATGAATCCCATGACACTACTTTGTCTTGTCATGAAAAGCATACATATATCTAATATATGAATGTTTATTGGTTTTCAGTTTTTGGAATCAAACTAGAGACAAGCACAGAAAACCTAAAGGTATTCGATGAACCATAAAAAAATGCTTATATTTGCATATTTTGACGTACAAAAATGACAATTTCATATGGTTCAACTCAGTAGTTACAGAATAAATTGTAATTGTTATAAACCTTGACAATCTAAAAGTAATGACATAGGAGACAACAGTCAGGAGGCAGAAGGGGACGAGTAAGAGAAGTGGGAGTAAGTGTGTATATACTACTAGCTTCATTTGTTTACAAAGTAGGGAGCAAATAAATAGTGTCAACATTTGATAAAACAAGTAGAACTGACAGTATGGGGAATATAATCAATAATATCATAAAGACTGTGTAGGGTGTCAGGTGGGTACTAGACTTATCAGGGGGATCACTTCATAGATTACATAAATGCTTAACCACTATGCTGTATACCTGAAACTAATATAAAATTTTAAAAAATACAACTGGATATGCATTGTTGAAAGTTTGAAACTGAAATTATTGGAAATTTAAGAAAAATAATACAATTAACAAAATGAAGACGTTGAAGGAAGAAGGATGTGGAAAACAGTGTAGTTTGCTAAATTTCTTCATCTTTTCACGAAGAAAAAACAGTCCATATGTACTATCTAAAGAAGCCAAACAATAATGAATGCCAACTATTATTTTATATATATAATGTGATGGCTCGGTGTGGGGTCAGAGGGATAGTGGATGGGGGGAGGGGGGCCCACAGTGTGAGGGATATAAATGATGAACGTTTAAGTATTACCTTGTCTTGTACACCTGAAACTAATAAATAAATAAGTAAAAATTAAAAAAAGAAAGAATGCTATTATATATTATTAGCATTGTAGTGCTACCTTCCAGAATCTTTAAAATAGTTAAAAGTGGTTTCTCTTAGAAATGGGACTAGAGGAGAGCAAAGGTGGGAGAGATGGTTAACTTTTTATTTTATTCCATTTATTAGAATTTTTTAGGTGCATTATTTTACAACAATAACAACGATGGTGATGATGATGATGGTGATAAAATAACAGCTTCGACTGGTTATTTTCACTTTCCTTTCACCTTTATCAAAATCAAATGGTGGGTTACTAGCTGTGCTCCCTTTGGCTGCCTGTACTAATAATCAACCAATACCACACATTTTCTTATTTTGTCCATTCAGGTACACAAAATCACCAGATGTGATTTCTAATATGGATGCTATTATTTAAAGATCTCAACCACGAAATTCCTCCAAGGCTAAGATGTTTCTTATACCAAAAAGAATAGACAAGAATGTAAAGTTCCCTATGGGACTTATCAGTCCCCACCTCAAAACAGATGGCCTCAGTGTTGGAAGAGCTGTGGTGAAAGGTGAAATTTGTAAAAACCCAAAGGAAGTTTGTCCTCATGATTTCTAAACATACTTATTACAAATTTGAAAGTTACCAACCCTTTAAACCAAATTTAACGGAAGAGTTATTTCAGTTTCCCAATATTGGTTTGTGACACCTCAAAGTGCCTCCAATTATCTTAAGGACCATTGTGAAACTCCATTCTCCCACCCGAAAAATAATTTATGTTCACTTTAATCTGAAATACAACAAATATAAGTCATTCACTACTTTTATGCAGAGGAATGGCCCTAGCACGGAAGGGTATTGAAAAAAGGAATGGAGCATCTCAGCTACAGAAGAATTGGAATTCCCCAGTTCACATCCTGGGTTGGATTTATAAGAATAAATGTGTTGACAATCTGGGAAACTGTTTATTTGTGCTATCAGTTTTTTTCTACTAGTAAGATTCTCACTGGCCTTCCCCTCATTCATTTCACTCAGAAGTTACTTTACTAAATTATGTAAGTTCTCAAATATATTACATATAAATATGTAGATATATATGTATATTTACCCCTCATGATGAACCTTCCATCTGGCTGTCGATTAAACAGAAGCGTTCACAGACTTTGAGAGGTGTTCAGATTTTTATATACTTCATCTCACAGAAGGAAATGAAAATTGGACTTGCTCCTTTCTCCGGATTGTGAATGAGGACCACCCATCCCACTTGACAACAATGGTATCTGGCTTGATATTTCCTGTCTATCTTTAAATGAAGAGATAAAAATCCCACAGTAAAGTGGAAAGTCTGGTGAGTCAACATTTCACCCAGAGGGTAACTCTTTCTAAGGGGAATCAGCCTGTAAAAGATAAAAGAGGAATCACCAACTTCCAACTCTCCCTTCTGGGGTTTCAAGACCAATTCGTCAGTTGTAATATTGGCATCTCATTTGCTGCGCCAATAAGATGATTTCTCTATTATCCCTGTGCAGAGATGTTTTCAGGTGGAGTAAAATCACAGTGAATGAAGAAACAGTAAATTTGCCTGGTTGCAAGCCAGTAGCACTGTTTCCTCCTAAATCCTGATTTTTTCAATCCTACAACATTCTGAAACTCATTTTAATAGATTCCCAAGGCTGTGAATTCCAGCTCCCAGAATGCTAAGGGAGAGTGGATAGAAAAAGGAAGGGGGCATTATACCCATTTGGTTTGGAACAAGATTTATTCTTCCTGCCCTTGTTTGGCTTCATCGTGCATGTTTGGTTAGTACATAATGCTTCTAGTTTTACAGGGAGCCATTCTGATAACTCATCTCTGTGGTTTTCAATAGCAGGCCTTAAATCTTCACACTGTGATAACCAAATCCATCCACAGTACCCGAGTAGGGGGTAATCCATCTGAAGTCTTAATCAGTAAAATAAGGCTCCTTTGGGCCAGTCAGCTTTTAGACCCAACGAGCCGGAGGTAGGGGCAGGCTTTTAACCAAGGCCTCCTATTTCGAAGGGGACCAGGCCAGTGCATTAGTGAGCTACAAGTGCTGGGCCCCTGGTGAGACACTGAGTTCTGAAGACACAGTGTCTCTGTATAAATGGCTTTAAAAATACTTGTTTGGAAAAGCTCCAAAATGTTTTAGCCACCTGCTTATGGCAAAAGTAAGTCATTTTATAGCCCTAATAGAGGAAGGAAACAGCAAGACAGAAGCAAAAATCCACTCGGGACAGAGAAGCAAGCAGCAAGCGAATAGCGCTGTTAGGTGCCAGGAGTGCGCTCTCACACAAAGCCACCCATTATGCCCTCATCTTTCACAACGAAGAGCATTTCATCCAGTGTTTAGAGCCGCAGACTATTTTTCCAAGTCTATTCCCCAATTAAATGCTTATGCCATTTACCAGTTTGCCTGTTCAAGAGGGTTCTTAAGCACCCACACTAGAGATAGCCAACCAAACCTCAAGAGCTTTAGAGAGATGTGTGGATACAAAAATACATTTTACTGTGAAAGTTACAGCGTACCCTCAAGGGTGAGAGTAGAAGGAGGGGTAGAAGGAATTCATGTAGCTCTATTTTGTTCCTTCCCAAGATAGAATTTTAGTACACTGTATGTTCTCTAACTACAACTTTCAACAAGGACAAACTATCCTTGGAGTAAAATAACATTCTGGGTGTTTTGCTAGCCCAGGATTTAGTAACATACAGTCATAACAGTCAATAGCAAGAAAACTCAATCTCCTGAAATTTGAAAACACACACACACACACACACACACACACACACACACACACACACACTGCAACGGAGCCCTATCCATTATATGAGCTCAAACATTTCAATCTAAATTAAATCCAATTAGAGGTAATCATAGTGGATCATATTAAACTAATTCTTGGACAGGAAAGATTATAATTTTAAATGGCTCCATGAAGCACTAATGAAAAAAAATCATTTATTTCAATTAAGTAGGCCTATAACCAATACCTAAAGGTCAGTGAAAAACTGCCAGGGTGGCTATTTCTCTCCTCTGTGTGAACTCTGGCTGAGCTGTAAGAGCCCGGGGTTCTGAAGCAAGATCCGCCTGTGATGGGATTGAACTTGAAGCCGTCTATCATGCTAGACTGAGCGATTGCAGAGCTTAGTAATGACAGGAGTGATTACCTCTCTGGATGGATGCAATACTCCATTTCAGGACTTAGGTGCATAACTACTTTTCTATTATTACATCTCCCTTTTATACTTGATGTATTCTACTCAACGGTTCTGCAATTTCCCAAGCAACTTCAGCTTTTGCAGGAAGTCCTCCTGATGACCGCGCCTAACCTCTTCCTTTCCTCCATGGAATTGAGAACTACCAAAATCTGTTTGACAAAATTGAGAACTAGACAAAATCTCTTTGCCTTTTACTCCTAAACCATCTATTTAATGGGACAGAAATTAATGCAACGTTCCTCTTGTGTGTTAATTATTCCTGAAAGTTGCCACAAAGTGCTGGATTGAGAGGCCTGAACAACTAAGCCACCTTTTCACCATCCAGCAGGTCATTTTCTACATCTAAATTCTAGCCCAACTTAGGAGACCTGGGTTCTAGTGCTAAACGCTACCCCCCGGCTTGTTGGTTGTATGACCTTGGCCAAGTTATTTCACTACCCTGGGCCTTAGTTTTATCATCCATGAAACTGATGTATTTTCTGATCACACTTGCTATTTTAGGGCTCCACTAAGGTACCTTACGAGTGGTTGCCACAGAGTTGGAGGAACAGCTGAGGGATCCAGCTTCCTTCCCCATTTTCCCCAAAGCAGCCTTGCTTTCATCTATAGATATAGGCTTTATAGGCTTTCACATAAAGTCTCATTTTACAAAAAATTCTGCTGCTAAAAATGTTAAACTACTGGCCTCTAAGGTCTAACAATGCATGAATCAATGAATCTGTAACTTTGACTCCAATAGAAAAATCAAACCAAATAAATCTTCTGGAGAAAATATCAACTTGCAAATTAGGAGAGGCCTCCCAGATTCTACAAGGGAAACAGTTGGACAATGATAGCCTGTGTTTTTTCCTCCCTATACTATGGGTCACTGGTTTTCAGTTGATTCGCATGCACATTAAGGAAATACCTCATGGAAGATGCTGGAACTGTACTTTCTCAACATCTTCAACCCCTTATCCATCAGTCTAATAATCGCACCTCTTGTCTATGTATCCCTTTTCTAAGAGGCCAGATGTATGCTCTATTTTCTAATGGGTCAATCCCTTTTTCCTCTGTCTGGTTGACAAGCCAGAAAAGGTAGTCGCTTCAGCGTAACAGTGACAACTGTCATCCACACTGGTGCTGACAAAGCACCTGAAGGAGAAAACTTCCATTTGATCAAGAAATTCCAGATGAGTCAATGAATTGCTTGGAGATCCTCCATTAAATCTGAGGGAAAACTAAAGTTAAGTGTACCTTCCAAAAGTCTACTTTGATGGTATCTCACATTCTAAATGAAATGAAGATAATCCCAAAGGCTCTGTTACTTTACTCATCTCTCTGAATTTATATACAAATACACAGTGATATACCTGTGCTTCCTACCTCTGCATATTATTCCTTTAAATCATCGAACACATAAGAGCTCCTGTACAAAAAGGATTGATTAAGAGGTTTCTTTTCAGTATAACTGTTAAATCAGCCAGCTCATCCAATGAACTGACTCAGAATGGAACAAGTTCCTGATAGACTTGTGTTCCCTTCGAGAACAAGTGTTTTTTCATCACCCTCTTAGTCACCTAATTTGACTGAAATCTAAGATCTTAATGCATCAGTCTTGTTAATTCTCTTGCCAGTACGTAGGAAATTGAAGCAATAAACCACAACTTGTTTGTAGTGGTGCTTACATTATTAAGTACTCAGCTAGCTGACAAGAGCCCCATTTTTCCATTAAACTTCAATAGCAGCTTCATGCATATTTAGCTCTTTGGCACTTTTCTTATTTTCCCCCTGAAGACTTGTTTGAAAAGTTGACCTCAAATTCACTACACTTCACTTCACTTTTTGTCATCATCAAAGTTATGACATATTGCCTCAGCAAATTGCTATTGTCTTTTTATTACTAGTTTTTAAACACCATTCAACTGCTTGTTCTCTATAAGGACATACATAGCATTTCTTTCTCATTATGCTACTTAATGGAACTGGACTTAGAAATTGAAGTACTGAATTTCAAAAGATAACATTTCAATGGTTAGGTATTTAAAATAGCTTGTGTGATATTATTATTAGTATTAGTTGTTGTTGTTGTTGTTATTTAACTGCTGTGGGAGTCACTTGTACTTTCATCTGATTAGTTTGCTGCACATTTTAAACCTTTCAATCTTGGAAGTCACAGTGGCCTTTCTGCCTACTGCCATGTGTGTGAAAAATGCTATGGCCTTGGCATCAGGCCGCTCCTGTTAACTGATGGCTTAGACATAACCACTGTGTGGTATGAGAAAAGAAAAAAAACCCCACAGGACCTGTAATCTCCATGACTGGTTTATTGAAGGTTAGTTGAAATCTTCTGGACTAGTGTCAAATACTATACCTTGGCAATTTTAAAGCCCATACTCATAATCTTTCTCCCAAAATTAGCTTCCTCCCCATTCTTGCCAACAGCTCTTTTCTGTTACCCTTCCAAAACCTTAGATTCACCCTTGTTTTCTCCATTTCCTTTGCCCATTAACCTATCCGGCCATAAAGTACTACCCATTTTTTTCACTGCAATGATTTCCTCATTCTATTTTCAATAATCTCTCTAAACTCCAGGTATTCATTACTTAACTCAAGGGCAGCCAAACTGCTTTTCCTAGCTCTAGTCTGTCACTCAATATATGCTATTAAAAACAGCCAGAGTCATCTTCCTAGGACGCCATTTTGGATACAGGCAGTTGGTCAACAAGTATTTATTGAGCACATACTATATGCTAACTACAAAGCGGGGCTCTGGGTTGACAGTCATAGCAAGGGAAGCACAACCCCTTGATTCTTTTAGCTTGTATTCCAGCAGAGAAGCTAGACATTTATGTCCATCCCTTCTCAAAAACCTTCAGGACCCTCCCATTAGCTAATATATTGAATAAAGTGTAAGAACTCTTAGTGTAGGAGGACTCTCCACAATGGGGTCCTACACTACCTCTTTAACTTTATTTCCTACTATTACCCTATATGAGAGTCCTGTATACTAACTCTATTCATTATTCCCTAAACATGTAAAACCTTCTCACCAACTTGGTCTTAAGCAACTTGAGGTCATAATACCCCTTGGATACTCAGAACTCGGCATGGAATCCTCCTTCTGATAGAAACTCAGCCAATGGTTATGGTTGGTAAGAATGCATTTTACATTCTAGTCCATCATTCTGAGTGAGATGCCCCTACTATGTGCTCCACTGGCACCATGGAGCAAGCTTTGTCCTAGTTCTTACCACACTGTGTTATAATTATCTGTAGCCTCCACTAGAGCAACACTAGTTCATAGAAAGCAAAGTCTCTTCTCCCTCTTTCTGTTTTTGTTTACCCAGAAGTTAGTATAATTTCTGGCACATACAACGTTCTCAATGAATTAATGGATGAGTGAAGAAATGAATGAGTATAGAAACAACCTTCCCCTGGTGAATTTCATGCTCTCTGGAAATGACGGTCAAGCAATCAGGTAACTAAAGGTATACATTTACATTCAAAATAAAAATGAAATCAGAATGGCTTCATCAGTCACTTTGTTAGTACTGAGATATCATTTAACTAACCAAAGGTAAGTTTGCATTTTTCTTGAAAATATGCATTACTTATACATGCAATTCACATTTACATCCACGTTGGTGCCTGCGTACATACACATTTATATCTGAAAGGACTTAGGAATTGCCCAACTAATTGCTCATCCCAATAATAGTCCTTTAAAGAAGAACATGGAAACTATTCTTTTTAAATAAAGGAATATGAACCAAAACCATAAGCTTTACAAAGTCCCAAAGGAAGTTCCAAGGTTGGAGCCAGATGCCATTACCAGCCACTATATATCATTCAAATACAGCTTTTAAGGAGGAAACCATAACCCATAGGGATCAAGTGCAGGAATTTGCAATTCATCATCTGTATTTTGGAGTCTGGAACTCCAGTCTTTCCAAATCCATTAAATGTTCCCTCTATCATAAACATGCAGGCATCCCCGCTAGTTAGAAACATGTACATCTGAGTTTTAAGTGGATAGTTGAACTACATACCTTTTCAGCATTACCTAATTAGGTTTTCTAAGTATCTAGCAGTTTCTGAGAGTTATCAGGCAGACGAGTTTCCTACTTAATTCAGAAGCCTAAACTTTATCATAAGATTTTCATAAAATGAATAAAAACAGTGACTACATACCTAACTGCTTCTTTCCCAGACAACCTAACTTGGTTCCATCAATACCTCCCCAGAAGTCAAATCATCATCATCTCTATCATGTCATTTGTCCCTTCTATGAACTTCTTTTTAGAACAAGTAACCCACTTCTAGATTGTTTGAGTTTTTATAGGAAGGGTGTGCATTACTTTTGTGAACAGAAAAACAAATGGTTATTTTCATTTTGAAAAAAGAGAAATAAATGGTCAAAATTGCATTTAGAGCTTTAATTGAGTTATTAGCGGAACCACACGTGGTGCTAAATTCCCTGAGAGATGTGGGAAAGAGACATGAAGAGGATAAGAAAAAATCAAGAACCTGGAGAGAAAAAATGAGTTTTAACTATGTATTTTCTATCGAAAGACAATGATCATAAAGTATTAATAACTTACAGGAAAGAACTAACAACACAGTTATAGAATATGGGAGCCCGGTCCAGGTTGTAGTTAATGCAACAATCACATGCTGGTGCTTTTAAAATACCGTAACGAACTTCCCACAATTCAGCATTTATATTATATTTAAATGCATACATCTATCTTCCAGGAAGACAGAGAGATGAGTGAGGGCACCTGAAAATCCCTCTCCCAAATAACCTTTAATACAGCTATGAAACAATCAGAATAAAATGAAACTTCTCTGCAACCAAAGTGGAAATAAAGATACAGGCATATTTCATATTCCTTTAGAAATTTATACAATCTTCCATACCAGGTTCCTGTGATACAACTAGACAAAAAATGCAGTAAGTCAAGATGAAAGAATGAATCGGAAAGAGCAAATAGACTTGATACCACAGAAAGCTGAATAATTGAAGCAGAGAAATGAATGGAAAAGCATACCTAAAAAGCTTTGTAGATTAGAGAAAAAAGTAACCATTGTGGGAGGTAGGTCACAGTTTACCTACCAGTACAGGTGTTTCTGTGGAAGTAAATGAAGCAAACAGATTTGAAACTATAAGCAAAGTCATAAATGAAGAAAGCTCTTGAGTTTAGAAAATTATCTGAGATTGGCTATTGGAGAGGCTCATAGACAAAATTACCAAAGATTAATATACATCTATATGTGTCCTGGTAAATTATTATTCAAAAGATTGTTAGCATTCGAGCAGCGCACAAAAACTCAAATTATTCATGATTTGTTCTTTTTGACAAAACTACCAAAAGACAAACAAGCAATGTCTATGGGGTTTTGAGGGAGAATGCTGGTAATCTAAAAATTTAGACCCAACAAAGCTGTCTTGAACATATAAAGTCAACAGAAGGGTAGCCTGAGATGGGCAAGGTCTTAGATAATGCATCAGCTCAAAAAAGAGGTGGCCTAGATTACTAAGCATGAAAATAAGGAGATGGGGAAAGAGGTGATGCCAGAAAGCTAGCTTTGACTTTGTCTTTTGGGTAACGAGGAACCTTTGAAGAGCTTTAAATGGTAGAGGACTAAAGTAGTAGGCAGGGAGACCAGTGGTAATAACCCAGAGGAGGGAAGCTAGTGGACAAAAACAGGGACACTGAGGATTTGGGGGAGAAAAGAAAGTATTAAAGTGGCTTTCTTCTGAGGACCACAAGTGTCTGGAGGCAGTGCCGTGAGACTAGACTGAAAACTCTGGGAAGTCAGAGGCCAGGCGTTGTCGCCCACTCTGTCTCCAGGACCAATTTTAGTGGCTGGCACAAAGCACACATTTAATGAATACTTAGGGAATAAATGAATAAATAGAAAAGAACCATAAATTATTTTACCAATTGCAACATCATTGAAATGACTATATTTTTACCAAGGAGACTAGTCTGGAGGATAATGCTCATTTAGAGTGAGAAAAATGCTGGTGCATTTGTTTAAAAAAAAGGAAAAGGAGGGGTGGGGGAAACAGTTCTTTTATTTTGTAGTTACAATTTGGAGTTGATAATTTTACAACTAATATACCCAATGTCAAATACTCACCACAGCAGGTAAAAAAAAAAGACCAAATTAATTTGTTGGGTTTAATTAATTCACTGTGTTTGTGAATATACTCCTACTCCAAATGCTACCCATTGTTTAATTAGGTCCCCCTGACTTATGAAATGTCTTAAACCAAAGAAAAAGCGGATGAACCTAGCAATATTATAAATGCTTGACTTGCGATTATCAAACTTACCTAGGAAATGAAGCAGCTTACATTGATTAAGAGGCTGTCCTCAACAGACTCTCACTTGTACGGGAAAGAAATTTATTCTGTTGCTAGTCATTCTCACTTTATTGTGCCAGAGGACAAATTCTTCTACAACTTTTTAAATGTTCAAATCTCTATAACATATATAACGGACACCAAATTTCATTCTATGATACTTCCATTTGTTCTACAATGATGCATTGAGTACCCCCATATACGAATATCATCCCTGCCAAGGAACACACGTTATCATGGGCTGTTTCACAAATGGAGAGGCCCTACTGGGTCAGGCAACTCATCCATCCAGTCTGGCATGCAGGGCTGCCCATAGTAATTTCTGAAAATACATAATATTTCACGGAAAACTTGTACTAAGTTGAGCCTTCAAATTCAGCGGTGGCTTGCATCAGAAAATGTCAAAAACAAGTAGGCAGAACTGACAAAGAATATATAATCAAGTCTAAATTATGAAGGCCCACCAAAGAAGGTCATAAGACACCCAGTGCCTCGGCTATTTATTGGAGAGCAGCATTTGCTGGTGCAGTAATGAGGTAATTGGGGGCCTCCTTGTACCCACAGGCAACTTGAATCCTGAGAGCTATGAACACCAACATGTTTCCATAGAATGACTATTGTCCAACAGGCAGTCATACAAGTATGCACCACTGAACTTGCACAACTGACTTCTCCCTATTTTCTCTCTTCTTTCGGCCATATCCAGCTCCATGCATTGTATAGAAAAATTCACTCTGCACTGTCATCTTCAATTGCACACTCTCAGCTTTGCTCTAATTCCCTTCTCCCATCACAAATTAGGCTTGGATTTTGGGAAGGGATTTCCCACTGCTAGTATTTAGTGCCTGGTACATAGGGTCTGTCCAGGTCATTCTTATATTATAGGCACCACGGGAATTCAAAAATCAATGTTGACACTGTTTCTTTCTGAAGAAGAATCTAGATTCAAGGGTCCCAAAAACATCTAATTCAGGGGCGTTCACCTTGATCCTAAAGCCAAAACATGGTAGGTCTTCCTTTGGCTCTGCCCCTGAGCATGAAAATTAAAGAGAGAAGGCGAGGGCGTGGTGGTGGGGGAACCTGCAGAAAACTGACTTGGGAGTACTGAGAATAAACATTGGGATCAAATATTTCCCACAGATAATTAGCAAGTTGCAAAATCAAATGCGCTATGCATTTGAGACTGCAGAAAAAAGAGAGCAAGGAGGGAGGGGACATGCAAGCACATATTTTCATCATGAAGATGTGGAAGAAGAATTGCTACCAGCATTGAAAAGGTTAAAGAGATTCTGAGCAAATTAATGAAGTGAAAACTAAATTAGTTAATGAAGTAAGCACCACAAAATTAATGAAGCAGAGACTGGTTGAGCTCATTTTCAAAGAGTAACTCTATACATGCAAATTTGGTTCTTGGCCGCCATATATTTGGAGAATCTGGCTACTATTACCCAAGACAGAACCGAATAATATACTGTCAATGACACTTTCTTTCACATAATATCAACAAGCACCATATCTTGAGATCTCTAAGCCATTGCTTTATTTCCACCCCATTGGGAAGGTTGGCATCAGATCAAATCAGACCAAAAGATGAAAGAATAAATAAAAGAGGGAGCAGATGAGAGGAATACAAACTGAGACAATGAGAGTGGCACGTTAAGGGGCTTGTCTCATATGGATCACCCACCTGTGAGCATTTAAACACAAGTGACCTTCCAATAAGCAAGACAATGGAGATATACTAAACATGCAGTTTGGCCAACATCTCACCCTCCTGCTAAGTCCCCCTTTAAACCTGTGCTCCCTGTTCTCATCTCAACTGCGTTCCCAATTCTAGGCTCCATACTTTGGCTCCTGGGAGGTGTTCCTGGCTGGCCTTCTTTCCTGCTTTCACTCCATTCTCAGGTGATGCCCAATCATCCCACAAGCCCCTGCCTCCCCACCAGGGAGTAGAAGCACACGGGATTTGTGATCATACCTGTCACTCATTGAGTGCTTTCCACCATAACCATGTACATTGTATATGCTATCCCCTTTGCTTCAAGACCTCTCTCACAACAACTTTATCAGGTCAAATTTCTTATTCCATTTTGTGAATAAGGAAATGGAGGCCCAATGAGATGTGATACCTTGCCCACCTACATACAGGTCTGACAACTAAGTTCGCGAACTTTGTAGCAACGCTGTTGCTCACCTTTTTTCATATCAGAGGGATTATTCATTACGAGTTTGTACCAACTGGACAAGCAATTAACCAAGTTGACTATGAAAAAGTTAGACAAACTGAACTTTTCACCAGCAATTCATGGCTCTTGCATCATGACAATGCACCAGCTCACACGGCACTGTCTGTGAGGGAGGTTTTAGCCAGTAAACAAATCACTGTATTGGAACACCCTCCCTACTCACCTGATCTGGCCCCCAGTGACTTCTTTCTTTCCCCAAAGATAAAGGAAATATTGAATAGAAGACATTTCCCACTATTATATATATACATGTATGTGTGTGTGTATGTCCGTGTGTGTATGTGTGTGTGTGTGTATTCACGAGAAGTGGAGTACAGCATAAGGAATAGAGACAGTGGAAACGTAATGGCTGTCTGTGATGTCAGAGGGTAGTAGATTGGGGGAGGGGATTATCACTTTGTGAGGGGTGTAAATGATAAATGTCTAACTATTACAGTGTTTTGTACACATGAAACTAATAAAAAAAATTTTAAAAGCAAGGAAGACATTTTGATGACATTCAGGACATCAAAGGGTAATACGACAACAGCTCTGATGGCCATTCCAGAAGAAGAGTTCCAAATTGCTTTGAAGGGTGGACTAGGCACTGGCATCAGTGCATAACTTCCCAAGGGGAGTCCTTCGAAGGTGACCCTAGTGATATTTAGCAATGAGGTGTGTAGCACTTTTTCTAGGATGAGTTCGCTAACTTAATTGTCAGACCTCATACACTTATTCTGTAAGTAGTTCTATATGTAACCATCTGTATATATATATAAAGCTAAAAATTGATTCAATTGATGTCTCCAATTCCAATTCCGTACCACGTGGATCATTTCAGCTTCCTCCCTTTGCTTATCTGAACTTCCACTCCAACTGTGAAAATCCTATTCCCACCGCCTGCTGTCCATTTACTTAGTTGTTCCATTACAATATTACATGTGTAGCAACATCAGAATTGCTAATCCCTACCTCCAGGAGAAACAACTTTATTAACTAGAGTTCAGTGCTTACGTGAAGATTCTTTTGTCTTTAGTCTTAAAAACTCCACTCATTTCCAAAGTTACTCATGCCAGTACCCTTTCAGTGAGGTGGTTTCAAACCTATGTAACTTTACTAACAATTGTCATCCCAATAAACTTTAATAAAAATTAAATTAAATTGAATTTTTGAAATAATCCTTAGTGAAAAAAATCATGATCCAAATTACAATAAAAATGAATGTAATTCAAATATCAGCAATATTATCTGATTACAGTATTATCAATTTCGAAAAAAAAATATTTGTAATGTAGTTAGGTTCTTCTGTCATGGTCTGCATTCCATCCTGGGATTCTCCCACTCCCAAAATGATTTTTTTAAATTTGTGTACTCTGAGGTTTACTGGTTTACCCTTTGAGCTGTACAGTTCTCTGTGTGTTGACAAATACATCTCTCCAATATCTTACACAATAGCTCTACCACTCTAAAAAAGAATGAAATATTGCCACTTGTGACAAGGGTGAACCTAGAGAGTATCATGCTAAGTGAAATAAAGCAGAGGAAAAATACCATATGATTTTACTAATATGTAGGATCTAAAATATACAAATGAACAAACACAACAAAATAGTAACAGACTCATAGATACACAGAACAAACTCATGGTTGCTAGAGGGGAGAGCAGCAGGGGGAAAGGTGAAAACGGTGAAAAGGATTGAGAGGTACAAACTTCTAGTTATAAAATAAATAAGTCATGGGGATGTAATGTACAGCACGGGCAATATCGTCAGTAATATGATAACTCTGTATGGTGACAGATAGTTACTAGACTTACGGTGATCACTTTGTAAGGTATATAAATGTCGAATCACTGTATTGTACACCTAAAACTAATATAAGATTGTATGTCAACTGTACTTTAATAAAATAAAAAAAAATTCATCCAGGTTGTTGAATGTATCAATAGTTTATTCCTTTTTATTACTGAATAGTACTATGCTTGGATATACCAGTTTGTTTATCAATTTACATACTAAAAACATCTTGATTGCTTCTAGTTTTTGGTGATTATGAATGAAACTACTATAAACATTCACAAGCTGTGGACATCAGTTTTCAATTCACTTGGATAAATACCTAGGAGTGTGATTGCTGGATCATAAATTCAATTTCATAATAAACTGCCAAACTGTCTTCTACAATGGCTGTACCACTTTGCATTCCCACCAGCAATGGATGAGTTCCTGTTCTTCCACATCGTTGCCAGCATTTAATGCTATCAGTGCTTGGGATTTTAGCCATTCTGATGGGTACATAGTGGTGTCTCCTACCGTGTTTCCCTGAAAATAAGACTGGGTCTTAACAATAATTTTTGCTCCAAAAGATGCATTAGGGCTTATGTTCAGGGGATATCCTCCTGAGAAATCATACAAGGGCTTATTTTCTGGTTAAGTCTTATTTTCGGGGAAACATGGTAGTTATTTCCATTTGTATGGGTTTATTGGCCATCTGTATACATTTTTGGTTGAGGTGTCTTCTCAGGTACTGTTGCCCTTTCAAAAGTTGCTTTTTCTTACTGTTCAGTATCTTCATATATTTTAGGCTCAAGTCCTCTATCAGGCATGTGACTTGTAAATATTTTCTCTTAGTCTTGGTTTGTGTTTTCATTCTCTTGAGAGTGTCTTTTATAGAACAACTTAATTTTTTTTTTACAAAGCCTCTGCTTTTAACCAGGTTTTCGGTTTGTTCGTTTTTATGTTTCTTCATTATAACTGTTTGTTACCACTGAATTTGAGTCCTCCATTTCTCACCCACTCAGGATCTCAGATGATGCGAATGACAGCAGTGAAAAATGCATTTGGCTGAAGGTTTTCCCTGCTTGGCAGCACTCCCATCTCCCTGAATAATGCCCAGGGACCATGTCACACTGGCTTCTTTACTGTTCTTAACATGCCAAGAAGCTTCTGTCTCAGGGCCTTTGAACTTACTATTCTCTCTGCCTGGGATATCCTTGTACAGATATCCTCATGGCTCACTTCCTTACTTCTTGTCAATGTTTTCTCAACTGTCATCTTCTTGGGCCAGCCTGGTGGCTCAGGCAGTTGGAGCGCTGTGCTCCTAACGCTGAGGTCGCCAGTTCGATTCCCACATGGGCTAGTGAGCTGCGACCTCTACAGCTGATTCTGAACAACGGCTCTCCCTAGAGCTGGGCTGCCATGAGCAGCCAGAGGTTGGCGTGAGCTGCCGTGTGTTACTGTGAGCTGCTGCGGGCTGCTGTGTGCTGCCAGGAGTGTCTGTTGACCAGCATGAGTGGCCGGCAGCCATCACGAGCGGCCTGCAGCTGTCAAGAGCTGCCATGAGCTGCTGTGAGCGTCCAACCGTTGACTGGCAACCGACTGGTGACCGACTGCATCAGCCAGGGGGAGCGCAAGGCTCATAATACCAGCATGGGCCAGGGAGCTGTGTCCTACACAACTAGATGGGCCAGGGAGCTGTGTCCTACACAACTAGACTGAGAAACAACGGCCTGAACCGGAGTCGGGGGGAGGTGGAAGAAAGAGGGAAAAATATGTCACTTTCTCAATAAGGCCTACTTTCCGGAACTCTGTAGATCATTGTTGCCCTAGCAGACACTCAGGAACCATTTCAAAGTATATCCAGCACTCTTTCTGGTACACCCAGGAGTGATGAGCAACTTAGGACCGGTAGACAAATGGTCATGGTGAGCCTGAGGTGATACTATGGCCTGCTCTCCCATCTCAAGAGGAAATCCTAGGAGGTGTCCTCCCAGTGAGCTCTTTCTCAAATGTGTCCAGACATTAACTTCAGTGGCTAAGAAGCAGTGACTTTTCTCACTGATGCATTTGCATTTTTGCTATGAACTCCATACCCTGATTTTCAATTTGAATGGGGAACCACGAGGCCAAAGGATATTTTTCCTTTCTAAAATTATTTCCCATGAATGAAAGTTTGCTCACCCCTGGAGGAAGGCATGTCCTTGTCCAATTCAGGTGACAGTGGATCAGGGTCAGTGATCACAGTTGGAAATGTGATTGGTTCTTTCATGCACATGACAAGGAAAGCAAATAAAAGGCCAGATGTAAGTCATAATTCCCTACTCCTACCACACAAGAATTTTTCCAGGCCCACCCACTCACTTACCCCACAGCCCATGGCCTCTGACCCTCTTCTCCCCAGTTCCCTTCTTCCCTGTGTCCACAGTAGCACCTCAGCCTTTCTGTTCTTCTGATGACCTGTTTATGCCCTTGTTTGGTGTTCTAACCCTAACCATGCCCACCTCCTTCAGGATGGACCCCTCCTTGATTTCCCTGGCCCCAGATGTTCTGGGCAAAACACACTGCCCCACAAACCTCAGCTTTGCTGAGGCCCCCACAGCTGCAGGCAGGCCAGGCTTTCTCCTTCCTCAAGACACATGCACATTATAAATGAGGTTTTCTTATGCAGAGCAGTAAGGTATTTGGCTTAGGAATATAGAACAAGACTGGGGCTAAGACGAGACAGTGAGGAGAGATTTCCTGGCAAATAGATCAGAACAGGTTGCTTTAGCAAAGGATTTGGATTTTTGTTTCCTAGACCCTCAGAATCCTTAGAGCTGCCCAGCGGATTCCAATTTAGTGCTCACTTTCTCTTTCATGAGACATTTATTTCTCTGGTGAAGACTGGAAGAATGCTAACTATGGTAATCCCTAAAATTAACAGTGAAAAGGCAAGAGACGATTGCAATATGTTGACTGG
This sequence comes from Rhinolophus hipposideros, assembly GCF_964194185.1. Lineage (NCBI taxonomy): Eukaryota > Metazoa > Chordata > Mammalia > Chiroptera > Rhinolophidae > Rhinolophus > Rhinolophus hipposideros. The sequence goes on from NC_138046.1 coordinate 11,180,431, forward strand.
GAAGCTAAAATTCAACTTGTTCTGAGAATAAATGATGTCATTTGTCAGTCTCTTCAGAATAAGCATGGGATTTTCAAATGGTTAAGGTCCTGGGAGTTTTAATTGCTTTGACAACGTCATCTGAAAGGTGATAAAAGATGAAAAACATAAAGGATCATGATTAAGGTTGTAAGAAACTTGCGTCTGTAAGTTCACATCATGGATTGCCTGAGCTTGATGGTTTTCCATGCTTTCTTTCAAATGAAAAATGACCACAGCACAGCAATTGATATGATGTCTTTCTGTACACTTTACCATGGTGACAATAACCACTACCAAAGGAATAAGGCAAAAAGAAAATCCTATTCCTGAGAGATACATCGAAATTCAAACAAATGAGACAAATATATTTAGAAAAAATCTAAAAGGGAATTCAAGGCCAAGAAGAATAATCCTGTTTGCTGAGCAGCAAACACCTGCATGCTAGAAATCAGGGTTCCTAAAGTTATCTCACATTCAAGGGTTAGCAGCTTCAGAAAATATGAAATTAGTGTCCCTCATTGGAAAACGGCAGTCATAAAACAGCCTGGATGCCCATTCTGGAGGCAGCATCTTCAAACTGTCCTTGAGGAAATGCACCATTTATGGGGAAGCCTTGGAGAAGAGCATTAGTGGGGAGCCTGCCAGGTGACCTGGCTTCCCAAGCATCTCTCTGGACACTGATGGCTATCACCTCAGCTGGCCCTTCTATGTGCGGGGTGAGGGATGGGTTTGGCAAAACAGCCAGAGCAAGATTTCCTATTTGGAGAGGTCAATGGCAGGCTACACAAGCGACCAGTTGGAAGTTCCTCACTCAGAGCAATGATTTGGGGAAAGACAAAAATTGGGAGATTTGAGGGATACCCTTGGGAGAAGTGCCCTAGGATTTTTAATGTTCATTCAAAGACATGCTATTTTGCCTTGAAGCTGCTCTCTGCAAGGCACTCCCACACAGAGAGAATCTACTGTTCACTTCATCCACCTTAGAAAAATAAACAACTCTTTTGACACAGCTCATCTCAAAACCTGTGGTTTATGGGCCTGGGTATATATCAACCAGTCCCTCCAGCAAAGGGTCAGGGAATCACTGTGAATGGATAAACAAACTATTCCCTAAAATAAATTCACGTTCTTTCACGTAAGAATTCAAGTGTGACCATGTTTGGAAATCTAAAAAGAGGGGATGGGCCATTAAGCCAAAAGAAATGCTGAATGTACTGGGGCAATATAATGGGAACAAACAGAAACAACTGCAAAGATGGTGCGGTACAGTTTACAAATCACTTCCTCCTTCGTTATTTCACCTGATCCTCACAACCATGTAGTCATCTTATATTCATAGCCATTCATTCACCTCTTCATTTTCAACAAACATGTACTGAGCTCCTATACTATGTGTCAGGCACGATTCTAGATGTTCGAAAGACCATGGGGAACAATGCTCTGTTTTCACGGAGCTTTTGATGTGGGCAGAAACCAGCGATAAACATGAAAAATACAAATAAAAATATATACAAAGGACAATAAGTGCTGTGAGTAAAACTACAATACCAATAGTGATGCCACAGCAAGTGTCACAGGGCGGGAACTCCTTTCAATAGAGTGAAAAAAGACGACAGTTACATTTGAATTGCGACCTGAAGGAAGTCATGCAAAGATTGGAGGTGGGTGGGCGTAGGAACAAAGGTGTCCTTGGCAGAAGGAACAGTCAAGCAAATAATCTGATGCAGGAAAGAGTCCCCTGTGTTCCTGCCCCAGGAAGAATATTTGCCAGGGACACTGGAACTCAGTGAGCCAGATGGAAGAATGCAGGAGATAGAGCCAGAGAGATAGGCAGGGACTGATGGGTGCTGGCCTTGACATCAATGGAAAAGAGTATGGCATGTGGATTGTACCCCAAGTGCAACAGCCAGCCCCTGGAGAGTTAGAATCCGATTTGCATCTTTACAAGATGACTTTGGCAAAGAGATTGCAGGGAGAACAGTTAGGGTGAGAGTCCTAGTGACAGACAGCCATGCACTGGCTAGTGTTTTTCTGGAGGAGCAGGAGAAAAGTAGGTAAACGTGGGATATGATTTGAACGTGGAACTTGAAGCACTTGCTGATGGACTCGATGTGGGTGGACAGAAAAAGGAGTCAAGGACAACTCCTGGGTTAGCGGATTGAATAACTGAATGGGCAGCGGCGCCATTTTCTGAGATTGGGAGCACTGAGGGAAGAACACATTTGAAGTGGAATGGGGGTATCTAGGAATACCGTGAGAAAGTGTTATATCTTTGTTTTGTAGATTAGAAAATGGAGTCTCGGTGTCATGCAGCCAGAATTCCAATCCTGACCTGTCTAGCTCCCCAGGTTGTGGCCTGTGCAGGATAAAGAAGCAAGCATCTCTTCAGAGGCTCACCTCTTGCTCCATATTCTTGTGCCTTTTAGAGGTTCCAAATCCCCTTGTGGAAAACTCAGGCTTAGAATCCCCTACATTTTTCTTTCCCCGTTCCCAACCTCAGCGGGGCTGGGAACCAGGCTGAAAGTGCAGGCCTGGTCCCAGGACTCAGGTACTAAGAAAAGAGGTCAAGAACCACATGTCCTTGTGTAGAGTTTTGCTCCCAACTTCTGCTGAGGAGAAAATCTCTACTGATATCTCTAGCTGCCAAGCTGCTCCCTTCCCTCTTCTCATCGGTCCTCTGCAACAACATAAGCCAAGCCAAGTCCTGGCTTCAGGACGAAATAAAAATTACAAGGTAACTATTCCTCACACAACATTTGAAAAGACAAACCTTTATACAGTAGTTATCAATCCGGGGACAGACACTGAGAAGATTCCTCACCCCCAGGCTGGCTTCACACTGCATTTGGTTATGTTGGAGTCCAAGACATGCTCTACATGTGTTTGTTGTCCTGGAATGTCATGATAGTGATTCTATTGACTGCTACTGGGAATAAGCACACGTATTAGGCTGGGAAGTCTCTCTTACAGAGCTTTCCACTGGAATGGGAGTTTTATGCTGGGAATTGGAGTGTGAGAATTGCACCTGGAATTGTAAACAGTGATGGAAGCACAAATCTCTTTTTTTTTTCTCCAGGAGAAGAGAATGCGGTCACTGGGTCACCTCTGAAAGCATAAGACAAAGGGGGTTTCTTGAATTCTTCCTAGAAGCAAGCAGATAGGATTCTGAAGCCAGCTTGTCTCAGATGGGAAAGAGAAGGTGTTTTGTGCTGGGATTTCCTCTAACCCAACCTGCCTTTCTGTCCCAGCTGAGGCAACCCCGAGGAGGTCAGGTCATAAGGTTAGGAAGTGATGTGGGGAGAGGGGTCAGCTTTGGGGGAAAAAAAAAACACAAAGAGGAGAAGGCTGGTACCCACTCCAGACAGGACTAACATTTAGAAACACATCTGCTCCTGGAGAGTTCAGGGGGAAATGGGCTGAAGGATGGCAGATTGCCTGAGAGCTCTGACAGCCACACACCCTGTAATTACCCAAAGATGCTCCATTCTGCCACTGTGGTACCCAGCTTTGTGTCTGCAGCCGACCCCACCTGTCATCAAATAAGTGTATCAGATGTTCCTCTTGTAAAATTTCTTTAACTTTCCCTTCCCCTCACGTCCCTCAACATTTGTTCTCACATCTACTTTCCATCTTTAAGGGTCTCCATTTTCATCACCAGCACCATTTTCAGCAGCATCACCCAGGCCATTGTCATCTCTTCCCAGAACCCACACCAGGAGTCCCCTAACTGTTCTCCCTGTACCCACAACTGTCTCCTGTCTTACTTCAGGCAGCTGTAACAAAGTACTATACACTGGGTAGCTTCTAAACAACAGAAATATATTTCCCAGTTCTGGAGGTTGAGAATTCAAGATGAGGGTGCCAGCATGGCTGGGTTCTGACAAGGACATCTTCTGGGTTACAGACTGCTGAGTTTACATTGTGTCTTCACATGGTGGAAAGTTACAACGTTGCTCTCTAGCCTCTTCTCATAAGGGCACTAATCCCATTCAAGAGAGCTCCACCCTCATAACCTAATCATCTCCCAAAGGCCTCACTCACCTCCAAAAACCATCACATTGGGGATTAGGGTTTCAACGTGATTTTTGAGTGGGACACAAATGTTCAGTCCACTGTGTGCCTCCTCCAATCTATTTCCCAGAGTAACCTTCTAAAAACACCCAACTATCTAAGTAAAATCATGCCTAGGATGCCAGTTCCCTGGACCCAACTTTCAAAGGAAAGACCATGACAGCAGGTCTCCCTCACACACTTTTTCCAGCACCACTTTCACAGAGTTGCCCACCATCAATAAAACAAATACCAACTGCCCTATGGGCAGTAGCCACACCCACTCAATGCCTCCCAGCCACACCATTATCCATCATCACCCACAGCACACTTCATCGAATCCATCCTCCTCCCGTTCTCACCCTGCTCTACCTCTGAAACATCCACTCCAATTCTCCCCCATTACCTCTTGTGGATAACTTCAGTTATCCCCATTCCTGTCCACCCACCATTTTCAATGGCCCCCCACAAACTCACATAATGGACTGCCACACACTCTTCTCACTCAGTATGAATGTCAATTCCACCCACAGATCTGTTCAGGAACTTTAAGAACAATCACCGGAAATCGATGCCAGCAGCAGTCGTCTCTCCATCATATCTCAAGACGAAGGAATGGAGGGAGCCGCCTTTGCTAAGAAATCTCAGAAGTGAGGTGTTGCACATGGTATTCTTGAGGGTGGGGTACTTGGTGCATCAGTGCAAGTCCGCTGAAGTCCCCCCATCAGTTTTTTAAAACCACTACCTTGCAGAACTTTCAGGTACCTTTTGACACAACTGAGAATCTTGAATTTTCAATAAAGAGCAAGGGATGGGGGAGAAAGACAGAGACAGAGACTGGGGACACAACCCTCCCTAGAAGGAAGTTCTTCATATTTGATCCAATTCTCCTTCTCAGGGTATGCTGAGACTCCTCAAACACCTCTCCTGGAATCCCATAGCTCCACAGCCAGATTTCATGAATATTGCTGAAGAAAAAAGGAATACTGTCTTAATTTTTGGAGAGAAAGGGGGTTAGCAGGTAGAGAAAGAGAAGGAGGCAAATAGGGAGGGAGGGCGGTTGGTTTCGCCAGGCCTCAGTTTAACCTTTTACCATACTAATTTTCTAAAGTACAAGCTGTGGAACCATGGCATGGGAGCTGCCTATTACACTGACGTCTAGAATTAGTTTAGCCATATGAAACATTTCTTTTAACATTTTAAATCATATTATTCATTCTCCCGAACACACGTTAAAAACTCTAGGCACATTTCCATTCAGAACGTTAAATCAAAAAGTAATTAGTGAAACACTCATCAATAGATCCCATTCAAAACAAGCATTTTTATCTGCCTATTTTTGCCTTCTATTCCATGGCCAAGAAACAAAATAACAGTATAATCTTGTACAAATGCTGGCATCACAAGACAAATGAACACTGTGGCCAAGGCTTGTGAAATCTACATTCAAAATGTCTCTTGCATCAAATATATGGTGATGGAAGGAGAACTGACTCTGGGTGGTGAACACACAAAGGGGTTTATAGATGATGTAACACAGAATTTTACACCTGAAATCTATGTGATTTTACTAACAATTGTCACCCCAATAAATTTTTTTTTTAAAAAAAGAGGAAGTTGCCAAGTCAGGAAAAAAAAATGTCTCTTGCAACAGGGCCGTCCTTTCTCCTTCCTGACCCCAGTACAGGTCCTTGTTAACTCCACAGCAATGAAGCAATGACTTCCTAACTAGGCAAAGACCTCCTGTTTCTGGCCCTACTGCATAGACCTGGTGTAGTCATTTAACAGAATTACAGCTCTCAAGATGTTACGCTTCTGCTCGAAAATCTCCTCTTGTTCCTCCTTTCCCACTGACTTTTGTACAAGCTCCTCATGGTGAATTTTAAACTGTCCACTATTAGGCTTCCATTGGCTCACCTATCCTTATCTTCACTACCATCTCACACTGGTCTCATGTCAGACAGATACATTCCTAGCTGTCCCCCAAGTATGTCTAAAGGATTTTTCCCTGCCATGGCCTTACTCATTATTCCTTCTGTCAAGGATACTATCCCTATCAAGCTCTCCCTGATAAAATCTGATCCATACTCCAAGGTCTTTCTCAAGTGTCATCACTTCCCTGAAGCATTTTCCCTAATCCTAACAGAAAGCTTGCTATCAACTTCTTTTATGGTACATACTCATTACTAAAGTATTTCTCTAACTCTTTCCCTGCAGAATCCAGTGGTATACTTGCAGAGGTTAACAACTGAATGGAAAAAAAAATAAAAGGCCAGATTTAGTAGTGTTTGCCCATTTCCATGGTGAAAATACGCCCACCATGGTCAATTTCAAGCTACCAATCTGATATAACTGAACATAGAGTTGTGAAGAGAAAGACAGAAGTAAACAATTATATAGTATTTCCACCGTACAGATACAATAGATGTAAATAATGGGTGGAGCGTAGACAATAATAAAATATAGCAAAACAATTAGAAATTAATAAATTACCTTTGCTTTAATAAAATGTATTCAACATAGGTTTACATAATTTAATTTATAACAGTGATTGTGTTTAACAACCAGCTTTCAAACACTAAAAAAGTAACGATCAAAAATACCTGGGAATAAATTTAACCAAGGAGATAAAAGACCTGTATTCAGAAAACTAGAAGATGCTATAAAAAGACACTGAAAAATATACAAATAAATGGAAGTATATACCGTGCTCATAGATAGGAAGAATCAATATCTTTAAAATGTCCATACTACCCAAAGCAATCTATACATTCAATGTGATCCCTATCAAAGTACCAAATGACATTTTCGCACAAGTTGAATAAATACTCCTAAAATGTATATGGAAGCATAAGAGACCCCAAATAGCCACAACAATCTTGAGAAGGAAGAACAAAGTTGGAGGCATGTCGCTACCTGATATGGAACTATATCACAAGGCTGTGGTAATCAAAGCAGCATGGTACTGGCACAAAAACAGACACATAGATCGATGGAACAGAATAGAGAACTCAGAAATAAATCCATGCCTACATGGTCACTTAATCTATGACAAAGGAGGCAAGAACATACAATGGGGTAAAGATAGTCAATTCAAGAAATGGTGCTGGGAAAACTAGAAAGATACACGCAAAAAAATGAAACTGGACCACCTTCTTACACCGTATACAAGAATAAAATCAAAATGGATAAAAGACTTAAACATAAGACCAGAAACCATAAGACTACTAGAAGAAAACATATGCAGTGAACACTCTGACATTACTCTTAGTAATATTTTTTTTGATCAATCTCCTCAAGCAAAGGAAACAAAAGAAAAAATAAACAAATCGGACTATATCCAACTATAAAGATTTTGCTCAGCAAAGGAAACCATCAATAAAACGAAAAGATAACCTACTGAATGAGAGAAGATATTCACCAATGATATAATATACCCGATATGGGATTCAAATCCAAAATGTATAAAAAACTCATCAACTCAACAACAAAAATTCGAGAAAAACCCAATTAAAAAATGGACGGAGGACCTGAACATAGAGATTTTTCACAAGAGGACATACACATGGCCAGTAGCCATATGAAAAGATGCTCAACGTCACTAATCATCAGAGAAATGCAAACAAAAACCACAATGAGAAATCACCTCACACGTGTCAGAATGGCTATCATCAATAAATCAACAAACAACAAGTGTAGGTGAGGCTGTGGAGAAAAGGGAACGCTTGTGCACTGTTGGTGGGATTGCAGATTAGTGCAGCCACTATGGAAAACAGTATGAAGGTTCCTCAAAAAATTAAAAATAGGACTGCCTTATGACCCAGCAATTCCACTCCTGGGCTGGGTATTTATCCAAAGAAATCGAAAACACTAATTCAAAAAGATATATGCACTCCTATGTTCACTGCAGTGTTATTTACAATAGCCAAGATATGGAAGCAACTTAAGTGCCCATCATTAGATGAATGAATAAAGAAGAGGTGGTACATATACACAATGGAGTATTACTCTGCCATAAAAAGGAATGAAATCTTACCATTTGCAACAACATAGATGGACCTAGAGGGTATTATGTTAAGTGAAATAAATCAGAGAAAGACAAATACCATATTATTTCACTTATATGTGGAATCTAAACAAAATAAATGAACAAACAAAGCAGAAACAGACTCATAGATACAAAAAACAAACTGACAGTAGCCAGAGGAGAGGAGGTTTGGGAGGCAGGGTGAAAAAAGGGGAAGGGATTAAGAAGTACAATTGGTAGTTACAAAATAGTTACGGGAATGTACAATACAGCATAGGGAATATAGTCAATAATATGGTAATAACTATGTATGGTGTCAGATGGGTAGTAATCAGGAAAGATTACTTCGTAAATTATATAAATGTCTAACCTCTATGCTGTACACCTGAAACTAATATAAAATAATATTGAATGTCAACTGTAACTGTAAAAAAAAAAAGCAAATACATATATTTTAAATTTAACGCTCTGCTCTTGCAAGCTGGTTCAAACCAGTTCCAGTACTCCACTGACCCCACTCTCCATATGACTATGTCAGCTTGTTAAAGGAAGATGCCATGACTTTAATCACCTCTGTGCACCCAGCTCAGTACCCTGCACAAGGTAGGTTCTGCATAAAAGCTTAGAATACTAAAAGCCACCCATGTGGAAGCTAAACCCAATATGGACCCCTGAATTTATATCCGTGAGTAAAGCTCTAAAAGGAGCTGTCGATAAAGACGGAGAATGCCGAGGTCCTATAATTGGCATTGCTGTGCAAAGACCCATGGTAAATGCAGTGCCAGGAGAACAGAGTGCCAGTTGGTCATGGAGGCCTGGTCTTATCGCCTCAGGGATTCTTTGCGTTATTTTTGTCTCATTTGTTGGAATGTCCCCAGGTCTGAGTCAAGGAATGAGGAAGGCAATGGATAAAGCGAGATTGCCCAAGGAAATGGCCATGTGCTGTTTCAAGGTAGCAGCTGCAGCAGCAGGGGTGGGTCAAAGGGACAGAAGATGGTGTGACACTCCACCGGTCACATGGAATGGGAAACTGGACTCCGACAGTTCCACCTCTCCCCACACCAGTAAAATGAGGCCACAACATAAAGAAACATTACCTTTCTTTGAAAGGTTTACAAACATGACCTGGAAGACCCAATTGATGGAGTTAAAGTGACTTTCAAACAGAACAGCCATTTCCTAGCCATGTTTATTTTCCTCCTCCTCTAAGGAGGACAGGCTAAACATCCAGGTTGATATTCAAGGTATTTAAATCCTTACCCAAGTTCTGCTGTGATTCAAATATCACACAGGCCAATTTCATTGTTTGGTATTTTAATGGGATACACTTGCTACTTTCCCCTAGAGAATAACAGGATTACTGGGAAAATGTAAATGCACTGACTTCTGAATACAAAGTACATTAGAAATGATCAAAAGCCTCTAGGAATATCTAAAGTCTTACAGGCATTGTGGCCAAGGTTAGGGGTGGGGTCTAGGGTTGTGATTTATTAAACCTCCCTCAGATAATTCAGATGCTCAGAAAGGTTTGCATACCACAGGGCTTTCGGTGGGAAAGAGGTTACCCAAAATCACTGTTAGGGGAAGGACAAGCTTGTGGATTAGGAACCAGGGAAAGACTGCAAGGCCCCAGCTGATACAGGACAATGTGATGTCACCGTGGCCTGTCTCCATAGAGGGTTTGATGCTTTCTAGCCATCTTCAGTGGCTTGAGCTAGTGTGACAGCAAAGGGGCTACGTGATTAGACTGATGCAGAGTTTTACAAGGTAGATTCCACAAAAGAATAAAAGGAAAAAGACCTTTGCCAATAGGCAAAAAGATTATTGGAGTGCTGCATCATTTTGGGATAGGAAAGGCAGGAAGGCAGGAGAACTGACTGGACCAGAGGTCAAGCTGAGATCAAAAAGCAGAAATGGGTCCACATACCCAAGTTGCCCAAAACGTACTTAAATATTTTCCAATAATTGAATCAATTCTGTTTTTAAATTAAAATTAAAAATGTTGTTTTTCAGGTGCACTTGTCAGCCGCATTCCAAATCAGATCAAGTATTTCCAATGAAAATTTAGTGTCAAATTGAGACATGCTCCTAAGTATAAAATATGCTCTGAATTGTAAGGATTTTTGTATGAAGAGTATAAAATCTCGCAGTACTTCTGTAAACTGATTACAGGTTGAAGTGATATTCCAGATATACTAGATCAAATGTTATTCAAGTTTTTATAAAGCAAGACTAAAGAAGCAAGGACATGAGAAAACGGGAAGGCTCAGTGGTGTGGCCGGAGAGATACTGGAGTTACCAATCTCAGGGGGGGTATTGACAATGAAGAGGAAGAGCTCTGCAGTGTAGAGCTCATTAGGACACAAGGAGCCAGAATTCTGTGAGACCAGGTGCTGAGTGGGCTGTCTGCATGAACACTGAAACCACCCAGGACACGGCAGGCCTTACGAGTGGAGAAGAAGCCCCAGGCAGGTGAGGAGCTCTGACGGCATGACCAAGAGAACACAGAGGACTGCAGGGAGCACGTGCTTCAGCACTAACGTGATGGCATCCTCTACAAAGGTTGGGTCAGAAGAGGTGTGCCAGGCTGATAATGGCTCCAAACATACAGCGTGTGACAATTAAGTTCACGAACTCATCCTAGAACAAGTGCTACATACCTCATTGCTGAATATCACTACAGTCACCTTCGAAGTACTCCCCTTGGGAAGCTATGCACCGACGCCAGTGCCTAGTCCACCCTTCAAAGCAATTTTGGAACTCTTTTTCTGGAATGGTCATCAGCGCTATTGTCGTATTACCCTTTGATGTCCTGAATGTCATCAAAATGCCTTCCTTTCAATATTTCCTTTATCTTTGGTAAAAAAAAAAAAAGAAAGTCATTGGGGGCCAGATCAGGTGAGGAGGGAGGGTGTTCCAATACAGTTATTTGTTTACTGGCTAAAAACTCCCTCACAGACAGTGCCGTGTGAGCTGGTGCATGGTCGTGATGCAAGAGCCATGAATTGTTGGCGAAGAGTTCAGGTCGTCTAACTTTTTCATGCTGCCTTTTCAGCACTTCCAAATAGTAAACTTGGTTCACTGTTTGTCCAGTTGGTACAAATTCATAATGAACAATCCCTCTGACATCAAAAAAGGTTAGCAACATTGTAGCAACAAGTTTGTGAATTTAATTGTCAGACCTCATATGTGCACAGCCAAATCCCTAGAATTTGTGAATGTTGCCTTATTTGTAAACAGATTCTGCAGATGTGATGAAGTTAAAGATTTTGAGATGAGGAGATTATCCTGGAATATCTAGGCATGACTTAAATGCCATCCCAAGTGTCCTTATAAGAGAGAGGCAGAGAGAGACAGAGACACAGAAGAGGAGGAGGCAACATGCTAACGAAGGCAGGGATTGGCATGATGAGGCCACAAGCCAAGCTGTGCCAGCAGCCACCAGAAGCAGGAAGACGCAAGGAACAGATTCTCCCGTAAAACCTCCAGCGGGAAAGCGGACAGGCTGACAACCAAATTTCAACCAAGTGAAACTTATTTCCTACCAACGTCTGGCATCCAAAACTGTGAGAGAATACATTTCTGTTGTTCTAAGCCCCTAAATTGGTGGCATTTTGTTAGGGCAGCCACAGGAAACAAGTGTCAGTGGGGAGCTGAGCAAAGAGCTTCTAGCCCCATGGAAAATGGGCAGCTTGCCCTGGAGCCAGGTTTCAGGTGAGGCAGGAGTGGGAGGAAAACGTTCTATGAAGAGATGATTTCCATGAGAAACACAGTTAAGCTCAGGACACTCTGCCTACCCCTCCGCCTCACTGGGAACAACCTGTTCCAGGCCAGTCTCCTCACTTCTGGTGGTTGCTGGCAGTCCTTGGCCTTCCTTGGTTTGTAGATGTATAACTTCAACTTCTGCCTACATCTTTACGTGGCATTCTCTGTGTCCGCTCCCCTTTTTATAAGAACAGCACTCATTGGATGTAGGACCCACCCTAAATCTACGATGATTTCATCTCAAGAGCCTTAACTAATTACATCTGCAAAAACACTTTTTCCAAGTAAGGTCACGTTCTTGGTGAACATGGATTTTTGGGGGGCACTACTGGATGAACTACACATAAGCACTCACTCTGGGCCAGGTATGTTTCTAAGCATTTTACATGTATTAAATCATTTTATCCCCACAACTTTCCTATGAGGTAGATACTATTCTGATTATCTCCATTTTACAGATGAGGAAACTGAGGTACACGGAGGTTAAGTTGTCTGAGATCACACATGGAGTAAATACCAGCACTGAATTCATACCCAGTCTGACTCCAAAGGTCATATTCTAAACCTCTACAACAATCTGCTATGAATCACTATTCAAAAAGTAAACTCGATTTTTAGTTTTCATGCCTTACACTTCTTGGCAGAAAACCTGACCCAGCCAAGACTACTTATGCTCCCACTTCTGATCAGGCAGAACCTAACCCTTAAACTATTAGTTTATTTGTGGGGGTACAAACAGAAACAATCATTCTCTCTGGATCAGTTTGTCACTGCCTCGTTATTGAGCACCTACCACGTGCCAGGCAATGGAAAATGTACTAAAGACATGAGAAAACACAAGGCAGACAAAACCCCTATTCTGCTGGAGTTTCAGTGCTAATGAGGGAAACTAACCCACCAAACTAACCAAGGAATCACCCAGATAGTTTAATAATTATGAGCCTGCAAAGAACTAGGAAGGAATACGGAGTATGGGCTTTCTGGAAGCAGACAGAAGGGCGGCCTACCCCCATCTGTGGAGTCAGGGGAGACGTCTTCGAAAGGGTCATTTAAACCAAGACTTGAAGGATCTCTGGAAGGCGGGAAAAGCCTTCTGAGCAGAGGAAACCACAGGTCTGAATCTGTGAATTGAAAAAGAACAGAGTGTGTTCAAGGATAGTCAATTCTGGAGCAGTTGAAGAGGGAGAAAGGATGGAATAAGAGAGATGGAAATAGGCTGCTCAGGGCCAGAGGATAGAATCCCTCCCTCCAAAGGGCACTCTGAGTCTCGGTTGCCTCATCTATAAAACCAGAGCTAATGATAGCAACCAGAAACAGTACTTAGGAAGATAACTGAACTAGCATGCAGTGAAAACGCCTACCATGGTGCCAAGTACAGGGAAGGTACTAAATAAATATGACCTGAGTCTGAATCCACTCAGAATCTCTCTTGAACCCTCACCTAAGGAAATACAATGACCTAATTCCTCAACCCTCTTCTTCTTAAGGGCTTGGTATTGCTTGCACTCATAACCCAAATCACGAAAAGCAGTGAACAAATGATATGAATGATCATTTTTCCATGTTATCTGACAGGGTCATCTGAATGAAACAATGAAAACCTGCACACACCTGAATTTCAACAGTTCTTAGCCTTGCGTCATTCACAAGTTTCTCTAGAGATTGCACTTACCTATGACATCAGTCACATTAAAATCATTGATCCCTCTAAACAATCATTGCACTATCACTATAATTATTGTATTAAGGGCAGACTCAATCTCAAGATCGAAAAAGTGAACCTACACCATGTTTGATTTTCTTTTTGATAGCATACATACATTTAAATTACACAATAGGCACTTTTTAGCATAACATGTACTCTATATTTTTGTATTTCAGTAAATCCATTTCCCCCTATCCATAACACTTGATAATTCAGAGAAATGTATCTTAGCGACTCCCAACTGCGGCTTCCTCCAGTTGGTTCATGGTTACTGTTTTCTTTTCTTTTCTTTTCTTTTCTTTTCTTTTCTTTTCTTTTCTTTTTTTGAGTTAACTGAAAACTACAAGCTCTCTGGGAGCAAAAATAAACTTGATTGTCTTTGAGAAAAAGGAATTCCTTCTGTTTCCCTCCCCGTCTCTCAAAATCTTACCACATTCAATGGAAACATCAGCCATATTTATCTGTAACAAAGTGACCACAGAGGTAACCATTTGAATAATTTCAGTGAAAATTGTCATATGTAGTTAGCTTTATACCATATCAGTAAGACATCTATTTACACATCCTATTGTTTCCCCTGGAACATGGAGAAAGACTCATTACAAATATAGGCTCTGCTGCCAAACAGATCTGGGTTCAAACTCTGGCTTTACAACCGACAAGCTCTGAGGCAAAGTGATGTTATGTGACTTCCAAGACTAAGTCATAAAAGGCCACTCAGCTTCTGTCTATGGGATTGGAGCAGTCACATTTGGAGCTCTGAGCTACCATGTAAGAGATGTGACTATCCTGAGTCTGCCACACTGCGAGGAAGCCCATGGCACACGGGGAAGCTGTGTGACAGTGCTCTGGTGACAGTCCTGATCTTTGAGTCATCCTCACTCAGTCACTAGATATTGAAATAATGGCATCATGGATTCTTCAGACCAGTCCATATACCAACTGGAGGCCACTAAGGGACATTAGTTGATGTCACAGGGACCAAAAGAATGACCTTAATTCTTGGCCCACAAAATCTGTAAGCCTAACAAAAGGGTTGCTATTTTAAGCCACTAAGTTGTGGGGCTATATATTATACAGTGACAATACAGAAGCAAGAAGCGACACATGTAAGTATCACCTTATTAGGCCAACAAGCCCCTGGAAAGACACTTGGCTACAAGTCAGCAGGAGAGTGGTAATAAAACGAACAGCCACAACAGTGGGCCCATGTATAGAACTTACTCTGGGCGGGGTACGGTTCCTAGTGATTTATGTCTCCAAACTCATTCAATTCTCACAACAGGCCCAAGAGGTAGGTGCTGTCGGGATCCCCACTTCACAGATGAGGACACTGCAGCCCAGAGATGGTAAGTGACTTGCCCATCACACTATACCAGCCCATTCATGTCAAGTACGTACAAGACACTTACCGATGTGTCTGAACTTCCTAAGAACAGCAGTTTGCTGGAAGGAAAGCCTTTAACAATGGCTACGAAGCTGGCTTCCTGGTCCTGACCACCAAGTCCATCCCGACAGCTCAGCTATAGGCTCTTCTGCCCCCGTCAGTCCCCAAGCTTAGAGGGTGCATACTCGAGTTCCTGCAATTCATAAACACCATTTTCCTTTAGAAGACTCCAACCATGTCCTGGCATGCAGTGACAACTCAAACATCCCAGAACTCTTCGTTAATGTGACTCTGAGCTAGGCTTTATCGGGACCGTCCTAGCTAGTGCAGGAGAAGCTAATATTAGGTTGGTGCAAAAGTAATTACGGTTTAAAAGGTTAAAAAATGCAAAAACTGCAGTTACTTTTGCACCAACCTAATAGTACCAATAATAACTAACACCTACGGAACACTGTGTGCTAGGCAAATCTTATACTCAGCACTTTATATGTAATATTCCCTTCAATCCTCACAATAATGGCGACCCATGATGTAGCCACTGTTGCTTTCACTGCCATTCTACAGAAAAGGAAACTGAGGCTCATGGAGATTAACTGACTTGCCCAGGTTCACATAATGATTAAGTGGGATAGCGAGGATTTGAATCCACATGAGTGTCACTCTATAGCCAATATGCTCAATTGGATCAGTGAGACTCAATGCACTGCCTTTCTGATCAAAGAGAGACTGGTGACTTAGTGGTAAAACCTAGCACAGGCTCTCTCGCCACCCTTCCTGGATTGAATCCCAGCCCCAGCCCTTCGGCTGTCAATGGTTCACCTCCTTCCCCTGTAAAATGAGGATAATAGGTATCACGCTTCCACCACTAGGTGTATACCCAAGAGAAAGGAAAACAAGATCTACATAAAAATGTGTACGGGAATGTATATGACAGCACTATTGATAACAATCAAGAACTGGAAACAGCCCAAATGTCCATCAATAGACAAATGGATAAACAAAGTGAGGTCTATCCATACAATGGAATACCATTCAGATATAAAAAGGAATGAAGTACTGGCCCGTGCTACAATACAGATGAACTTCGAAAACATTATCCTAAGAAAAAGAAGCCAAGCACAAAAAGCCATGTATTATATGATTCCAACTATATGAAATAACCAGAATAAGGAAATCTACAGAGACACAAAATCTGTTAGTAGTTTCTAGGAGTTGGGGTCGGTGACAGAATAGAAACTGACTGCTAATGGGTGTGGGGTTTTATTTAAGGGTGATGAATTATTCTAAAATTGATTGTGGTGATTGATGTACATATCTGTAAATACAATTTTAAAACACTGAACTCTATACTTTAAATGAGTGAGTTATACGGTATATGAATACTGTCTCACTATACGAGGTCATTTGGTATAAATGAATTAAGTATCGAGAAAAGTGCCTGACACATGGTCATGTCTGAATACAAGTTAGCTATTTTTGTTTGTAAAAGTTAGAAAGAAGGTGCCAGAATAGATTTGAGATATTGGCATTTGTTTGGGCACCATAAGTAATTACATTAATTTTTATTCTAACTTTTCCTGTGTTTTCCTGAAAGTCATCAAATCCTCTGTATCCTGCCATCAGAAATATACAAATTGCAAAGGAGAAATAAGAGGAAAACAAAAGCAAACTAAAACCAGTATTTTGGTGGGAAATACCAACAGGGATGGGAAAATACCTTGTCCCGTTGGTGTTTCAGGTATTGATTAATCATCTAGGAGATGCTTTGAGCATGTGTTCCCTCCTCCACGCCCACCCTCTTCCTCAAAGAGTTTAGCTACTTCCTCAACTAACTACTTACCTTGAAAACTTCAAAGTGGAAGCCCACACATAGGCCATTAGCGTTAGTTATAGCAACCTACCACAGCAACTTTTCCTAATGCCTGGTTCAAGGGGAAGCACGAAGGGAACCCCCAGAATCAACTGTTGATCGGCAGAGGGACAGCTGTTGCTGTGGGATAAAGTAGGATGGCTTCATAGCTGCCTCTGCTCAGCACTGAGTTTCTGCCCCATCACAGCTGCAAAAAAGAACGGGAAGTGTAAGAGTGCTCCAAGGAGCAGGGAATGAAACTACACTTCCCACCCTCCCCAATGCCTCATTTCACTTTAATTATGGAAATTAGATTGTGTTGTTTGCAGCTGTTCACAAGTTAGGATTCCTTGTCACTACCTTTGTATCCTAGTAGGAGCTTTCCTCAAATGACACCAGCACTTTGCAGAGGGCAGGGCTCTGACAATCCCCCTCGCCACTTTGGTTTTATATGGAGGAAAGAGAATTTAGAGAAGGGGTCTGTTCCAAAATTACAAGTCCAGCTCACAAATCCACCTGTAGTTTAACGGTGGATATTTTCGATAGCAGGGTCATAATTCCTCACCCCAAATGCTTGGAGCCTAATGTTTCAGAAATCAGAATTCTTTGGATTTCAGAAATGGCACCCATACTTATCTTGCATATGATCTAACACCCCCATTAAGGTCGGGAGCAGCACCCTGTAATTAAGACAATAACTTTTCTAAGGTGAAGCAGATGAATGCTTAGATGAAGTAGGTTAAAGAAAGACTGTAAAGTAGCAGGTCAACTTTTGATACCAAACCACTTGGCTGGACACTTGCAAAAAATACTCAGTTTCCCATTCGTATTGGATTTCAGAATTGCCGAGAAGGGACTGTGAACCTCTACCTTCATGTACACATTACCAGTTGTGCACTCCTGGGCAATTTGCTAACCTGACTGAGCCTCATTTTCCTTATCTGTAAAATTGGATCAACAATAGTTAGCTCGTATAAAAAGAGTCGATGTACATTAAGTCTTGAGCAGTGCCTGACATGTGGTAAGAGCTCAAGAACTCTTCTCTCACCTAAGTGTCCGTGGATGGATGAATGGATAAAAAAGGTGTGTGTGTTTGAGTGTGTGTGCGCGCGTGCGCATGCACAATGGAATATAAAAAATGAGGAAACCCTTCCATTTGCAACAACATATATGGACCTAGAGGGCATTATGCTAAGTGAAATAAGGCAGAGAAAGACACGTACCATATGATCTCACTTCTATGGGGAATCTTTAAAAAAAAAAATCAAAACCAACTCATAGAAAAAGAGATCAGACTTGTGGTTACAAGAGACAGGGGTGGGGAGAGGGGGAATTGGAGGAAGGTGGTCAAAAGACACAAACTTGCACTTATAACAAAAATACTAGTTGTGTAACATACTAGTACATGATGGCTATTGTTAACACTGTTCGATATAAAAAAGAGAGTAAATCCTAAGAGTTCTCATTCCAAGAACATTTTTTCTTATTTTTCCATTTATTTTAATGGTATCTACATGAGATGAGGGATGTTCACTAAACTTATTGTGGTAATAATTTCACAATACATCTAAGTCAAACCTTTATACTGTACACTTGAAACCCATACAGTGATGTATGTCAGTTATATCTCAATAAAACTGGGGGAAATTTTATCTCCATGATCGGTACTGCTGAGGCCATTGTAAGACTCATTCCTACCCTCCACGGTAGGAACTGGAAGGGACCAGGTGGTGACACAGAATCCTAGATACCAGGATTTGTTAATTGTCCATATCGGTATAAGAAGGCTTGTCTTTAAGTTAATCACTTTTCAAGTTGTGAATCAGCAAACAAAGAAGAGTTGTCACTTCAGGGAGGGGCAGCTACCATTCGGTATCACCCACTACTTGTTTATATACCAGGTCTGACAATTAAGTTCGTGAACTTGTTGCAACAACGTTGCTAACCTTTTTTGATACCAGAGGGATTATTCATTATGAATTTGTACCAACTGGACAAACAGTTCACCAAGTTTACTATTTGGAAGTGCTGAAAAGGCTGCGTGAAAAAGATACACAACCTGAACTTTTCACCAACAACTCACAGCTCTTGCATCATGACAATGCTCCAGCTCACACGGCACTGCCTGTGAGGGAGTTTTTAGCCAGTAAACAAATCACTGTATTGGAACACCCTCCCTACTCACCTGATCTGGGCCCCAAGGACTTCTTTCTTTACCCAAAGATAAAGGAAATATTGAAAGGAAGACATTTGGATGACATTCAGGACATCAAGGGTAATACGACAACAGCTCTGATGGCCATTTCAGAGAAAGAGTTCCCAAACTCTTTGAAGGGTGGACTAGGCACTGGCGTCGGTGCATAGCTTCCCAAGGGGAGTACTTCGAAGGTGACCGTAGTGATATTCAGCAATGAGGTATGTAGTACTTTTTCTAGGATGAGTTCACGAACTTAATTGTCTGAACTCGTAAGTATGAGGTGCCTGGGAGTCAAGGGGTTAGAAATCACATTGTCAGCTAGTAGTAAGAGCTGTCCTTTGTTGAGCCCCTAAATGACCCTAACACCGCACTAGGTACTTAACAGGTGTTATCTCACAGATCACGGCCCCGGCCCTATAAGGACAGCATTACTGCTATGACTTAGAGGAGTTAAAACTATTAGGTTCGTGCAAAAGTAATTGATTGTGGTTTAAAAGGTTAAACGTAATTACAAAACCGCAATTACTTTTGCACCAACCTAATAATTTGCCTGAGATCACAGCTAAGGGATGGCAGCTCCAGGATTCAACCCAGTTCTCTCCAGTCCCCAACTCAGTCTCTTTCCTCTACACTACACCTCTGGGAAGAGCGCTGAGATTGGACCACTCGGACAACACCAAATGAGGGTGAATATAACAGGGAAAACCAGAATCACTCACGGTTGTCAGAACAAACACCTCGCATGGAAGAACAAATGACCTACACTAATTCTCCTGGTTTCAAGAAACATTAAACATAGTGGTGTGTGTGTGTGTGTGTGTATGTGTGTGTATGTGGTCTTTGGGGGTGGGGGTTGGCAGGCTGATTATTCTTATGAAATTTCATTATGGTTTAATTATTTTTTTCATGAGATAAGCCCAAAGGCCTTTGTTTCAAATATTATTTCTAATTATTCATGGCTTATGAATGCAATCACAAATAAGGATGAGAAGGTAGGTTTATTATTTAATCAACTACATAAAAATGATGGACTATTCAAATTTAAAAGGAAAGAGTCATCTTATAATTAAAGCCCCAGTCAAACAATGGGGTCTCTTTGGCTGTATCTATTCTCCAGTGGGTTAAACTTTTGAAGAGTAAAAGTACCTAGCCGAGTCCCAACCTGGCACTGTTAGGGCAGATGCTGGGATCCACTCAGGGGTTTCCAGGAGCCCTGCCCCTCAGGAGGGAACACAGAGATCAAATTCCATCCAAGCTCCAGTCCTTTGCAGCCAGCCCTCCTGTAACTCAGCCAGCACACCACACTTTGAATGATCAGGACCTCCCCACCCCCTGAGGTAGCTTGTTCCTCGGGTGGACAGCCCAATGGGTCACAAAGCATCCCCTTGTGCTAAACCGAACAGCTGAAATCAAGTTCATCAATAGCTTTCATCCTTCTGCCCTAGTTTTACCCTCTGCAACTGTAGATTCGGTGAATTCCTATCTGTCCTCAAATACGTGAACTCAGGGACCTTAAATACACACATCCTAACTCCTCTTAATGTGGGCTAAACAACCTGGGTTTTTTTTTAGCTGTCTCTTACATGGCATGATTTCTAAACCTTTTGCCGCCCCTCCATCCACCCACTTCGGGATGCTCTCTATATTGCAGCGCTTCTCATACTTGGCTGCGTTATAAAAATCACCCTGAGAGCTTTGACAAATTATGATGCCCAGGTCAGACCCCATGCCAATTGGATCAGGGTCTCTGGAGATGGGCCCCAGTGTATTTTAAATATGTCCCACGTGATTCCAATGCATGGTCATTTTTGAAAACCAGGGCTCTGCTCCCTGGCTACTCAAGAACTGTCTGCAGACCAGCAGCACCAGCATGACCTGGGAGCTGATTTAGGAATGCAGGATCTCAGGCCCTGCCCTAGTCTCACAGGATAAGAACCTGTACTTTGCAAGGTGCACTGGGTTCCCTGTGCACATTACAGTGTAAGAAGTCAGGATGTAGGCACATTCTACCCCATTTCTGTTTACAAATTGTTTTCAAATTGTTCTCTTAGATCTTATTTCCAGTTATCTCATCCACAAATGACACAAGGTGTCTTCTGACCAAAGGTTTGCCACAAAATGTTGGGGCTTCCTCTGGCCCATTCCCTATCCACTTCAGAGTTGGCTAAATCCTTTTTTCAGTCCTATAGCTGGACCATGGTTATCCAACTCTCCTGGATCTGGCAAGCTTTATCTAGCGCACTGTTTCCTGGACTGATATCCAGTGACATACTGTCAGGGCTCTAAGGTTCCATTAGAATGTTTTAAAGCGGGGGTTTTCATTTCGATCAGGAGATCTAAAACACTTATATCAGCTATACACCGTTTAGAAACCATCTGGATGACCACCTATAGCTGGACACTGCCCTGTGATGTCTGTTCCCATGTTGGCACCAGAGCCACACTGGTGCCAGTTAGAAATATTTTGTCTCAGGCCCATGAGAAAACAACACAGACCAGCCTAGGTTGCAGAGCCAGGATTTAAATCCAGGTTTGTGATTCTGCAGCCTGTGCTTTTTTTTTCAGCCTGTGCTCTTAAAACACAGTGTCACACCAGATGCCATGCTGAAAGACCTGTGCTCTACTAGCCACTATCCTACCTTCTCCACATTCTCTCCTGAGATCAAGTCTCGCCACCACAATGGTGCCTGCTTTAACCATGTTGCCTTTGTTCCATTAAACTCACTTTCAATGAGCTCCTAACGTCATGAGAAAGAACTATACGATATTGAGTCCTCTTTTTTGCCGTGCCTAGCATGGAGAACCACTGGAGAACGTTAAAATTCCTCCCCATGAACTATTTCATTTCCCTGGAATAAGTAGTAGCATCTCACATTAGAAACATATGAATTGTGTAACAGCAATTCTCCAACTAAGATCAAACGACAAATGCTCCAGGATCCTGGAGTTTTATAAGAATTATTTAGTTTTGCGTTTTTATTTGTTATTATAATCTAAAGGATGACTTTCATCTGGTGGCCACCTTGTAGCTGAATACGGAAACATACTATCAGAACTCGCACTTGCATTTTTGTGCAAGAGCTTTGGTGCCAAGTGAAGGTCAAATGTCATCATGGAAGATCAAGAGTCATTCAAAGAGAGGAAAGGGGTGGTAGGACTGAGATGCCATGTGACCTTGGTCCTACTGGCACAGCAAGTGCCCAAGACCCTGCAGCACAGCAGGCAGACCAAGTCACATAGCAAACAGAGGTAAGTACCAAGTCATTAAATTAATGGTACTTTAAATATTGAAAATGAATTTCTCTTTAAATATTTTTTTATATTTTAATGTGTTTAGGAATATTAAATTACTGTCTCCTCAAATGAACCAATGATTATCTAAAATCTAGCTCTTCTAAAAAGGAACAATAATAAATAATTGATCTGCTATGACAAAAAGAAATGAAAGAATGAGGGAAGGAAAGAAGGAAAGGAGAAAGGGAGGGAGGGAGGAAGGAAGGAAGAAAGGAAGAAGGGAAGGAAAGAAAGAAGGAACTGGAATATAAAACTACTAAACTACAGCTAAACTCAACAATACTAAATTTTAGCAAAGTCATATATCACACCACAGTTGAGATTACCAGCTCTAGATACAGTTTCTCTCTTAAAATGCTTACAAAGACAATAAACAAAGGATGGAATATTACATTGATGGCTAGTCTATTGCCCAAATCATGGGGGCATTCCTACCAACTACAACTGCAAAGTCATTGACACTGGACTGGACCACACGTTCCATGCCCCTGCAGGTGCTACTCACCTGGATACAGAAGTCACCTCTCTGCTATCACCCTCTGCTCTATAGAGCAAATTTCTAATGTAGCCACATGCTGACCACCCCTCAGCCTACTCATATAGCTATTCTTCGTTCAGTTAGAAATTGCAATTCCCAGGAAATACCTGCCAAGAGGTGTACGTTGGCAGGTACCTGAGTTGGCAGATCCAGTGATAAATGCATCCTAGGAGGATTAGGTTTCACTTATTTTGGAGGAGGGGGGTTGTTTCTTTCATTGTAGTCTTGGACCCATTACTGAGATGTGAAAATAATTTGGTTGTCACATCCTCTTTTTTAAAAAATAAAATGAGAAAAGAGGTTATCAGCATATCTCACATAGTAAAAGTAGTTATGTAAAACTTGTGTTTGCGTGACTGTGTGTATGTGTTCTAGATCACAGTGTCAAAGTGTCTTTCATATGACCCCTGCTTTTGTCACCTAACACATTGTCACTTACTCCGTCTTTATTTTATCTGAAAATTTGGTGAACGTGTCTGTTCTATGTTGAGGGTATGGTATGATGATTACAAGGATGGACTCTAGAACCAGGCCACCATCTTGCTATCCTGGTAACCCAGGGCATTTTATGTTGCCTCTCACTGCTTCTGTTGCCTTAGCAGTGATAATAATAGTGCTAACTCATAAAACTGTTGTAAAAATTCAGTGAGTGGATACATGTAAAGCAATTGGAATGATATTTGGCTTGCACTAAGTGCTATCCGCGTATTAGCTATTATTAATCTAACTATGATTATTTACCCAAGTCAAAGGAAAGCATTGCATATGATGGTGCAGCGAAGTGCAGTGCACCGTGATACGCCACTTAGAGACCTCCCTCCACTTGTGCACTCATCCATTAATCATCACTTTGGATGTAGTGGCTCCAGCAGCCAGGAAGTCACTTAACTGTATTTCCATCCAGTACTCACTTCTCCATCTTCAAGATGCCACAAGAGACCCAGGCATTCCATTCTGCTCACAGCAAACTCCAAGGCCCTAACCATGACTAAACAACTTTACATGTCCCCTACCCCCATCCTCTGCCATCACTGTCATCCTCTCCCTACACTTTCCTCCTGGCTCAGTCTGCTCTAGTCATGCTCCTTGCCGGTCTTCAAATGCTCACCTTTGTCCTTCAAGACCTTTGCACTTGCCATTCCCTTTACCTGGAGTATTTTACCCAGACTGACATAGGGCTTGCTCCCTCCCATCAGGCCTTCACTCAGTCACCTTGTTAGAGGGACCTGCCCCGGTCATCCTATGCTAAACAGTAGCCCCTGCCCCATCCCAGGGGCTGCGGGTCCCTCTAACTCTCAGGACTTAACATCGGCAGACATGCTATATTTCTGATTTAGTTGCTTGTTTTCTCTTTTCCATTAGAGTTTCAGCTCCAAGAAACATGGATTTGTGACTGTTCTGTCCATTGCTCTATCCCCGGTGCCTAGAACATTGCTTGGCACACAGCAGCAGATGTAGTATTTAAATCATTATTTGTTAAATGAATAAATATCAAACACTACAGAAAGCCAGAGGTATTACATCAATAGCATTCTCCTGACCTGAGAGTCTAGCGATAGACTTTTCAAACTCTCTGATTTTGTTGGGTGGAAAAAAAAAAAGAATAAAGGATGATCTAGTCATTCTTTAAGTCAGCTTAAATTTATTAAACTTATTAAAATATATTTTGATGATAAATTACTATATGGATTTTGGCTTATAATTCAGAAGGAGTTCAAAGATTTGAGTGACTGCTGTAACAAAACACCTTCTATTTCTATTTACTTATTTGTGTAAAAATTTTTCTCAGTGAGCATTATATGTAAAGCAAAAAATATGAATAAAATTGATGCTGAAAAAAAAATAAATAGATGTTTACAGCATTAAGTTTAGTTTAGCATGACTTGCTCTCAGTGAACATAGAATTTTATACATAATAAAACAACGCTTTGTCTTCTTGTGCGACAAAGTATGTGAAGCCCTATTAAACACTCCTCTACCACATCTGTAGATTTTGCTGCAGCCTCTGGCTCTGTCAACCAGAAATGAGCTCTTGCCCAATGGCCTTGCCCCATCATCAATAGGCATCTCTTAGCTCTGCTTCAGAAGATTCTCACTGGCACCCCTGATGAAACAAAAGTAGAAATTTCCAGGTCTTTGACCAAGGGATGAAGCAAGGGCATATCTAAATCCCTCTTCTATCCAACCTTCATCTTAATTACACATTTCATCTTGAAATCAGTACATAGGGTATTTCATTACCTCCATACTGTTTTGAACCGCGGTAGTATACAAGTACTAAACTTGACATTTTCGGCCTGCTTTTACTATTCAGTTTATTTACTATCGTGGCTATTCCTGGTGACTTTTCTACTGCTTATTTGTATTTTTCTCCTGTGTTCTATCATTTAAAAAATGGGAGATAGTCACGGGTCCGGGTCTACCCTGCCAAGGTGGCAGCAGAGTGTTACAATTTGTTCTTTGAGCACAATAACCCCAAATGGATACTGCTAATGATCCTTGTTTACATTTTTAATACACAAGTCAATAAAATACAGAAACAGTCATGCAACTTCTTGCTTCTTAATATTTTATAAAACAGTATGGCATACATTTTATTTATTTTATAAGATCTAAGATACACTCTTAATACCAAATTGTCAAAAGCTGTCTTGCCAGGTATTTTCCCTCCCTCAACTGACCCTAGAACCTCGACCCCTGTATTTGCCAACATCTTGTAACCTTTATAATCCTGGAATTTTTTCCAAATTTTTACGTAATTTTCAGTCCTCTTATAAGTTGCCTTGAGTCCTGTATGAAATGAGATGTGATGCAAATATATGTAAAAATGTTAACTTAGGAAATATATATATATATATAAAATCTCCAAATGGTAGGATTCACTTAAAGAATGATTAAATATTAATTATCCAAAAAGAAAATTGATGATGAGGGGGGCAAACTGGCAATTTGATGGGCTCTATATTATCAGTCAATTGATTGGTACTGGGTATTTAAATAGCTAGACATTTATTTTAACTAAGCACTTTCTGGGAAATGATATACTAAGATGTTAAAGGCCAATCACTAAAGCCATAGGAGCGAGACTGAAATTCTCCTGCACCAAAGGGGGCCACTTAATCGATCTTCCTCTAAAACTCTTCAGTACTGTAATTCAATGACCCAAATTCTATCTGAACAAAGGAATGGGACTGGGACAACAAACAGAGTGCAAACCTAGAAATATTGCAAAACAGTCTCATAAAAACACTTGTATTTATCAACGCCACCACCTTGGAAGCAACTAACTCAGTTATTTTGGATTCACATCAGAATCTGTAGCTGTGAGACCATAATAAAATGCCATTTACCCTTGAGAACCGGGTCTCAAATTATTTTGTCTTCAGCCTTACAATAGAAAGAAGAAATTTTATCAATAATTTGTGTTTTGTCAATTCCATTCTATTACCTTTCTGTTTTACCTATTGTGCTTTTGTCTTGTTTGTTTTTTGTTTGTTTTTTTCTTAAATTATTTTAAATAGAGCTAACATACAATATTATATTAGTTTCAGTTGTACACCATAGTTATTTCACATTTATATACCTTTGACTTACAGGGTCAAAATAGGCTCTAGTCTGTTAGTTGAATCAATTTACTGAATCTCCACAATGCACAAAACAGAGACCCAGGCACCTGGGATACAAAATAAATACAACACGGTCCCTGTCCTCAAACAGATCATAACCAATTGGGGTGGAGACAGGTGGAGAAACAAATAATTAGCAATTTTAATTAGTCTACGGTATGATCATTCCTAAAACAAAGGTTGAGCAATGTGCTTTGGGGGGGGGGTCCCCAGAAGATGAGGATCTTAACAAATTAATGCTGGGCAGAGAAGGAGGGAAAGGCACATGGGGAGAAGGAGCAGTGGGAACAGATTCAGAGGCATGCAAACCCATGGAGTAAAGAGCAAAAGGGAAATGGTGAGAGGAGGAACACGAAAGATGGCTGGGACCAGATCTCTAAGGACCATCATTGCCATGCAAAGGAATCGGGATGTTACCAGAGGTCGTGAGGAGACACTGAAGAGTTTATATAGGAATCTCATAAGATTATGTCAGAAGGTAACAGAATATACATGTTTGGAGGCAGAGAGGCTGTTGAGAGAATTTACGAGACTCAGAAATCCTCAACCTAACATAGAAAGCAGATAGTTTTTAAAAACAACCCTACGTGCTAGCCCATCCTAGATCATTTGAAACCAGTATCCTAAAGTGATCTCAGATACTAGGAGAGTTTCAGAGTTCCTCCAGATGCTTCTAATGAACAGCAAGAGTTGCGATCTCCTGGACGTCCACCAACAGGGAAAGGAAGGTTCCTACATTAAAGCAGCAATGATGGTGATGGAGAAGAAAGGAGCAAAGGAGGGAGGAGACAGATTAAAGAGACATTTCTAATGCAGAGCTTTAAAGGCTCTGTCTGAATGAATGGGAGAGGTGAGGGAGAGTAAAGAGATAAGTTAGATAATGGTTGGATGATGGTGTCCTCTCCCTGCCGAAATAGAAAACTGAGGAAGAGAAACATGTTTTGATGAGAACAATCACAAGACCTGGCTCAAGCATATGGAATGTGACATACTCATAGGACACCTATGGGGGTGTCCAATGGACAACTGGATGTGTAGAGCTGAAAGTGGGGGCCAAGAGAATTTATGTGAATTGTCTTTAATCAGATACTCCATTTGCTGGACTGGCTCTCTTGGAGGTATAAGTCATCCAGATCAAGATTCAGACTGAACACACATTGACTGAATACTTACATGTGCCCAGAACTATTATCATTCCATATATCATTTTCCATGTGGTGGTGGAATAATGAGAAGGAATAACTTGGGAAAACTACCTTTCAGAGACAAAACTTCACAGTACCGTTCTTAACTTTAGCTGTTCATTACAATCACCTAATTAAAAAAAAATTTAAATGCCCAAACCACATGCCAGGCCAATTAAGTGAGAATCCCCAAAAAAAACTCATAGAAAAGGACAATGGATTGGTTACCAGAGAGGAAGAAGGTGGGTGGAGGGCAAAACGGGTAAAGGGAGTCAAATGGATGGTGATGGATGGAAGCTAGACTTTTGTTATAAACCAATGTTACTGCAATAAAAAACAGGTTAGTTACAATATACATATAAATAATCCCAGGTAGTAGCACCCAGGCAACAGTATGTTCTTAAGCTCCCATTGGTTCAAATGGGCAGCCGAGGTGGAGGAGCTTTACAGAATGCTATTTCCAAAGCACACTCGCTTCCATGATTAAAGACAGAACCAGCCAGAATCTCATAGGCTGGGAAACTTGTACATGTGGGTGAAGCCCATAGTTGTGCACAATGTAGTCTGTTTATGAAAATAACCCCAAAATTTGAGGGTGAATTTTAACCGCTTACTAAATTTTGCAGGCACATATCTCAAGCATCTGTTTATATTGGATTCTTCAATTACAAAAGCATAAATTATCGTAGACCCTAGTTAAAGCAGCAGAGGGTGACGATTCCTTTCATGAACCAATGCTAAAATGTTGCCAGCTCTTACACTGAGAGATTCACTGTAACTTAGTTCTGCTGTAATCTTTATAATTTCTTTTTAATGTCACCTTGTATCTATCCTTTGCTCTATTAAGTCTCACAATGGCCTTTGGCCAAAAACAATAAAATTCTGACCTGAAGACATATAATAAGGGATATTCTGCTGGTCTTTCTCCAGCAACCTAATAACATCCATAGTACTGTGAGCAAAAGTCTTTATACTCTTTTTATGATGCCAAATCAGTGGCATTTCCACAGGTTGATGGCAGTGGTTTTTAAAACCTAGAAAAGCAAGCGGTGACAAGGAATTTTCCTCTCTGTAAATTTTTCCTTAGAAATGGACCGTGTCTAGGTCTTCTGAAGTCTGCAGGAGAAAGGCATTCCTGAGATGCTCTCTCTGAGCCTTCTCCAAGCCATTCACCCAATTCGTAGCCATTAAGCCAGTAATGCCGAGTCCCAAGGCCACCTAACACATGTTACAATAAGTACTGTCTAAGCCTTCTTATAAGAGGGTTAGAGTACAAATGGCCTTTTGTGATAATCAAGTCTAACCTAACAAGTTTATACACATATCCAAATGAGGTTTAGAGAGGTGGAAGGCCTTGACCAACGTCACACAGGATTGGAACCCAGCCCTCCTGATGCTTCTTCACCTCTCTTCTTTAGGTTTGGCTCTATCCTGTTTCCCCCAAAATAAGACCTAGCCAGACCATCAGCTCTAATGCATCTTTGGGAGCAAAAATTAATGTAAGACCTGGTCTTATTTTACTGTAAGACCGGGTGTAATTACAATACAATGTAATATAATATAATATAACATAATATAACATAATATAATGCCAGGTCTTATATTAATATTTGCTCCAAAAGATGCATTAGAGCTGATGGTCTGGCTAGGTCTTATTTTCAGAGAAACACAGTAGGTGAATCCCACATGTCCAGAAAGATAGTGAGGCTTAGCTCTAAAAAGGAATTCATTCTCAAAATCTGAAATCTCTTCCATCACTGCTGAATATGAAGCAAAGGATCCTGGGAAGGCCCTCAGACTTCCAGCGATAATTCTAGTGCTCTCCATTTAAAGCTACAGTGACCTCACCTCCACTTGACAGAAACTCAGCTCTCAAAATGTGAAGTGACCCACTTCCCACGTGGTCCAAGGCTGATGTTCTGGCACACTCTGCTGTCCTCATTATTTAATGGCCTGGAGACACCAGTAGAGGGGAAGGAGCGGGGGACTCTGCCACACACGAGCTGCTTGATCTTGTGAGTCCTACTACCTGTCAGACCTTCACCTTCCCCATCTGGAAAATGGGGAGAACAAGAGCACCGGTTATGTGCGATTTGACGATCACACTAGAACAGTGGCTTTCAGCTGAGGATGAATTTGCTCCCCATGCCAGGGGACATTCAGCAACATCTGGAGACATTTTTGGTTGTTATGACCGGGCAAGGGGCATCTAGTGGGTGGAGACTAGGAATGCTACAAAATATCCCACAAGGCACAGGACAGCCCCTCACAACAGAGTTGCCCAGTCCCAGGTGTCAACAGGGCGGAAGTTGAGAAGCCCGGTGCTACAAAGATGTGTGCACAGCTCTGAGGTCAGCTATTCAACATGGTAAGTATTCAATAAAGAATAGTCCCTTTTCCTTGGTGAACACAGACGAGCTCTTGGTGTTTGGAGGGTTTGTTTACAGAAACCAAACCCCCAGTTTTCTGCTCCTCAACCTGCACAGATGAATGAATGTTCAAGTGGGTTTCCTAAACAAGAATTGTAAAGTACACTGATCAAATATGTGTCCTCAACAGCCATTTTTTGCCCCCAAACAGAACCCAATTTCTGGGCAAATAAACACCTCTGCTGGTTTACAATCAGGTGATTTCTCTGCTTTGACACCTAATTTCTCTGTATAGACATGGCGTTTACTCCAGAGTTAGGCACAAGCCTCTGAAAACCTGGCTCAAAAAGAATAAAAAAGGACCCAGAAGCTGGTGGGAGATAGGCTGAGGAAATCTTTCTCTAGGTAAAACACTTGAAGACAGACTCCAGTTTCTCCATGTGACGCCACCGTCCCACCATCTCAGATTAAATACTGCAGCTGAAGCGAGAAGCTTCTGTTCAACTTGTCTTGAGTCACTTCGTAACAATTCTGTATTCAAGTCTTTGAGGTGTGAGTATGTGCGTGCATGCGAGCCTGTGCGCGCACACGTGCACCAAAAGCAACAGGTCTTAACAGATGCAGTGTGAAGCCTATTGTTTAGAACTGGCAAGCGGTGCTCATCTTCACTTTCCACAACAGTAGGGAATTTTTCCAGGTATGTGGGAGGCAAGCTGCTTGGAGCCATTATAATGCTTCTTCCCAGCATGATCTCCTTCATTAAATAATCTTTTAATGCAACATTAATAGTAATTACTAGATTACAGTTCAAAATATTTGATAACAGCCCACTATGGAGCTGAAATGCTACTGTTCTTTTCTCTAAAGGAGTCAGTGGGAAGCAGGCCTCCTGCACGCTGCCACCAGGGCACTATCCAGATGCAGAGTGATACAAACCTGTTCGTTATTCCTCCTGAAAAAACAGATTGTTTCAGCTCTAGGAAGGATAATATATGGGTGGGGCCATAGCCAAACCAGCATAGCTGTTTGAAGAAAACACACACACACACACACACACACACACACACACAGGACAAAAGTCATTTTTTCCCCTTTCCCTATCTCCAGGCCCACCCTCCCTAACTTAAATCTTTTCATTTACAAAGAAATCCATCCATAGGACTTTTCCATTTATTGTTATAAAAAGCATTTTCACACCATCACAGGATCTCAACAATGACCATTTTCTCTTTCAAGGCACTATTTCTGAGGAAATGTACGTAACTCGGGGCATATCTCTTGCCCGCTGTCCCTTCTTAGTGATGTGTACATGTGCGAGAAAAATAGAATTAGCAGTTGATGATTTAATTGTGCTGAAAATGAACCGGAAGGGGGAAGAACCTCACAACACTCCCAGGTGCTTGATTTCTCCTCCCTGTGGCTTAAGGCCCCGGGCTGCCTCTGTGGCTTGCCTACACCATGGAGGTGCCAGGTGCTTGTGTGGCCCCTGCCAAAACTTCACCCTCCACCTTGGAATCCCTCTACCTCATCTTCATTTCCATTTCTGGAAGGACAACGATACATCCTTCTGTTTCCTTCTGGCCGATGCTTGCTCGCCCAGACAATTTCTTAGCCCCGGGCTCACTGGTGTCCTGGTCCATCACGTTAGAAGCCTGGAGATGGATCTTTCCCTGGGGATCAAATGGTTGCAAACTCAGTGGTCCTGTGCACACTAAGCGAGGTGTCAGGGAGGCCCAGAATCTGGCACCCAGCAAGGGTGCAGCTTTGCTGAAAAGCGACGGGGGAGTTGCTCTTCTGGAATGACTGGCTCTGGCAAAGCAGAGTGGAAACCGAACACTGTGCCAACCTTCATTTTGCCAGATCTAATGAAAATCCATCAGTGCTTCCCTTTTTGGAGAGCTCCAAGTCCATCGAGGGAAACCCAAGTGCACAATCCCCTGAACTCCGCACCTGATCTATTTCAGTTTCCCCATCAGAGAGCAAAGCCTTCATTTCACACTGTCAACACAAGCCACGTGGTTGCTGATGGACGGCTGAACTCTGCCGCTGGGTACTGTTTCCCAGATGCATGGCCATGAACGAATCTGAACTCCATCCAAGTGTAATTAATCAACTGGGCCATTTTAACGTCCTCTCCATATCTTAAGGTTTCTTACAAATGAAGATACGATTTCCCAAATGAGGGCTCTTTATACGAACCAATCCAAACCTCACAAACAAAAGCCATCGATACTAGGCTCTATTCTTTTATTGAGCTGTTCAAAGAAACAGGATGTTTACAGGGCTCTTTAATCTATGTCATCATCCCTGATGGTCACAGGTTGATCTCTATTTAACATCACGTTACAGTAAAGAGTTTCATAGACATGACCACTCTAGATCCAAGAAGGGTTGAAGCCCCCTAAATGAGTCCAGACATAGATTCCAAGATAACCTTAATACTGTGCTCGAAGTATTTGTACCTGTGTGTTTGTGTGTATCATTAATTTACTCCCACTAGACTTGTGTATCCACAAAGGTACCTTATTTCTCAACAGTTCCTCAAAACTTCCCTGTGGTCCTAACCACCACATACTCCTGGATATTTTTTTTTCACATTTTCTTTTTTTTTATTAAATTTATTGGGGTGACAATTGTTAGTAAATTTACATAGATTTCAGGTGTACAATTCTGTATTACATCATCTATAAATCCCATTGTGTGTTCACCACCCAGAGTCAGTTCTCCTTCCATCACCATATATTTGATCCCCCTTACCCTCATCTTCCACCCCCACCCCCCTTACCCTCTGGTAACCACTAAACTATTGTCTGGCATGTGGTATATAAACCAAGAACAACAGAAGAACAAGACAAACAAATGAGACAGAAAACTCATAGACACAGACTCCTGGATATTAGGACACAGTTCTTGCAGTTGAGTAAATGCAGCCCAATCCAATCTCAAGTTAAAAGTCTCTTTTTAACTCATTCTCTCTTGGGTAAATATTCTCTCTTTCAGATTCTCTCCTCCTCTCCTTCTCTTCAAGATGGTATGTACGTAAGTGTAAGGGGCTGAGGGTTATGTGACCTTCTGTATATTTGTTTTCTATACTGCCTAACAAATCACCACAAGCTTAGTGGCTCAAAACAGCACACATTATTTCACTGTTTCAATGGGTCAGACATCTGGGCCCAGCTTTACTGGGTCCTCAGCAGGGTCTCACAAGGCTACAATTAAAGTGTTAGCCAAGACTGTCTTCTTTTTTTTTTTTTTTTGTTGTTGAGAGCCCACTGGCCCATGTGGGAATCGAACCGGCAGCCTTCGGAGTTAGGAGCACGGAGCTCTAACCGCCTGTGCCACCGGGCCGGCCAAGACTGTCTTCTTATCCGTAGGCTAGACTGGGGAAGCATGCACTTCTAAGATCACGCAGGTTGTTGGCAGAATTCATTGCTCTGTGGCAGTAGAGCAGTAGAATTTGGTAATGGATTGCTTCTTTGAAGTCAGCCACAGAAAGCAAAACTCTAGAGATGGTCTAGAGATGGTATGCTAGCAAGACAGAGTCTTACATAACGTAACATCACAGAGATGACATCCCTTCATCTTCGACATACAATCATGGGAGTGGCATTCCATCACCCTTCTATTAGTTAGAAACAAGTCACAGGTCCCACCCACACACAAGTGGAGGGAACTGCATAAGGCTGTGAACACCAGCAGCTGGGAGACCACCTTAGAGTCTTTCTGCCATAGTTAGGGTGATAGTGGCAGAGAAGAAAGGGTCTGTGGATCTACATAGTATCCCCTAAATCCCCTACCTGGTGTCTGTAACAGAGCACCCTCTTCTGCCCTTTGCATGGGTGACATCTAAGGTACAGTGGGTTCCATCTGATCTCTGGGGACAACCAGCTCACATCCAGTACCACTGTCCATAGTTTGATAATTTCCTTTAGACTTGAGTCCCCATTCACAGAGTCAAGTTTGTTCTAATTCTCAGCCCTTCCCTCTCCCTTGCCAGGGTACATTAATCTTCCAGTTTATGCAGTCTGCGGGGATCCTTGGGCACTGCCTTCGGCCCATACGTCCAGCTGTGTTCCTTTGCCACTGCTGCACTATTTCTCCTGAAGCACGCTGGATGTGGCCCTAGGCAGGGCTTCCACAAGTGTCCTGAGGCCTCCCGAAGCTATGACAACAGTCCCTCATCTCTCTGCCTCCTAATGTTTCAGGCTCCTTCACACCAACCCGAATACTTCTAAATAACCCCCTTACTCTAACCCGCATCCCCAAAGAGGGGGGAAACAAAGATCCAGCATCTGAACTCCTCCCTCTCCCTCTCTCTCCTCTCTTATTTCCCTGACATACCAGAACCAGAAGAAATAGGGTTGCAACTTCTTTTCTTATATCCTGAGTTCTATTTTAAGAATATAGCAAACATCTATGATCCAGTCAGCTAGGCCCAGTTGGTCATATGTTAAATGAGCGCGAAAGGGATTTAAGAAATAATTTTCTCTCTTAACAGAGTTGAGCTTAAAACAATGGCCTTTCTATGGTCTCAAAATAGTCAATTTTGAGACTTAAAGCTAATCAACAACCTCTTTGTTTGGGGCAGGTTTTGCCCTCTCCTTCCTTAGGGCAATAAACCTCATGACTCAGTCTTGGAAGCAGAAGGCTGAAAGAGTAATGATTTCAGGGAAAAATAAAAATGTCGTCACAGAAACACACACACACACACACGCTCCAGAAGGCTAAACAGATAAATGTGCTTGGTAGAGTAATTCCTTTGAAATTGATTTCAGAATAAAGTGGTAGAACTCCATTTTGTTGAACTCTATTCTAGAGCTCACCCAACTAGTCGTTATAGTACCCCAGTACTGATCCCTTTGTTCTTCATGGTGGTCCGGTGAGAACTGAACTTGGGCCAGCCGACGCCCTGAGCCTGTCTCTTCCAATATGTACAGCCCCTTCTGGTTACCCAGGGAGGCTGGAAAGATATCACCAACATTCTGTTTGCTGCATGGCATGAAAAAGTTTGGGAAGCACTGCCCTAGAATGCCATGACTAGGACAGAAGTCTAAAATAGAATATTAAACCTGGTCAAATCCATGTGTTCTTTTACAATTTATTTTGTGAGAACCGGCTTTAATCATATACGACCTGCTGCTACGTTTGAGTTGCAGTTGTCAGTAGCAGTCTACACTCTGCCATTTATACTTTGTCTTGCTTTTCATAGTTGATGATTAGCGGAATAAGAGTGTGCGGAAACTATTTTTCCTCTATACAAAACCAAGCGACATTTTGAAGGTGTAATGTTAAACGTTAGTTAGAAGAAACAGTAAATAATACCAACCAACAGATGACTGAAACATTAAAATGAGTCAACTTTCAGACAGAATGAGTAAAACAGATCTTCCAGTATCAATGTGAATGGAGGTCTAAAAATAATATGAGGTGAAGGCAAGCTGCAAAAGAATATCTACAGTATGATGCTATTTACATAAACTTTTAAAATGTAAATAATTATATGGCATATTGTTTCACACACGTGTCATTCAAGTATTAGAACACACACAGGAAGGGCGATACTACCTTCTAGGAAGAAAGGAAAGGGAGTGGGGTGAGCTGTTGCTCTTTCTGTGATGGTTGATCTCTTTAGAAAATATTTCAACACTATATGTGGTGATCACTTCGTAAGGTACATAAAGATCTTAATCACTATGTTGTATACCTACAACTAACATAATATTGTATGTAAACTATAATTAAAAAATAAATTACAAAAAAAGATTTGAACGAAGCTGAATGTTTACACTGGCTTAATCCATGCAGTTGATCCTTAGCTTTTTATTATAATTTTTCTATGTTTTTTTTGAACATTTTACAATTTTACCTGCTTAAAATAAAATAATTAAGAAATAAAATAGTAAAAACAAACAAACAAAACCAAGTGGGCCATATGATAACATGACCCAAGTTGCTGGCCTCATTACTCGTAGGTTCTTACCAAACGCACTAATGTGTCCCAATAAGCACCTCTTCTCTTTCTCCATCTGCGACCTTTTTGCTCTATTTTGTCTGTCTCCTTTTCCCCATCTCCGTATTTCCTAGCCTAACTATGGGGCTACTGAGTTCCAGTCTAGTCAAGCAGGCCAATGGGGAAGCAGGACAGTTATGTCTGCAGCAGCAATAAATACTTCTGCAGTGCCAGTACAAAGGCTCTCAGCTGTCGTGATAGAGTCTTGTGAGTCTATTCTTTGACAGAATACAGTCCACACTGTAAACATTCTCACATGTGCATTTTTAGTCTGGAGCCAGGATATTCAGAGAAGGGTAGCATGTAAAGGGAAATCCAATTATTAACACTGTATACAACCATGCAGGAAGAGTAGAAATATTAGCAACTCCTCCCCCAACACACACACACACACACACACACACACACACACACACACACACACAACAGGATTTGGGGGGTGGGTGAAGTGGTTGTGCTCATTTTTAAGTAGGTTATATCAAAAAGAGTGTGAATGAACTGGAACACAGGGAATTCCATCACTTGACTCAGTTCTCACATCCATAGCCCCACCCCATATTCATCACGGCACGCCACTTAATACTATCTGGAAATCTCTTCATAATCTTACATCCCTGAAATGTAGGGCTTTGATGAAAAAAGAAAAGTCCAAATCAAAGAAATCCAGCTGCCCAGATGCCAGGGAGCTCATAATGATAGTCTTTCCTACAGGAAGCAGTAGTCGGAAATTTAGAAAAAAAAAAAAAAGATAATTTATTTGGTATATACATACCACCGAGAATGAGGAATTCTTTCTGCATGAAAACCCAGCAAGTGGCACCTCATTAAACAGGACCCAGACTTAATCTAACTTGGAATAGATAAAAAAAGAAAGGATTTATATGAAGCTCTCCAGCCTAGAGGCTTAATCTCAGAGCTTCAGAGTATAATGAATGAATTAAGTAGGGCAAGTGATTAACAACAGAGAAAAGATCACTATTTTTTTTTAAACTGAAATACTGAGTGTAGAGTAACATCTTCATTGTTTACAAAGAGGGTCAGGCTGTGATTCGGAAGGGGGAGAGAATGAATCATGGATGGAAGCTGATTCTAAAAAGATAGTGTGAGCAATTTCCAATGTTTTGGAGTACATACAGCACCTTATCTAGTTATTGGATGCCTTATTACTTATCTCCTCTCTTAAAAAAAATGCCATGTGGTTACTTAAGAGACAGCCATTGAAAATTAGTTCTGTAGCATGAAAATGGTAAAAATAAATAAATAAAAACTGTCACAGCATTCCATGACTTAATTGGAGACACTTGAGGATGTCAGGCAATAAAAGCTTGAAATTTCTCTGCTAATATTGAGATCAAGTGCCATGTCATTGGGTAAAACAGTGAAGGGAGTCATCTTCCAAAGTAAAGATGAACACAGCAATCCAATGAAAGTTATTGCGGTGACTGTCTGAGGCCAATCATCTCAACAGGAGAAAAAGATCAATT
Organism: Rhinolophus hipposideros; assembly: GCF_964194185.1. NCBI lineage: Eukaryota > Metazoa > Chordata > Mammalia > Chiroptera > Rhinolophidae > Rhinolophus > Rhinolophus hipposideros. The sequence goes on from NC_138046.1 coordinate 11,217,937, forward strand.
GCTACATCAAACTTGAGTTATTTCCATATCGGATAACGAGTTAACTTATTTTTTCACTGTGGCAACTGACCACATTTATAAAACATATACCTCATATTCAAATCTTCTCTGTTCTTATTTATTCATCATTACAACCCCAATAATTGGGTACTTGACACATTTTTGTTCATTCCATGGATGAGTAGATAGATGAATGAGTAAATGAATAAATGGAGAACTTGGACTTCCATACGCATAATCTCCAGTGACTGTGTTGTGGAAATGAGTCACGATTGTTTCAGGATGTCTTCAATTTTCCCAGTAAAGTGTGCCTGGCTGCAGAAGGGCCTGACTGTATCTTCCTATGACTACACTGGCAACAAACATGAAGTGTTTAGAAGTATCATGTTTTGGCTTAAATGTCCACACTGATTTTTCTTTCATCTACTTAACAAACATGTGAGAGCCTCCTATGTGGTAGGCCCTGCCCCATGTGCCAAGGTATATCAGTAAGCAAAATGGACACAATCTCTGCCTTCTTGGAGAGAACAATCTAGGGCCAAGAAAGACAACAATCACACAACTGGATATGAAATAACAACTGTTATTTGAAATTACAACTGATAAGAGCTTGAAGAAGAACATGGTTCCACAAGACCTCCAACAGAAGGATTTGAGCTAATCAAGGAAATTAGCGAAGGCATCAATGAGGAAATGAGATCTCCAGAGTGAGTGAGGAGATGGGGGACGAGCATTCTGGATAAAGGAAACACAGCATGTACAAAGTCCCTGAGGCAAGCAAGAGCTCCTTTAGGAAATGACAAAACACCAATATGACAGGAGCAAAGTGAGAAAGGGGAGAGTAACACAAGTGACAGAGGAGAAACAGTGTATCAGTAGGGTTTCCTGGTTGCAACCAACTCTGGCTTACGTAAGTCAGGTAACTTTTTTTGGAAGGTTACTGGGGGCTCACAGGATTCACTGAAAGGCTTCCAAATAGGCAGGAATCAGGGAGTTCCAACGGGCTTTTATTTGACAAAACGTTTACTTGACACTTCATGCTGCAAAGGAGTTGAGGCAGTTTACAACAGTAACATATATGGGAATTATATGTGAGGAAAATAGGGGGAAAAATTAAAGCTTAAGACTGTCGAAAGAAGAACACTCATACATAGACAAAGATATATTCTCAAATATATTCTGAATCCATCCAATCATTTTTCAACTCCACGGCTACCACTGTGGGGGAAACAGTCTTGTAGGAATGGCCAGGTGTGGGTGCTGCCTCTTGGATAAATCAACTTTCACCAACGTTCACCTCTTTGTCCCTCTACGCAAGTTCTTAAAGCATCTACTGGCTTTGCTTTTAAGATGTGCTTGCCCTTTGCCTAGCTACGGCAGGACAGGATGGTACCACCAAACTGAATCCAGTGGGAAAGACGTAATATCCCAAAAGAAAACTGGGATGTAATTAGGAAGGAGGAACGGATACTGGGCAGCTCAAAATCAACAATATCCACTATAGTCTGTCAGGGACCAGACCACACGTGGCCTTGGGAGCTATACTCGTATTTAGGAACATTGGCCTTTATTCTAAGTGCAGAAATGAACCTATAAGGCTGTTAATTAGGAAGCAGGGTGTTTTATGATCGGGCTAACATTCCTGAAGGATCCTGTGGCTGGTTTGTAAACAATGGATGAAAATGGGGCAACAATAGAAGTTAGGAGGGAAGCTAGGCCAGTAGGAACAGGTGTTTGGACTGCAGTGGTAGCAGTGGAGTTGATATATTGCAGAATATATTTTTGTCTATGTACAAATGTATTCTTTCTATAATCTTAAGCTTTAAATTTTGTAATTTCTATTTTCCTCACATATGATTCCCATATGTGTTACTATGGTAAACTGCCTCAAATCCTTTGCAGAACGAAGTGTGAAATAAATGTTTTAACAATAAGTATTGATGAAATCAATATTTTATTTCTGGTGCTGAAAACCAGAAATGGATTCTATGTACACAGATTGTACTCTCAAGTACAGAACAAGAAAATGTCTGACAGACAATGTTTGTTGACTAAATATACACAAACTCAGGGCGGCCCCTTACTTTGAGGTGACCTACCAGTATTGGGCAAAACTCCTCCTGACCAATATCTCCCTCCTAGGCTTCTGAATAAAAAGTCAAATTTTTCAAGAGGAGAAGTGCCCTGAACTCCAAAAGGAACACTCTTCTTTGCGCTGCAGCCCCCACAGGTGGTGGGGGTTTGCGTATTTTGGCAGAATGGTTCTGTAACCAGGATATTACCTAATCACCCCAAACTGATATTGTCTTCCCAGTGAGCCTGTGTAGGCTGCTGAGTTAGATTATACATTCTTCCAGGCAAGTGTTCCTATTTTCTGATACCACCCCAGTGTACCTAATCCTGTGTTCTGACTCAGTCCTCAGTTGGTGAGTCCTGTTATTTATTGCAAGATACAAGAAGCAATTCAATGAGCTATGTCCCTGGGGGAGGTGGAGAAAACCAGTAATCTACGCTGTTGTACCTTTATTCTAGGTAATTCAAGTCAACACATTTTTACCGCCTACTCACTATGTGCCAAGCTGCTCTAGGAAATATAGGGCCTCTCCTCAAGCTTTATTGTGCATACAAATCACTTGCAAATCCGTAAATGCAGATTCTGACTCAACAGTTGTAGAATGAGGACCTATGATTTTACAACTCTAATGAGCATTCAGGTGACAATGCTATTGGACCTGAACAACACTTTGAGTAGCAAAGCTACAAGATATGTAAAAACAAGAGAGAAACACAAAACATTCCTTGCCTTCAAGGCACGTATAATTTAGTTGGATGGGGGGGGAAGGGTTAAGCATGAAGACATATAATAGCAAGCAAATCATGCTGGACAGCCTGTGGATAGTACAAAAATTTTGAGGAGATCCAGTTGGGGGATGGGAAAATTGTGATACTGAGTGAATAAATGAGTGACTGAATTAGTGAGTGAGGTGAGTGAGTGAGTGAGTGTATGGGTGTGTGTATCTGTCTGTCTTGGGAGTTGGGGAGTAAAGTAAGGAAGTGCCATTGAGAGAAGTCTATGGGATAAACCTTCAAAAATTGATGGAATTCAGCAGCTGAACACATGAGCATGACAGCATCAGCCAGGATAATAAGATGAGCAAGTAACATGAAGGCAAGAGAGGACTGGGTGTGTTTAAAGAAGAGCCAATAGTCCCATTTGGTTGGTACAGAGAAGTAATGGGAAATATATAATAACAGGGTAGGAATCTAGGACCAGGTGGTAAAGGGCTTTGAAGGCCAGAATGAGTGGCCTGTACTAACATTATTAGACCATATAGAGCCCTTCAAGATTTTAGTGCAGAGGGGTGATATTATGAGGCGTGTCGTTTAGGAAAACCTGACAATAGCTATAGAATTAGAGCTGTGGTCCCTGGCCCAGTGGCATCATCACCACCTGAGAGTTTGTTAGAAATGCAGACCCGCTGTAGACTCACTGAATCAAAACCTCTGGGGGTAGAGTCCAACAGTCTGTTTGAATAAGCCCTCCGGGGGATTCTGATATGTTCTAAAGTATGAGAACCATGAGATTAGAGCAAGAGATGACAATCAGGCTGCATATTAGAATCACCTGGGGAGATTTAAACACCCCCATGCACAAAGCCCCCCACCACATCCATTAAATCAAAAATTTGGGGGTGAGATCTGCGTATTAACATTTTTAAAGCACCTCAGGTGATTCTAATGGAAAGCCAAGGCTAAGAATGATTAAATTGAAGCTTTAGTGAGGGAAGAGCTGGGGTAGAGACCAGGCAGACAGTGTTACAATAATTTAGTCCAAGGATGAGATCCTTAACTCAGGCTGTGTCCTGGGACAAAATATTGGATATGAAATATGTTGTAGAGGAAGGTCTATTGTATACAACTGGGCAAATACCTGTATAGAAAGTGAGAGAGGAATGCAAGAATGTCAAGGTTTTGATGAAGGGAGTGGGTTGGTGTCAAAGAATGCTGTCTGCTACTGAAATGTTTAAAAAGATGCCTAGAAAACAGCCGTGGGATTTAGTCACTGGGGGAGGGGGAGCATTACTAATCCTCAAGATAACATTTTAGCAACAAGATGAAGGTAAACTAGTGTTGAGGAAGTGTAAGCAGAAAGAGAGGGTAGACTACTCTGGAAGTGAGTGTCTCACCTCTTTGGGGATGCCTTTTCTTACACCCAGAATAGATCACACTCCCCCTTTCCTAACACCCTGTACATCTCCTGTGTTTAATTGTTCATCGCAAGCTCCACGAGAGTGTGGGTCATATTTCACCTTTTCTTGCTGTTGTATCATAACCCCCAGAAGATTATCTTGTACACAGTAGTTATCGTTAAGTGTTTGCTTCTTCAGTTAATATACATCTCTGCCCATTCTTAAAGCATGAAGTGAGCTGCAGTAGAAAGACTCAGGACCTCAGAGTCAGACAAGTCTGAGTTCCAGTACCAGAAGGAACTTTGTCTTATCTGACTGCAAGCACCATAGTTCCTGGTGCATAGAAAATTAGTAATAATATCAATTTGATTAATGACATCAATTACTTAAAGAAATGAGAGCAAATAATAGGTAGAGAGGTACCAGGGCTGTGGGAAAATCATCTTTGGAGGGAGTAGACCCAAGGGTATTTCAATACAGAGGGGAAGAAAGGTTGAAGATGATATAGAGTTGTGGGAGACATAATTGAACCAGGATTAGGAAGATATAGGCAGAGATAAGATAAAAAAAAACACAAGAGGAGGTGTTGACTGGCAAGAAAAAAAGGCACTATAATTTGAGACTTAGAAATTAAGAGAAATGTAGACTTCTGTTTTAAAAACATCATGATCAAGATATTCCAAATCGCCCTCCTACTTCAAAAATCCTAAGTGATTGAAGAATTATAACAATATAAGTTTAAATGTGTGGCTGAACTCACAATAAAGTAAGGGAAGTCCGAGAGGGTGGAGAAGGGGAAAGAAAAGGCTAGGGAATGAGGGAGCATGGGGTAGAGAAGGCAGGAGAGGGCAAGAGGGGTTGAGTAGACAGGGGAGAAAGCTGAAAACAGAGCAGAATAGTAATCAAACTTAAAAGCAAGAGGGCTCAAGGAAAAAATATTATTACCGGTAACCTAGACATTGGGGAAATGGAAATGGAGCCCTATTCCTGGGCCCAGGCAAATAGAAAAAGGACCTGCCCCTGAGACTGTCATTGAAGTCTGAACCTCTTGAAGATGCTACATTGTCAGTGAATGACAGGGCCGAAACAAAGTCTGGTAGCAATCAGAGCAAGCCCACAAGAACACCTTTATTCACCACAGAAGCAGATAGACAGAAATTAATGATAATAGTAATAGCAGTAGGAATCCCTAACACATGCCCAATCCAAGCATTTGTTTCCAGAGATTGGCTTTCGAAGAGACTGATATTTGAATTTATTCAACCAGCATGGTAAGGAAATACCAAAGCTAGAAGTTATTACACTATAGTAGCACCCCTGTTAACCAGCAAAAACACATAAATCATCTGTGAATAAAACATCCTCAATCCAGACCTACTGAGTTCCACAGATCATGTTCAACTGAACAGAAGCACACAATAATAACCACTAAACACACAAGGAACAAATTACCATGAACAAGACTCAGAAGAAATCAGAAAGAGCACAGTTAAACCTTTAATGATTACAGGTAATACTAATAAGAACATATAATAAAATGGATCTTCAAAAAAGTAATACAAGAACAAAATGACCACAAAAAGACTATTAACAATGAAAACAAAGACATGAGAATTAAAAACAGAACGAAAAATAAATATAACTACTGATATTTAATCTTAATTGATGGTTTTAGCAGATTAAATATAGCTAAAGACAAAAATGATGAACTAAAATATTGATCTGACGAAATTACGCAGACTGGAGCATAGAGGAAATAAGAAACAGAAGCTAACAGATATGGAATATAGTATGAAAAAGCTCAGCCTTTACATCAGACTCCCAGAGGGAAAAACTAGGGAGAATGGAAAAGAGGCAATATGAAGTGTAATCAAACAATATGGTGAACATTTAAATTTAAAAAAAACACATTTATTACAGTAAAAGACACATTGTCATTATTCCCCTTCACTTCGAACACACTTACCCCATCATTCTTGCCACTTTCTGAGGCAGTTCTAGAAGCCCTCTTTCATGAGTGTCTATAGTTGCACTGTCGTGGCTGCCTCGATGTCTTGAATCATTTTGACTTTGGGGGAGACCCAGAAGTCACACGGTGCCAGATCCGGTGAACAAGGTGGATGAGGACACACCGTAATGTTTTTGTTTGACAGAAATTGCCATATGCCAGAAGCCATGTGTGACGTGGATCATTGTCATGATGGAGCGTGACTTGTGGCACACTTTAAAACACCCCTTCTCTCAACCGTAGCTCACACCTGACTGACTGCACAGAACAAGTTGAAACTTGTCACACGCTGTTACTAAGGTTCGACGTGCTGCTTCCCATATTGATGTTCTCTGCCTTTCCGTTGGATGGCACTTGGCGGCAGCATTCATCATATTTTGTGATCATAACAGAAAGGATCCTTGTCACACGTCACTCATCGCTTCTGGTGTATGGCAATTCCTGCCAAATAAAAACATTATGGTGTGTCCTCATCCACCTTATTCACTGGATCTGGCACCGTGCGACTTCCGGCTCTTCCCCAAAGTCAAAATGACCATGAAAGGTCAATGTTTTGGATCGATTCAGGACATTGAGGCAGCCATGACAGCACAACTAAAGACAGTCACGAAAGAGGACTTCCAGAACTGCTTCAGAAAGTGACAAGAACGATAGGATAAGTGTGTTCATAGCGAGGGGGAGTATTTTGAGGAGGATTAATGGCAATGTGTCTTTTACTGTAATCATTTTTATTACAGTAAAATTTTGAGAATTTTGCAGAACAAACTAAAACCCTCATCCACTGATTCCAGTAGTGCAATGACTCCTAAGGAGGAAGAAACAAAGAGAAATCTTTGCCCAGACACATCACAGGACAAAGAGAATTCCTTTCAAGAAGCCAGAGAAATACCAACAATGGAAGCCAGAGGAGAGTGAAATAAAAACTTTAACATGCCGAAAAAAAAAGTGCTATACGTAGAAAAAGTATATTTCAAGAATCAAGGGGAAATAAAGACGTTTGAAAATAAACCAAAACAGAATTTACCTTGTTTACCACCAGCAGAGCTTCACTAAAGGCAGTTCTATGAGACCTACTTCTAGCAGAAGAGCAATGATCATAGATGGAAGGTCTGAGCTGCAGGAAACATTTAAAAAAAATAGTCAATGTGTGGGAAAATGTAATAAGCACTGATTGTATAAAACTGTAGCAATGACACCTGGTGGGTTTAAAAACAAGATAGAAAGAAAATATTTAATGGTAATATAAATCGGGACGGGAATATATGGAGTAAAAATGTCTGAAGCTCTTTGCACTCCCCAGGGGAAGGGTAAAGTTATTCATTACCACTAGGCTTTAATAAGTTAGGTATGCATATTACAAACTAAAATAATAGAAATAAAATACATATCATTAAAATGATAAACGTAGGGTGTATATCTTCTAACAAGTAGAAATGGGGAGATTGAAAATACATGCAACCTCTCTGAAAGGCAGTAATTAATGCAAGGAAAATGAAATACAACACGCAAGACGAATTGAAAGTATAAAAACAGATTTGAACTCAAATATGTTATTAATTACACTAAATGTAAATAAACTAAATGCTGCAGTTAAAAAATAAAGATTGTTGTCTGAATATTTAGAAATCTGTCCACGAGTTATAAGAGACATACTATCTAAAACAGGATAACAGAGTGGGAAACGTTATATTTTGTTGATGCTACCTCAAAGAAAGCTGGAATCATTCATTAATATCAAGCAAAATCAACTTTAAGGCAAAAAAATGTTACTAAAGATAAAGTGGGTCACTTCAAGCAAGCCAGTAGAAAAGCAGGCAAAAGACATTAACAGGCATTTCACAAAATAAGAAGAGTGGCTAATAAATGTGCAAAGATGCCCACCTTCCTTATAATAAGGGAAACACAAATGAGAACCACAACGTGGTACAGTCTTACAGCACCAGATTGGCAAAATTTTTAAAGTCTGATGATACTAAGATCTGGTGAGGATGTGAAGCTAGGGGAACTTGGTTTGCTGCTGATGAGACTATTAATTAGCCGTTTAAAAAAAGTTTGAAACTTTTTTGAATAATTGAAGATAAACACCCTAAAACTTAGCGGTTTCTCTCCTAGGTATAATTCCTAAATATGTTCTCCCACATGTATGTGAAGACATATGTTTAATACATGATAAATGTTTAACTATTACATTGTTTTGTATATCTGAAACTAATAAAAAAATGTTAACAGAAAAAAAAAAGAATGTTCATTAGCAGCAAAAAAAAAACGTGGGAAACAATCCAAATGGCCATCAAAGGGAGAATGGATAAATACATGGTTACATTCATTTTATGAAATACTATTTCAGTGAGAATGAATGACCTGTAACTACGTGCATCAAAATGGATGAATTGCACACACAAAACATTGAGTGAGAAAAGCAACTTTCAGAAGGAAAGCAGGCAGTATAACACCATTCATACAATGCTCAAGAGCACTGACAATAAGGATTCACACATACGTGATAAAATTATAACAGAGAACAATAGAAATGATCAAAAGAAAATTCAGAGTACCGTTGGCTCCATAAGGAGGGCGGCGGTGCATAGGAAGCTTCCATGGTGTCTATGTTTGTTTCTTAAGCTTCAGGGTAGGTCCGTGGATGTTCATCACAATTTCCTTTCTATTCAATATAAAAATTATAGATGCAAATATACGCACACACATATATATTATTTGTGTGTGCTCAATATCTTATAACACAAAAAATAAGAAGGGTAGTTATGCAGAAAAGGACAGATAATGGTGCATGGTGAGGGGCATTCTGATGATATTAGACGCCAGGGGAGAAAGATGGGCACTCAGGACTGCCACTGTGGAGCGTGTGCTGTGAAATCAATACAACTTTCCAGAATAATTCTGAGGAAGCGGTCAGTGGGTCCTCTTAGGCTCTATGCTGACAAAATCGGTCCTTTGCCACCCCTCCCTTTCCTTTACTCTACATCCAATAATAATAACCCTAATATCAGTAACTACCATTTGTCGAGTGCCAACCACATGCCAGGCACCTTATATATGTATTATTGTCTTTATTTTACAGATGAGATAACTGAGGATCAGACAGTTTCAATGATTTGCCCAAGGTCATGTAGCTAATAGGAGCGTTAATAATTAGGAGAGCTGGGATTCAACCCCAAGACTCTGACTCCAGAGCTTGGGTGCTTACCATTCTATTCGCTTTCACTTTCCCCAGCCATTAGCATCCTTTCATGCTGTTTCCATGCTAATTCTAGTTTCTGCTTATGATAGTAATACCAAGGGAAAATGGGGAGAAAAGAAAAAATATGCCATGTAAAACGAGCAACCACAAAAATCAGGAATCTATTCCAAAATCCTGTAGGGAATTTTTACATGACAAGCTATATCATTAACTTTTCGTGAATTTATCTGTAATCTGGGTGCTCAAACATTTCGGGAAGAATAAAGTGGCTGACATAACTTTTTCAATTCCACCCCATCATATAAAAACAGGTTCTTAACTACTACCACCGTTTTATTATCCTGCAAGAAAGACCTCTAAGCCCAGCTCTGTCTCTGCTCCTGTATCTCCAAAATCTGGGTTTCAAGCTCTTTCACTCTTTCAATGTGGCACAGATACCTGTATTTCCCTCATGCCTCGTGTACCTAACCTGTAATGTAGTTTGAAACACATAAAGGTGTCATAACACTATTCTGGAATCAAGCCATACACTGCAGCCCAGACCTGAACGAGAACACTAGATAATGAATGCTCATTGTGGTCTGTCTCATTCTTGGTTGAAAATAATCCTTCAATAAAGAAATAACAGATAATACATAAGGCGCACGCTTCACTGGAATCACAGTCTCTATTTCCAGCTGATAAATTCTTAAAATGTTGCTGATAATCAGATTAAGTTGGTTGGTTGTTTCCTAAATTGTTATCTTTAATAACAGAGAGTCTCATAAGTTGGTGTCTTGTGTCTTCTAGTTTTCATATAATTTAGAATAAAGTTTAGGACTGCAGAAGACAGACATCAGGGAAAGACATGGGAAATGCTGATGGGATTTTTTCTGGCCAAAGTCTAGTTTTGCCCCTGATTTTCTGTATTCCCAGTCCAGAGTCAGAATAAATAAAGAAAAAGAAAAAGAAAGCCTTAATTGACAATAGAATGCCCACAAGCATCAACAGATGTGATCCCTTGTAATGAAGCATGTGGGTCTAATTTGGCATCACTAACCACTTGGAGGATCCCCTAGCTGATTTCTTGCAGGCTATCCTTCTAAACCTATGTTTGGCTGGCACCTGTGCCCTGTTGAAACTGGCATATCACCCTGTGGGTGGGCACAGTGCCACCCTAACAGATGGCCATAAGAGTCATCATGCCAGAGAACTACTATTGTTTCTAACAAGTTTAACTTAACAGCAATTGGCATCTCACTAAAGAAACACAAAATGGCGGCCTACTTTTCCATGGAACATAAACCACGACCTATGACTGACATGCCTGTGATTCGTATTTCGGAGTCATTTCACATACTAGGTGAAGACTTATGGGGAAGAAATGACACCGCAACAATTATGTACCTGTCATAAAGTGCTAACCCAAAGAGGGAACAACACATTTCAAGGTTCCACAATAAATTCAACATTCTAGTCTCCCAGAGACTAAATAATTCAAATCAAATATTATTGAAAGCAATATTTTTTATCTTTTTTTTATTTATTTTATTTTTTTGTATTATACAAATATTTTTTTATTAGTTTCAGGTGCACAAGACAAAGTAATACTTAGACGTTTATCATTTATATCCCTCACACTGTGTGGACCCCTCTCCCCCCATCCACTATCCCTCTGATATCGCCCCGAGCCATTACATTTCCACTGTCTCTATTCCTAATGCTGTACTCTGCTTCTTGTAAGTATATACATACATATATATACATCTATATATATATATAAAATTATAGTTGGCATTCATTATTGTTCAGCTTCAAGTGTACAGTGCAGTGATCAGGCATCTACATCATCCCTGAGGTGGTCTCCCAAATGGGACACGTGTCCATTGGATACCCTACAAAATCTTTACATTATTGATTACGTTCCCCAAATTAATTTTCAAAACCCCGTGGCAATGTTGTGGTTACCGACTATTTTCTAATCCCCTCACCTTTCCCCTTAACCCCACGCCCCCCGCCCATCTAGCAACCCTCAGTTTTTCCTCTTTGTCTCCAAAACTGTTTCTGATTAGTTCATTCACTTATTCTTTTCTTTAGATTCCGCATATAAGTGAGATCATATGGTATTTGTCTTTCTCTGTCTGACATATTTCACTTAATATAATGTTCTCTAGGTCCATCCATGTTGTTGCAAATGGTAAGATTTATTTCTTCTTTATGGCTGCGTAATACTCCATTGTATAAATGTACCACAGTTTCTTAATCCAGTCATCTACCGATGGGCATTTCGGTTGTTTTTATGTCTTGGGTATTGTGTATAGTGCTGCAATAAACATAGGAGTGCATAAAGAGTTTTGAATTGGAGTTTTGGATTTCTCCGGATAGATACCTAGGAGTTGAATTACTGGATCATAAGGTAGTTCCATTTTCAGATTTTTGAGATCCCTAGAATAAACTTTCTGCTTGGTCACCTACCTAGGTCTGCCCCCATTGATAAAACACATTTGTTCAATTAACAATGTCTATTGTTGGGACTATTTGATTTTTTGAGGAAGAACATTTCATTTAAAAACTCACATATTTACAAATAATGATTTAAATATTAGATGTGAAGCCCAATAAATGTTTGAGTCATGTCAAAAATTATGGGGTAGACAGGCAAATTCATTCTGAAAAGATTGTAACTAATGCCCCAAGCTTGGGAGGGAAACCATGAAGTTAGGATGAAGTGTGGAGATTAGTACCAGCTGAAGGAAAAGGCTACCTTCAGGGTGCAGAATCGTGCACAATATGGAAATTGGAACATATGGTGTAGGTCATATATTCACAAATTTCTTTCCAAACCGGCTTGTAGAAAGAGAAGTTGCCCACCTGAAACAATGAGACATCATCTCCTTTCCCCCAAATAATGAACTCAGTGACTAACCCAAATCAACACTAAAGTTTGTGAAGGGCTATTTAGGGCCATCTGAAGGGGGGAAAATAGAAAGGGGAGATCATCTTTTATGAACATCTGCCATGTGTCAAGCACTGCGGTATATAGTTGGCAGACAGTCCTCACCTTACACATTCTGGGTACATGAATTTCAGTTACCACAGTTTAGTGAAACAACAACAGTCCCCCAACAACACAGTTCAAATTTCAGTTATCATGGTGTGTGAATTGTGAGTAATTGCATAAAGTACAAACTTCACTGTTAGCTCTTAAGCCCATAGTCACCACATAGATACTACGCGCATCATGACTTTATTCAGAATCTGTCTGATTGGTCACTGAACATGTTATTTAGTTCATATACACACAGCAGTGTGTCGCTGTGTTGCCTCCTTGAGTCCCAGTGAGAAACCCACATGACGCTACAAAAAATGGATAATTGAAAGAGGGACTTAATTGGCCAATAAAGATGAAAGTGAAGCAAAGAAACAAAAGGTGATAACACTGGAAGTGAAAATCAAAACAAACAAATGTAAATGGAGTTATGGAAGACATTGCTGACCATGGGACTGTGAACACAGCTGCCATTCAAGAGTCCCTACATATGCAGCCAGAGGACCCCAGTGCAGACGAGGAAAGGGAGAAAAGGATGACAATGTCCCAGAGGAAGTGACACTGGCAAACATCTTCACAATAAAGGGATTCTTGAAGATATGTCACAATATTGAAAGTGCAAAGGATAAAATATTGGAAAGTATGCAAATTTGGAAGAGTATGATGACATTAAGTTATACAAGACGGCAAACACGGTTCAAACTACTCTTGATATGTTTTTTTAATAAAGAAATAAAACAGATTAATTTTCAATGTTTCTAATGTTTTAAGTTATAGTGTACTAAATATGAGTCTTACAGTTTTATTTCATTCTTCGGAGTTTGTAACTGACAGTAAGAGAGTTTGTAATGTTTTTGAAGGTCACAGGACAATCATAATTTTTTCCAATTAATCAGTGGAACCCCTTTGCATGGTGTCAGCTTACATGGTCACTTTCATGGGCGGGCACTGTTGTGAAAAGCAAGGAATGCCTTACATTATTTGAGACTCACAAAAAGGGCACGGGTATATGGTCGAAATGTTACAGGTGAAGATCAGAGAATTTAAGTACTTAACTAAAGGTCAAACAGCTTAGGGATGATAGACCTGTATACAAAATACCTTCAAATAGTAGGCACTCAAAAAAGGTAAATTCTCTTCATCATGAACTAAAGATACTTTGGTATGTCTGACCTCAAAGTTATGCCATCTGAAGGGGGGGGAAATAGAATGGGGAGATCATCTTTTATGAACATGCTCTTTCTAATAGGTGACAACTAAATACAAATATTTCATTAACTACAGTCTAGGAATAGAACGTATTATATGTGGTAATTTTATCCTATGTGCCTATATAATAAAAATCATTTGGGAAAAGAATTATTATTTAATAAGTGGTATTTGGTCAACTAGATAGCAATTGGGGGGAAAAATCAACCCCATGTCAACCATAAATTTAAAACTTAAATTTGAAAAGAAAAATCAACCACGACTAACACTAAGGTTTGTGTCTGGAATGAAATCAAAAGCTACATTACTAGTTGAAACTCTGACTCTGTATCACAATTCAATTCAGATGAATCAAAGACATAATAATAAAAAGCAATGCCATGAAGATTAGACATGATAATTTGTGCTTTGCTTAAAATCTTGGGATGAGAAATGCCTAACATGTCACAAGATCCAGAAAATGTAACTTAAAAGTCTGGAAAATGTGAATTTACATATAGTGAAACAACACCTCAAGCAAAGTTTAAGAAAAAATTAAAAACTGGAGAAAATATTTTCAACCACATATGATAAGATAAAGGAACACGTTCCCAATTTACAACCAGCTGTATTTAAACCAAAACTTTAAAAAGGAAAAGAAAAATCACACACAAAAATGGCAAGGGGCACCTTATAAATAAGAAAAGCAAAGCAAATTGCAAACACATGAAAGTATATTCAACTTCGATAATCATCTAAACAGCACAAATAAAACTACCATGAGATATCGTTGCTCACTTTCCAGGTTAGCAAAGTTAAACAAGGTCAACTCTCAGGAAACAATCATAAAACACAAAAACTCAGTACTGTATTCATAAGAATGCTTATTGTAGCACTGTTGGGAATACAGACACACCTCGGAGATACTGCTGGTTCGATCCCAGACCAGGGCAATAAAGCAAATCTCACAAGAAAGCTAATCTTAATCTCTTTGCTGGTGGAGGGCCTGGCCTTCAATTTGTTAAAAAGGCAACATCTGTGAATCACAATAAAACGACTCATGGCTGTAGTGAAAAGCTGAAAGAAACCCAAATGTGCCTGAATAGGAGACAGGTTTAATAAATTAACATATAACTACACACAGGACCACCATGTAACCAATAAAACGCTGATTTGTTTTAACATGGAAATATGCCAGCAACCGTTTTTTCCTTTTTTTCAGTTTTTGAATGATGGAAGTCGGTTACAGAATTAAATATACAGAGTGCAACCATTTATGTCAAATATGCATATAACCCCATGGTTCTCCACTGATTTGCACAAAGAGGACAGATTTATGTGAGTTGGTACAAATCTACAGATTTGCATTATATAATATTTCATTATTGTTGGAAACACTTTTAATATCTTTGCTCCAAACTTAATAGACCAGTTTGTCTCAACGGACACTAGTAAAAACTATCTAAAAATAGGAATAGTGAAAAGGGTAGAAAAGCCATATTTGTTGTGAGGAAAAGATTCAATCTAACCAAAGTCAGCAGTATGCAAATGAGTCATCTGTATATTGGCCTAAATGGGTGAGCTAAGTAATGGAAACTCTTCTAATATTGCCCACGAGTCATTACTAAGGCACAAGGATTATGAGGGATGGTGACACGGAGCAAGCCGTGACCTCTCACTTGTACACAGTCCAGAGTTACCTCAACTGTCCCCCAGAAAAAAGATTCGTTCAAGCTTAGTACATAACTTTGGGATCTGCTACCCATTTGTTTTTGGTTTTCTTGTTTTCTCATTTCAGCTTTATTGAGATATAATTGACATACACAATTGTAAGATATTTAAAGTGTATATTGTGGTGACTTGATAATATACATACACGTCGTGAAAGGATTCCCCCCTGTAGTTAATCAGGACATCCATCACCTCACATATTTATCTTTTATTTTGTAAGAACATTTAAGTTCTACGCTCTTAGTAAATTTCAAATATACAATAGTACTATCAACTATACTCACCATGTTTTCCATTACATCTTCAGTCATTATTCACCTTATAGCTAAAAGTTTATATCCCTTTACCAACCTCTCCCCATTCCCTGGCAACCAATTTGCTCCTCTCTGTTTCTGTGAGTTTCACCTTTTTTTTTTTTTTTTTTTTTGGATTCCACATATAAGTAACACCATGCAGTATTTGTCTTTCTCTGTCTGGCTTGTTTCACTTAGTGTCACGCGGGGTGTCATCAGGCGGCGTCTCAGCTCCTACTCTCCACATAAGAACGCAGGACATGGTGAGGCCAAAAAGGAACACCCACGGAGCCATAGATGGGGGAGTCATACCACCATAGTCTTGCTGGCGGCTGGGTTGGAGACACAGGAAGCAGGAGCCACACGATCCGCAACCAGCCGTCCACTTCTCTGCCAACCAACCTCACTTGCTCGCTGTAATCCATGCTTGCTAGCCCCCCATTTTTTGCCAGCATACCCACAGCAGTTATATTCGTGGCCAATGGATCACTGGTTACAGCTGACGGCCAACTAGCCACAGCTGATGGCCATCCAATCACAGTTGATGGCCATGTACTACCCGAGTGAGCACCTTTCCATGTGAGGCCGAGAGCCTGGAAACTGTACTTCTGGCTCTGTCCCCACACTTAGCATAATACCCTCAAGGACCGTCCATGTTGTTATAGCAGAATTTCATAATTTTCTTATGGCTGAATAATATTCCATTGTATATATGTACCACATTTTCATTATCCACTCATCCTTTGGACATTTAGGTTATTTCAACATCTTGGCTGTTGTCAATGATGCTGCAATGAATATGCAGGTGCAGATACCTCTTTATTATTGCGAACCATTTTTAGGGCCCTCACAGTCATCCTAGGAGCATCTTACCCTTTCTCAACTTGTTACTTTGAGGGAATACCTGATAGGTACCACCCAGTCACCGATGTATCAACTGTCTTCTTCTCATTGAGATTATTTCTGGTGTTAATATGCCTGCCCATTTTCACCAGAAAAGGATTCAAATCATTTCTATCAATCTCAATTTCATGTATTCTTTCTTCGTTCATTTTCCAAGCCAACCCTGGTTTTGCACAAGCAATACTGCAGGGTCTGAGTTTACCATTATGTACAGGATTAAGTTATCAGAAGAAGAAATGAGACTGCTCGTTTGTCCTGGGTCACCTCGGTGTCTACACCATTTATTTATCTAATAAGAAACAGTGCCTGAGCGTTGACCCTAAGAGAGTATACATTCGGTACAATCTGTTTTCTTCCCACCCTGGAGGCAAACTCTCCCACAAACAGTCGTTTGATTTCTTATTTTTAATTAGCATGTTTTACTTAGTAAGTGGAACAATGGCAAAATTAATTTTAAAGGTGAGCTCTTATTACAGCAACTGTCCACATGGACATAGGAGTGTCACCAGAGTTCCCAGCTGCACACTGTATGTGGGCGGATATAACAGAAAAACAATTTACTCTCCTACCTTGGGTTCAGATAATCAATTAGCATAAAAGTAGGAAAAAGAAAAATGATGCTGATGTAATCATAGCATGCAAAGTCACATCGGAGAAAGAGCTTTGGACTAAACTTCCTGCTTATGCTCTGGGCCTAGTGGTTAGGGTTGTATCTTGAGGGGCTGGCCAGATGGGGTGCATTTTTCAGGTAGCTCAAAGCAAAGAAAGCCCATAGTATGGACTAAGCTTTGGGGGAAAGACAGAGCCAGGAGCCAGAGGGCCAGAACAAATGAGATCCAAACTGCAAAAGCAGAAACCAAAAAGAAAAGCAGAGACAAAAACAGATTGTGGCCCCAAATCTAGGACTTAGCTTACTTTGTCACCGTAAACATGTTACTTAACTTCTCTGAGCCTCAGGGTGTTTTTTTTTTTCATGTATACCAAGGGGTAACTTAAACTGCTCTGTTGATATCACACGAGTATGTTTTGAAAGAGTTATGCAAATGTAAGATCTTGTGTGTTACCAAGTACAAGCATTTTGTCACTAGAATTCTCCTTTTTCGAAATTCTAGGATAAAGACATGACCCTTGGAAATCAAACGTGTGTTTTTCTTTTCTCCAGTGTGAGAGATGCAGAAAAAAGCATCTTGAAACCTTTGAACATCGCCAATTTTCAAGTGTCCCTGTATGGCAACAATAAGAGTGTCCTTGGATTCCAGTGCCCCTTTTATTTCACTGTAGAAGCCAAAGGTGCCCATTCTCTCTGAACTGTGGAAACCCCTAGAGTTCCCAGACATTTGGTGGGGGTGGGAGGAGAGGTCTCAACAGGGAGATACTGCATTTCCTGCTAATGAGGAGGTGGAGTTTGAGCAATTAATTGGGGAAAAACATGATCGGTATAGGGATATCTGCATCCTGAGATTGTAGAATTTCTCACATGAGTTATTATAAGACACCTGTTGGGCAAATTCCAGAACTACCATGCCAGAATATGAATGTCATGTCTCATAGGGGTCAATTAATAGGAGGGAACAGAAGACGGTGGAATCCAAAGGGCAATATACTCAGAGGGTACAGCAGGTGCCAAGGCAAGAAAGCACAAGGAAGCCTTGGTGTGACTTGGATTTGGGGGGACTAGAGCTCACTGTGTGATGTGTGGGGAAGGGGTAAAGTGGGGTGTTGGCATTTAGGGCGACGGGGAAGGCAGGAGGCAGAGGTGACAGACCTTGAATGCCACGCAGTGATATCTCTTTTCTAAGCCAGGTTTCTCCTCTGGATCTTTGAAGGTTTGTCAGCAAGCAAGTGATCTGATAAGATCCAGAGAGAACAGCAGGAAATGCTCTGCAGTGTGACAGTTTAAATTACACCAAAGTTTTCCGCAACGCATTGTAAGTATTTTTTTAAAAAAAAGATTTTATTGAGGAAGGGGAACAGGACAGTTGTTGTCCTTTCAATCTTAGTTGTGGAGGGTACCATTCAGCTTCAAGTTGTTGTCCTTTCAGTCTTAGTCGTGGAGGGTGCAGCTCAGCTCCAGGTCCCATTGCCACTGCTAGTTGTAGGGGGCGCAGCCAATTATCCCCTGCGGGAGTCGAACTGGCAACCTTGTGGTTGAGAGGATGCGCTCCAACCAACTGAGCCATCTGGGAGCTCAGCGGCAGCTCATCTCAAGGTGCTGTGTTCAATCTTAGTTGCAGAGGGCGCTGCCCACCATCCCTTGCGGGACTTGAGGAATTGAACTGGCAACCTTGTGGTTGAGAGCCCACTGGCCCATGTGGGAACTGAACCAGCAGCCTTCGGAGTTAGGAGCACGGAGCTCTAAGTGCCTGAGCCACCAGGCCGGCCCCGCATTGTAAGTATTTTTTTTTTTTAATTTAAACAGTTTAAAAATCTCAGAAGTCTAATATCTTGCATATGCCATTGTTACATTAGATGTATCTGATAACTATTTGTACTAAATTCAATGTTTTAAAAAATAAGAAATTTGATCCTCTTTAAAAATAAGGACAAAAAATGTTTAATCAAAAAGCTTTGAGAAAGCAGGCAATATAAGGAGAACAGAAAAGCAAGATTGCATTTAAGTAGATGAGAGTAAAATTGAATGGGTTATTTTTCTTCTTTTAGCTTAGACATGTTTATTTAATTACACACAGATCTATTTTAACACGCTAGTGTGTTACTATATCATAACATTTCCAATTCAAACTGAGACTTGCCAGGAATGCGGTTTAGCACTCTGCAAAACAACTATAGACCAACGCATTCAGGCAAACCCAACACCAGGTTCTCGCTTTCATCCTAACCCACAGACTCCAATGCCACAAACTGCTTAGGAAGGAGAACAATCCAAGTTCAGACCTGGAAGGGAAACAAGAAGAGGAGTGACGGAAATTAAATCACGTTCCCAGAGAACCACTGAGTTGTAGGCAGACAGGAACACTTGTCCTTGAATGCAGTTCATTTAGAGGATATGGCACCGGAATGGTCCTAACAACCCCTATAATAGGAAATAGTCTTGTATGTAATTGGACTCTCTCTTCCTATCTGTAAACTCGATGCTGTAACATTTTGACTACAACCTAGCAAGGAAAGGTTGCTTTATTAACATTCTGCAACCTTTGAATATAATTGCCTTTTCTCCCAATAAGGAATGTGTTATAAGGCAATCAGGTGATAAAGCGATTTCCCATTCCACAGAAATACATAATAATTGTCCTTCATATAATGCACACATCGTGGAATCTGGGTTCCGGGCAAGTGACTTTCGTACACTGAGTCACATTAACACCCCCTTATGAGGTACTCAGGCCAGAAAGGCTTTATGCACACTTCAAAACACATCCTTCACTGTCTGTAAGGACCTTAAATCACCTGGACCTAAAACAATTACTTTCTTGAGGAAATATCAACTACTAATCTAACTATAGACAAAAGACGCTGGTGGATAAATAGCATTCTCCAGTTTCTTTCCTAATCAGGGATCCAAAGAAAGGCTTTTTAAAAATTACTCTCAGGTAACAGAAAACATAAGACTGAATGGATGAAAAGGAGGGTGCTGAACAGGTTAAGGTGCCTCTTCATGGCCCATACTGAAAACATAATATTAGATAATGAACATTAACTCAGGTTTCTCATTCTCTCTTTCAAATTAACATGATGTTCTTTCATTAGGCTAGAAAGCACCAACATAAATCAAACAAGAAGAGAATCTTTCCCCAAATCATAAGTAAAGAAACATGATAGAGTAGGAAAGTACCAAATTAGCTACAAATTTTCCATCTCATTGTTTTCTGTAAAATAAAATTTTATAATGAACATGACTCCAGACAAGCTGTGCCGGTAGGTCTCGCTTCCAAAAACACTCACAGAGCAGTAATAAAAACGAAGCATGAACTCTAGGACATCTGCTATGGCATTGTTATCAAATGCAATCATTTTGGTCACAAATCTATACTCGCTTCAACTTTTTGTTGAAATATTAGTTTGTCTGCAGTATCTCCAATCTGGCACATGAGGACTGACAGATGCTCTGATCTTACCTCAGCTTCAACTTACACGGCTTCTCATTATACTAGCTATCGCTCGGCAAACTATTCCTCTGTTCTGGAAGGCGGACAAAATGCCATCTGTCTCTGCACGGTTATCAAAACGAATACTGCAGTGTGAAGAAACTCAGCTCCAAATGGAAGAATGAGGAGGAATGGCACCCCGTCCATCTCCTGTTACAAATTATACATATACACACCTGTATATATAATGTGTATATGTACCTGTGCACATTATATATACATAGTTATATTACATGTCATAGTCCAGTATTCCAATGATTCCCTGATGTGAACATTTGCAACCAAAAGGCATGTCTCACCTTTCCTAGCTCTATTTGTAACCCATGCATTTCACATCGTCTGACACTAATTACTAGCTAGAAGGCAAGAGAGCTGTGCTCCCCCAGCAAAAGATTGCAAGGTCCCTGGGCAACTGAAAGGAGGTGGGAGCCTTACTGTAAAAATCGGGTTAGGTGCAGAGACAATGCACAGAAGGAAAGGAGGAAAAGCCTTTACAGTAATGGAAACACATGTTATTAGGTTGGTGCAAAAGTAATTGCGGTTTTCGCAATTATAGTTAACCTTTGAAACCGCAATAATTTTTGCACCAACCTAATAGGTTCAACTAGTCTAATACCCCTGCAAGCCAGCGGGCGGGCAGAGGAGGACAAGAAAGAGGAGGATGATGGGAAAGAGGAAAACGAGGAGGGCAATGGACAGAAAGTAAGACCACACAGAGCCTGAAAATGGAGCCGATAGTGGGAGTGTGGCTAGGAAGGGACCAGAGGAAAATGCAAAGCACACTCCTCATTTGCAGCAGAATGGGCAACTTGAACTCTCTGTGTGACAGCATGTTTAACTTGGATCCCGGACTTCCATAGATTTCAAACACAGAAATGGAAAAGAACTTTCACCCTGGAGAGGAATTTCATAGGGTAAGGGGGATCAACTATATGGCGACGGAAGGAGAACTGACTCTGGGTGATGAACACACAATGGGATTTATAGATGATGTAATACAGAATTGTCCACCTGAAACCTATGTAATTTTACTAACAACTGTCACCCCAATAAATTTAAAAAAAAAAAGAAATTTAAGTTGCTCTTTAAAAGCAGTATTTTCTTCAGCGGAAGCTCTGGAGATCAAGGTGAATCGCTGCGAGGATCTTGAGATTTGGGGAATCTGACTTAAGGGATATTCATCCCTTTTCTCCCAAACATCTTGACATTTAAAGTTGCCTGCTCAGAGCCAACAATCTAGTCTCACCAGCCGGCAAGTGACAGGTACCCAAGTCCTTCTGGAGTCCAGATGAGGGCTTTGTCATTTTCAAACTAAATCTTCATGTGAACCCCTAACCCCAGACATCTGTCTAAAAAACTGATTAGGATCCGAAATCAGAATGAATGCTGTTTTAACTCCAAAGTCAATTGGTTTGGATCGTGTTTACATAACCTTTCGTTTAATTCTATAGTTTATGTGAAATGACATTCTGAAAGCCTTCTATGAAACCTATCAGACCAATTCCCACATGGGTCAGTTAACTTCACTCTGTGACATGTCACAGCCCCATTCTGTCCCCTCACCCCATTGAAGCATCTGGTAAATGGCGCCGTTGGTCACAATGGGAACTAAGGAGAAAATGTGGCCAGATCAGTGCAAACTCTTCCTCATGGCTGAATATTTAGAAGTCGGGAAGACCACGTCGAATAGCACAGGATGGCCCGTTTCATTGTGCTGCCTTCTCCTCTCCCACACTAAACTTCATTACAGACCTGGTTACTGCTCACATTATCTGCAGCTCCTGCACTTACCGGTGTCTAACCTGTCCTGATAAATGTCATCGATGTATAATGATGCTAGTTTGTGGGAGTAAGACAACAGAAATGCTTTCAAGAGAAAGTTTCTCTTGAAAAGGTTTTCCTTGCAGTGGAGCATCTCGAGGAACAGAAAGAGCCTGTGCGGGACCAGAAGTCCAGCTCTGCATGGAAGGTGCCCCTGCTACTCACTTAGCATGCCTCTTGCTTTCTTTGTGACTTTTTCAGATGAAGATAATTGCACTGATCCTGACTCTTTCAGAGGGATAAAATAGTGCGTGGCACAGACCAGATACTCAATCAATATTTATTAACACATTGAAAGATTAGAAAGTTACAGGGTCATCCAAGTATAAGGTGATAGTAAAGCATTATCACCATAGCAGATGATTTTAAATGTCTCTTATGCTTCTCAATAGTTGCATCAAATATAAGAGAGAAACAACTCTCAACTGATAATCTCTTATTATATATAAATATGGGTGCAATAACAACAGCTAATATTTACTGAGTGTATACTAGGTGTCAGTCAATACTTTAAGCACATTACATGGGTTAATTCATGTATGCCTCACAAAAACTCTACTAAATAAAAACTATTATTACCTTGATTTTAATTATGAGAAAACTGAGGCTCAGAGAGCTTAAGTAACATGCCTCAAGTCATCCAGACAGGGGATAAATGAGACTGCTGGCATTTGAGTCCAGTGCTACCACTGGCTCCAGAACCTGTGTGTTTCCATCATGCCATTCGACCACTGAAGATCAAAGTAAAAGATGCAGCACAAAATATAAATTAGCTAGTCACAAACCAGACTTAGGTTGAAGTCAAAGAACCTAATAACTGCATAGAAACGAGTGATCGACTACACTTGAGCCTCCCCAAGAGCTTCAAAACTGGAGTCATTCCTGACAATCACCTTGATGACAAACATCGCTTTACAAAGAAGCCCCTCTTGTTTCCCATCAGTCTCTGCTCAGATCTATGTAGGGGACCGTGTTCTTTATGTTATGTACAGTTTGCTATACACCTGCCACATTCTGTAAGGCAGCAGTGGGAAGGTGGAAGGAGCAATGAGCAGAGTCAAAAGAGTAGGATTCTGGTCCTCGCTGGCAATAATAACTCTTTGCTTTCTCACTGGTAAATGAAGGAAGTTGAAAAATGATTCTGTGTGAAGCTTTCAAAGGGGTTGGATTGTAAAGTCTTAAAGTGTTGAAGGGAATGTTTATCCCCTGGCCCAACATTTTATGGTCTTAGAATGTTGAAGTTAATGTTTATCCACTAATGGGCTGAAGGCAGGGTTGGGGGGAAAACTCAACATGCTGAAACACCAGAGAAGCCACTGAAAAATCCACAGGACCTCAGGCCAGAATAGTGTAGTAGCCAATTTCAGTCCCAATTAGCTTTCAATGATCCAATTGCTTTAATTTCTTCATGGCAATAATGGGATTTTGATGATGATGATGATGGTGATAATTTATTGCCACCACTGACTGAGTACCTACAATAAGCCTAGTATTCTCCATACATACATTGTTTCCTTTAATCTCAGAAGAACACTGCAAGGCAGGTGTTATTATACCCATTTTACAGATGTGCAAACCACAGTTCCGAGAGAAGAAATGTTTTTTTAAGGTCACAGAGCTGATAAGTGGCAGAACTGCATTCTGATCACTGGGCTCCAAGTTCTATGAAAGGAGATCGCATAAGCCTATTCACCAATGCGCATCCAGCACCGAACCCAACACCTAGCACTTACCGAATGCCTAACTCAATCAGTGCTTATTGAATGAAGGAATGATTCCAAATTCGTGCTCCCACCACTCTCCATGCTGCCATTTTCGAAGACCCATGTCTATTTCTTGCTCCAGATATTATGTTAGGCACTTTATATATGTTATCTTGCATATTTCATTTAGTTCGACTTCAAGACAAATATCATTATTCCCATTTTAGAATTGAAGACACTGAAATTTGCAGGAGGTGGGTGGATTACCCACCCACCCAAATCTGTATTTGTATTTGTACCCAAATCTACAAATAAAAACAGCTAGGACGTGGGAGAACCTGGCTAGTTTCAAGTCCTGACCTTCTTATACAATTTTAAAATTATCTGTCAACTATGAATTATTATTGAAGAAAAAGAAAAGTAGCCCTGTGGGACATCACTTTAAGTGAGGGAGCTGTGTGTTTTGAGTGCATTTTCAAGTTTGCTGCCATCCTTTCCCACTCCTGTACATGTAGACACATATATGCCAGGGCAACTGGCCTCTTGGGTTTCTGGTTTAGCGTCGTTTGAAACCCACCCTCCAAACACCCAGCCCAGCCTCTCTCACACAAAGCACTGCTGTTCCGAGCCACCTTGGGAGAATTGAGAGCCATACAAGGGGCTTGCTTGCTCTTTCAGTTCCTCCCACCAATGTCATATATTTCATACTAATATAAAAGCAGACACATTCATGCTGAAAGACATTTTATACCTTCAATTGGATAACTTTTTCAGTCTTCGTTGGGTAAGAAATGAAGAAAAATAAAATGCCTTTTATTTCCCATATACTCCAATTTTATCAAGCTGTCAATGTTGACTGAGGGAATACATAACTTCCACTGAACTGACATGAAAACAAAAGCAGTATTAGCAAACACCGCTTATAAAAGCATACAGTGGCGGACCATCATTGAGTCTGATCGGGGCGCCTTCATCTGAATGAGGCCACTCAGCACAACCCCAGGGTCACCCACACAGTGTAACATCTCTTCTCACACGGTAGCTTGGACAGGTACCAAAAATACCATCTAGCTCTCTCCCTCGGTTCTCCTGTCCCCCAAATTCACCCAGTGCTCTCCCCTCTGACTCCTTCACACCATCCCAAATGCCATGCCCTTTCGGGTTTTCCCTCCTTTGCACACACTGTATCACCTTGATTAGGATGTCCCTCCTGCCCCATCTACTTGTTAGCAAAGTGAGCACCTACGTCTCTCTCCTGACATGGCTTGTCCTCTGGGAAACCTCTCCTGTGCTCAGCAGCAGAAGTGATTGCTCTCCACCCCCCACTTCGATGCCTGAGCTCACGCACATCTTTGCACGACTCAGCTGACATGTCTATTTCTTCCACTAAACTGAAAGCCCCTCAAGATAGCAACCCGACTCGATGCATCTTTGGACCTCTGTGCCTGGGTTCCATGGGGTCTGGCTCCTGATTGATATTCAGCAGAAAGCTCAGTGAATGAATACATGTGGGCTCGCTCGACATGGCTCATCCCTTTCTCCTAGTCTTCAAAGCAGAAAATTCAAAAAGGCATTTCAAAAGCATGTGTCTTTACGGCAGCTGCCTGGTTAAATGTGTTCACTTCCCACCGAAGGCCATGCTTTTGCTTCAGTAAGGCACACATCTGACAACATGAGTTTACCTGGAAAGTGGAGTGGCTCCATTCCGAATGACAAAATGAGATGGTCAGGAGGAGCCGAGAACTGCGAAGCAGACTGTGATGCCGAATGAGACATGAGGGTCAATCTCTTAGATTTCATCATTACAATGCTCCATTGATTTTTGTGTGATTTGCATTGTATTTTCAAGCACCACAATTTGGGTCATCTCTCTTCCAGCCAGTCACTCATTTGGGTGTTATTCCTTCTCCTTTGTATTGATGCAATTATAGCATCTTAAAATTCTAAAAGACCTTGCCCCCAATCCTATACCCAAAGTAGCTTAGAGTAGAAGTGGAATGGTCTTTGGCACCACGCAAAATTTTAAGATAACCCCCCACCCCCAGTGACTTACGTCCCTGTGTAATCTCCTCCTCTTCAGAGTGGGTAGAACCTATAGCCTCTTTCTAACCAATAGAATATGACAAAGGTGATGGCATAGTAGTCCTGTAACTATGTTACATTATATGGCAAAGGTTAAGGGATTTTACAGATATAATTAAGGTCCCTAATTAGTTGACTTTTAGTTAATCAAAACGGAGACAGTAGTCCTGGCTAGACCTGACCTAATCAGGTGAGCCCTTTGAAACAGGGTCTAGACCTTCCAGGAAATCAGAGATTTGAAGGAGCAGAGACTATCTCTCTTCATTGCTGGCTTTGAGAAAGCAAGCTGCAATGAATTCCACAGCACAAGAAATGAATTCTGTTAACAATTCAAGAGAGCCTAGGAGTGAGTCCTTCCCTAGTTGAGCCTCCCAGTGAGACAAGGTACCTGCTCTTATGGAATTCAAACACTAGTGATGGGGAGACCGATAGAAAACAGCTTAACATATGAATGGACAAGAACATATGATGAAAATAAAACAGGAAGATATGGTAGAGAGTGACGGGGAGACGCATCTCATTGGGGGGCCAAAGAACTCTCCAAAGAAGTGACATCTGACCTGAAATCTGAATGACAAGAAGGAAGCACTTGTGTGAAGATTAAGGGGCAGGGTATTTCAGAAAGAAGAAAGAGCAGGTGCAAAGCTTTCAAGTGGGAAAGAGTTTGATGTTTTTGTGGAACAGAAAGAAGGCCATTGAGGCTTCAGCAGAGTGAGCAAAGAGCTCAGATAGGGTGGAGAAGGAGGCAGGGGCCAGATTCTACAGAGCCTCATAGGCCACAGTCAAGAATTTGCTTTTATCAAATATGGCATATCAATTTTAACTGAAAACAATAAATGTGTTTTTTTTTTTAAAAAGAATTCGCTTTTTTAAAAGAATTCCCATTGGAGGGTGATGGGCCAGGCAAGTGGCATCACCTGATTTATACTGTTACGTGCTCACTTCACTGCAGTATGGTGCTTGGATTGTAGAGAGCACAGGTTGAAGCAGGGAGAACCGTAGGGTTGCAGTGGTCCAGGCAAAAGAGGATTATGCCTTGGCCTGGGGGAGGGGGAGAGCACTGCAGATGGTCATTCAGTTCAATAAATATTTCATTAATGATTAGAGACATAGATCCAGAACCACACAAAGGGAAATGCCATATTTTTCCTTATTTTCATCCTTTACCCCTCTTATTTTTTCATACCAGTAATCCAGAATATGTGTATGGCCAGTATCTGGTTCAAACAGCAAGGACAGTTCTTTTATAAGGCAACAGAACACCAGAATCAAGAGAATCCACATAACTTAGAATAGTGCGTGAAAACCATGATATATGAGGGTGAGAGGATCCAGAAGGAAGGATGTTAAAGCCCAAGGTGGCCAGGGAAAGGCATGGAGGCAGGGCATGGAATGAAGGAGAGAAGAGCCAAGGTCAAGATGCAATGGGGAATGGGCAAGAAGATGGTCTAGGTCAGGGGTGTCCAAACATTTTTTAACATTTTTCACCAAGGGCCATATGCGGTAAAATACACAAACAGCCGGGCCACTCACTCGAGGTGAAGTATGTATTGCCTCACCTGGTTTATTTAAGTAAACTACATATATTTTTGGAATTTGCTGCGGGCCAATTAACAATGGATTGCGGGCCGCAGTTTGGACACCCCTGGTCTAGGTGATCACTGGAATATCTAGAATCTTCAAAGTTTTGCCACGATTTCCAGATGGAACATGTAGGTGGGTTAGCTGAATTTGAAGGGTTAAGGTCAAAACAAAAGAGGTTCATATATGTTTTGTGCATATACATACAGATACATATACGTATAAAAGTATATGTTAAAAGCACAATTAAACATGTTTATTCATCATTCGCCTTGGATTTTATAAAGTAAAACAAAAATAGTAAGGGCCAAAAGCAAATTGACAAAAATGAAGCCTAAACATTGAATCGGATTCCCTGAGAGAATCCCACAGAGAGTTTTAGCAAACAGAAGAGTATCATTAAATACAGTTTTCTATGTTTAAAGTGTTTCTGTTTGCCAACATGCTCCATTAATTAAAGGTATTATTGTGATCTTATAGCCAGTCAGTAGTTCCACCTCTAACATTAACCAAGAGCCCAAAATAGAAAGAAGCCGATGAATTGTGGCTTAACACATCTCAGTAATGCAAGTGACATATCCAGCAGGTGAACAAAGAAAGGGCTTTGACAGCATGGAGTGCTAAACAAATGCATAGTAATAGAGATAACTATCTCCTCCAGAGGCCAGGAGTCTAAAAAAGCAGGGCAACACCCAAGGACACTACCTATTGTCATGTTCAATAACAAGGGCCCCCAAACACTCCATGCTTCTTGTTATTACTTTACAATAAACTTCCCAACGTTTAGAATACATTGATACTCCTCAACTGACAGACATATCTCAAGTGCATGGTCCATGGGGACAATTTTACTTAGGCCTAAGAAAAGGTTGCTTAAGCTTTGCTCTGAATACTAGAAAAAAGCATCTGAATACAGAAGTGATTTCAATTTCGCTCTAGGACTTTATCAGCTGTATTTATCTCTTTGTAATTCTTTCTCACAAAGTCACTGCATTTGTGTATGATCTTTTCTTATTTCCCCAATCCACCCTCCTCCCATCTAAAACCAATCTAATACCTGATTGATTTGTTTTTCATCGTTACAGATGAGCATATCCTAGGTTACAAAGAAAATCTCAGTAAATAAGTCAACACTAAATCCACAGCTATCTATTGGCATATAAGAAACAATTCCTCTCCTGTGTTTATTACTCATTGCAAAGGTTTATTGACTATTGAAGAAGAATCAGTGGGTCCCATCCAAGCTTAGGAATATGAATTAAATTACCCAAGGCCAGTTAAGTGAATTTCTACTTATGTTTGGCTTTAGCTCAGATGTTATAAGTCATTTCTGGCCAGTAGTTTTTGGTCTAATAGAAACATTTAATTAATTATAGAAGAAATTAAATTACTGACCACTCTGCTAAAGTTGAAAGATATGTACAGAGAAGCATTTCTAAGGGTGAATGCAAGGGGTTATACTTGTGTAAGACATAAAATTGTTTACTTCTCTGTCTCTTCCTTTTAGGCTGTGAACCCTAAGGAGGCAGGAACTGTCTTTTATCTCAGTGGTCCTTGTGCCTAGCAGGGTTGGTGGTGGCACATAGTAGGTTCAAAAGTAACTTCAGGGTCTGTGTGTTGAAGTCCTCATATCTAATAGAGAAAATTGAGCACACGTGCAAATTGCAGTGACACAAGGCAGCTGATAAAAGTATATACATAGAACAAATTAAATAAAATAAAAATACATGGGATGAAGGGTGACTTTAGGATGAGGTCACATGCAAAGAAAGTCATGGAGAAAATAGAATTGGGCCAAATTTCTAAGGATGGGCAAATATGGTTGGAAGAGGCATTCTAAACGCTTGGGAATGCCAGGAGCAAAAGCAGTAAGGTAGGAAAATCTAGTGCACATTCATGAAATGACAAATACTCCAGATCCAATTAGATATAGTGTTGGGCATGGGGAAAAGAGAATGCTAGAAAAGTGTCTTGATTATAGAGGTGGCAGATTATAGAGGTCTCATATACCAGGTTAAGGAATTTGGATATTATTTGGCAGTCAATTTTGTAGACTTTTACTCAGGAGCCCCTAAAGATTTGTGAGTAGAAGACTAATGTTAACTAATTCAATAAACTACTTGTGAGAGACATCAATAGAATTATAGTTATAAAGTTAGAGGGGGGGAATACAGAAAACCTCAGATGAATCTACATTGGGAAACACACAAGGTAGATACATGGAGTGACTAAAAACAGACAGCATCAATCTAAATGAAGGGAAAACTCAGGTACAATCAAAGAACACCTGGTTATCAGAGTGAATGACGATTAGACAGTAATAAAGAAGAATGAGCATCCTCTGAAAACGCTACTGTAAATAACCACACTAGATCAAGTAAATACTATTTTGAAACATTTCATATTTTGTCAAACACACAAAGGCAGATCAAGTCTAAAATTTATGTCCAAATAAAACCGAGGCATGCAAGAGATAAGAGAAGTACAATACGAGTAAGTTGAAATACACATGAAAGAAGATGAGCGTGATGCCAGGTGAACCCGGATTTGAACCCTGGCTCCCCCACTTATCAGCTCCATGACCTGAAGCAATATGCTTAGCTTTTCTGAGCCTCAGTTTCCTTGTCGGCACAATAGTGATTCCAATAATGCCCACCTATAGAGTTTGTATTAAATGAGCGAATGTAGGTGAAAAGAACCCTCTAACTTGGAAAGATCAAGCTCAGCTCTTCTCCGTCCTTGGTGTGTGTCTGAAAATCACCAAGGAACTTGTTGACATGCACATTTTTGGTCCCATTGCCTCAGAGATTTGACTGAACAGGCTGGTGGTAAAGTTCTGGTATCTTCATTAAAAAAAAAAGAATTGTGGTTTAAAAAAACAGCATAAAATACACCATTTAACTATTTTTTAAGTGTACAGTTCAGTAACGTTAAGACTATTCACCTTGTTGTGTAACAGATCTCAAGAACTTTATATCCATTAAATCACAGCTCCATATTTCCCCCTTCCACAGCCTCTGGCAACCTCTATTCTACTTTCTGTTTGTGTGAATTTGATTCCGTACCTCATGTAAGTGGAATGATACACTGTTTGTCTTTTTTGTGACTGGCTTCTTCCACTTAAGCATAATGTCCTCAAGGTCCATCCATGTTGTAGCACAAGCCAGAATTTCCTTCCTTTTTAAGGCTGAATAATATTCCATTGTATATATACCACATTTTGCTTGTCCATTCATCAGTCGATGAAGACTGGGGTTCCTTCTACCTCTTCGACATTGTAAATTGAACATGGGTGTACAAATATCTCTTCATGATCCTCCTTTCAATTCTTTTGAATATATACCCAGAAACGGGATTGCTGGATCATGTGGTAGTTTTGTTTGATTTTTTGAGGAACCACTATCCTGATTTCTATAGCAACTGCATCATTTTACCTTCCCACCAGCAGGACACAATGTTTCCAATTTTTTCATATCCTTGCCAACATTAATTTTCTGGGTTTTTCTGTGTTTTTGTTGTTGTTGTTGTTGTTCTAAATAACAGCCATGCTAATGGGTGTGAGGTGGTATCTCTTTGTGGTTTTGATTTCCATTTCTCTAATGGCATCTGCGTTTTTAACATGCTCACAGATGGTTCCAATGCAGAGTCACACTTTGAGAAAAAATTCTCTAGGTCAACAGTAGTTTCTGTTTTCCAAAAAGAAGAATGAGGGGAGTGAAGGTGGCCATTTGCATTTTTAGCACAGATACTACAGGAAAATCCAAGACTATCCTTCCTATCACATTACTATTGCACAAAGAACTTTCATTTCCTGTACACTGTCTAACCATGCATGCTGACTTTTTTAAATTACTTCGTTACACAGCCCCCCTGGCATGATGCAAATACAAGTTCAAATCTTCCATGAGTGACATCTGCCGTGGTCCATTCATCTATGCTGTTGGCACAGGTATGCATGTGAAAAGCATCTTAAAGGATATGATTGTTATCCATGAAATACTATTTATACTTCCAATATTTCCCAACAAAGAAAATACCATGTTTCCCCGAAAATAAGACCTAGCCGGACAATCAGCAATAATGCGTCTTTTGGAGCAAAAATTAATATAAGACACAGTCTTATATTATGTTAGATAAGACCTGGTCTTATATTATTGTAAAGTAAGACCAGGTCTTATATTAAGTTTTGCTCCAAAAGACGCACTAGAACTGATTGTCCGGCTAGGTCTTATTTTCAGGGAAACACAGTATTTCCCCACTCACTTCTTTTCTTTTGGCCGCCATCATGATTTTTAATTCTCCAGTATCCTGGCCCACACCTAATTTTAATTCTGCATAATTTGTATGTGCACTCTAACTTTATCATTGGAGTGTGGGCCAACGCCCATCCAATCCGTGATAGAGAGTGCCCATCCAATCCGTGATACACTCTAGACCAATTGCATTCAGATATTTTCTCCCTTTGGATATAAGGTCACACGATCTTTCCAAAAAGCTCATGCGAATAACTAAATAAAACAGAGGAAATGTATCTTGCAAGATGAAGAGCAGCCATAAGCATCTTCATTAAACGCAGCATTTGGAAAATATTTATTGAGCACCTATTTTATGCCAATCACTTTTAGTCATAGATTCAAAAAACAGCATGCTTTAGTCACCACTTCCTGTAAAA
Source organism: Rhinolophus hipposideros (assembly GCF_964194185.1). NCBI lineage: Eukaryota > Metazoa > Chordata > Mammalia > Chiroptera > Rhinolophidae > Rhinolophus > Rhinolophus hipposideros. The sequence continues at coordinate 11,250,442 of NC_138046.1, forward strand.
GGAATCCTTGTGATCTAAAGTTCTTTGAAGACCGAAGTGAAAGTTATAGCCAGGGCTACAGATAAATTGTAAGACTGATCCATTCATTATATTTTTGAGTATTTACTAAGCCCCTATTAAGTTCCAGGCACTGTGATAGATGCTGAAGATAGACTAGTGTTTTAAAACTGAAGAAGAGTGTTTCATCACTGAAGAACCACCTATACTTATCTCTTTGTTCTGCTGTGCTCACACAGACCTCCTTATTTGCTACTAGTAGTAATAACCGTATATATATATACATATATATACATATATGTATATATGGTTATTGTATATATGTACATATATGTGTGTGTGTGTATATATATATATACTAATTGTTTTTTAGTATACTAAATTACTCAATTACCAATTGTTTTTCTTTCTATAGGATTAAAATAAGTTCTGTTAAAAGTAGCTCATGATACTTTAAGGTAATCCACCATATCTAAGTTAAAATAGTATAAGTGCTTGACTTCAGGGATAGAGATGTAAAAACCAGTAAAAACTACATCATAAAATTGACCAGACTGGGGTGAGCCAAAAAAAGTTAATATGGAGAAAGTTTTGAACAAAGACAATTAATTTAGGGTCTCAGCCACAGCCACCACCCCCTCCACACACACACACACACACACACACACACACACACACACACACACACACACACAAGACAGTTCTAAATTTCAAATAAGGGAAAAAGACCATACATTATGAAAGATCTGGCTGTTACTCAAATGGGTATTTTCCCAGACAGGTGATCTTAAATTACACTGTTTAGCTTTAAAATGTTCTGGCAGCATAGAATGAAATATGTGTTTCTCTTTGGAGAAGTATGAGGATGGTCCTTTGGGGTCAAAGTTCTTAGGAATAGGGTAGGGAAAAAGTTCAGGCTGCCAGCAACCATGCTGTGAAGAGAATTTTAGGCCTCAGTGTTGTCAAAAGCTACTCCATAAATCAGTAACTTACCCAATGTTAAAATGAAAAAAAAAAAAATTCTGAAATATTTTTTCTATCTGAACTCTTTTTTCTATCTGAAAAGACAATCCTTCATCACCAGCCTTCATCAATTCCTTCCGTGGTATCCCATCTCTCCAAAGAACCCACTATGGTGGATGAGAATGAAGGACTAGGGATTGTTTTTATTGGCGACATCTTTGGTAATAAAGTAAACTCAGAATGTGCCAGTTACTGCAATTCCCCTTTAGTTAATACTTGGCACCCTGAGGTTTCAATGAGAAACCAAGAAGCATTATCATTTTGTGGCAGAAATTTAAAAATCGAGAAGCTAGGAAATGTGTTCAAATTTCACATTAATTCACTGCTGAGGCTGGGAAAACACTTGACTAATGACTTTGTGTTTTCAGCTAAAGTGTTCTGACATAATCTCATTCATAACAGTAAAAACAACATATCTACCAATAGGTTCTCGTAGTCTGTGCAGTTTGAGGCTCAGAGTGAAGCTGGAGTATCTAAGTAGAAATATAGGAGGTACCTGGGCCTAGGTAATCAGGCATTGAGAATGCAGCCTCTAATGATGTTAAACAAGAGATGGCTAGGTGGACCCAGGAGTTTGTGGATTGGAGTGTGTGGCCTTTACCCTTTTGCCCATACTGTTTCTCCTGCATGAAATCCCCCCCCCCCTCCACGCTCTATTGAATACATACATCCAAGGCTTATTCTTCCTTCAAATAAGGTCTCCTCCACAAAGTATTCTATAATCGCTCGGTCTTCAGGGCCATTTCATCTCTTAAGTCTTTTAGATCTTATTTGGTATCTGTATCTCATAACGTGTTGTTGGCACTTAGCATACTGTCTTGTTGACATTTATCTTCTTTCCACATATGCCATCTTTCCCAATTGGGTAGTAAGTCATTTAAATGAAGAGATCCCCTTTACAATGTACTTAAAAAGTGGTCACCCTTCTTTGATTAAGCACCTCAAGTAACATGGATTTAACTACCACCTCATAGAGTAACCCGAAAGGGGCAGTTGTAATTGTTAACCCCACTGCCACCAGCACCACACACATTCTTCCTTATACCAAACAAAATCTGTTTTCCAGTAGCTCCCATCCATTGGCCCTGGGTTCAACTAACCTCTGGGGTTACACACAATGCATGTGCACATTTTCTTTTCCGTGGGACACTTCGTATGCCTGAGCACAAGTCATGAATTCCCATCTGGTGTTCTCACTTCTCCAGCTAAACAGCTGCAACTCTCTTGACTCTATCTTGCCATGATTTTCACACCTCTCCCTTTTATCCTTGTGGCTTTCCACCGAAGTTCCTGAAATTTGCTAAATATGTCTCCGTGTGTGGTGCCAAGAACTAAGCTTGATATTCCAGTTAATTTGTGCGTTTATTCATATATTTATTCATTCAACCAATATTTATTTAGTCGCAACTCTACCTGGCATTGTAATATGCATGAAGGATATAGAGAGAAACATGGTTCCTGCCCACAATGTGAGGAGATAAACACTTGACTGTAATTACACAAATAATTATTCAATAGCACTGTTAGTTTTCTATGCTGTGTAACAAATTACAACAAATTTACAGGCTTAAGACAGCACACACTTATCTCACAATTTCTGTTGGTCAGGAATCTGGGTACAGCATACCCAGGTCCTCTGCTCATGGTCTCTCACAAGATCGCAACCAAGGTGCCGACCAGAGCTGGGATCTCATCTGAAAGCTGAACTGGGGAAGGATCCACTTTTAAGATCCCACAGATTGCTGACAGAATTCATTTCCTTGCAGCTGGCCATAGGATTCATGGTATCTCGGTTCTTCAAAGTGAGCAACAGAGAGACTCTAGCAAGACAGCTGGATTATGAAATCACGGACATGTAATCACGTACATACTGTCACCTTCACCATATTCCATTAATTAGAAGCAAGTCACAGAGCATGCCCATATTCAAGGAGAGAAGACTGTATGAAGGTCTGATACCATGAGGTGGGGAACACGGGGACCACCTCAGAATGCTGCTTTCCATAGAAGCAAACTGAAACAGTGTAATGAATGAAAAGCTCAGTGTTATCAAACTAACTAACTTAGTGGAGGTGGGGGCATCGTGAATTTTTTAGTACAGTTTGTCTCACCTTAACCAGATCACACAAGCTGACACAAGCAGAGAGCATGAAGTAACACATTTATTTTAAAAGGCAAAATATGCACCTGCGCACCTGCAGCCCAGCCCCTGTAGAAACCACCTTCTAACCATAAACATGGTGCTTCCGTTATCTTTTTGGTATTTTTCCGGGGACAGATATTATGGGCTCATAGTAAAATCTAAATGTAACTTCCTGTCCTATTGCTTATCCATTTGTTTTTACTTCAAGACACCTAGCACAGAACTGCTTGTGGGTATTTGATAAATAATCATTGATTTAACTTAACACAAAATGGATCAAACGTTCCTGAACGTGTCAAGATTGAAGTCCTTCAGTCAACCCTCAAAGACTGTTGACATTCATATATTACACGCTGGGTTTGAGAGACCCAATAATCCTCCCAAAGTATATATGAACAGCACAAGCTACAGAACAACAGGCCCATTTGCCCAACCCAGCATCTGCCTTTGAGGGAAGTTTGGCCACTATCCATCCCTAACCATGTGAACTGGTAGCACAAGTAAAGGTGTACTTGCCATCTCAGACCAGTGCCACCAAGGAGATACATGGCTCAGCAAAGCCTGCCATAATCTTTGTGATTAAGAAAGGCAGCCCTGAGCAGGTGACATTTCAGTCAGGACTGTGGAGCTAGCTGGGGGAATGAGGGGACTGTCGGGTAATGGGAGAGGCAACAGCTTCAAAAACAGGGCAACAAGAAAACGACAGGTCTGAAGACCTATTATGGGAAGACCCCTGGTGAGGAGAGTGGAGGCTCGAGAAGTAGCTAAGTACCAACGAAGGGATCCAAGGCCAAGTTTGGGACAGCCACCTCTTTCTTCCACCACACCTTCAGCAACGTTCAAGGCTCACTCGAGTTTTCTCCTGATGGTGACACTCACACAGAAAAGTGCAAGTTTTGGAAATCAATTAACAAAGAATCTCCTGAGATATTATATTGCCCACCAAGCAGCCTAGCATCCAGAAAGCAATTCTAACCCTTTTTTGTGAGGGCACTGAGGCATGTCTGAAGTCGATAAGTATATTAGAAGGTGCTAAAGGACTTAAGGAGTAGACAATCCCTGGAGTATCATCAGAAAACTGTACACAAAGCCGGCCCGGTGGCTCAGGCAGTTGGAGCTCTGTGCTCCTAACTCCGAAGGCTGCCGGTTCGATTCCCACATGGGCCAGTGGGCTCTCAACCACAAGGTTGCCAGTTCAACTCCCACAAGGGATGGTGGGCTCCGCCCCCTGCAACTAAGATTGAACACGGCACCTTGAGCTGAGCTGCCGCTGAGCTCCCAGATGGTTCAGTTGGTTGGAGCACGTCCTCTCAACCACAAGGTTGCCAGTTCGACTCCCGCAAGGAATGGTGGGCTGCGCCCCCTGCAACTAGAAAACGGCAACTGGACCTGGAGCTGAGCTGCGCCCTCCACAACAAAAATTGAAAGGACAACAACTTGACTTGGAAAAAAGTCCTGGAAGTACACCCTGTTCCCCAATAAACTCCTGTTCCCCTTCCCCAATAAAATCTTTAAAAAAAGAAAAAGAAAACTGTACACAAAATGCATTCCACAAGAGTCGATGTTGGCCAGACAGCAGCCTTAGGCAGCCCTTCTGGTGCTTATGACAAGTCAAACTCCTTGCATATTCTAATGTAGGCTAACAAGACTCTTGTGAACTCAAGTTCACAGGAGGAGGCTTGCTGTGGCTACCAATTACCACGATATTGTGAGTATCTAGGAAGGTTATCCTCTTTGGCTGAGCCCAAAACAGTGAGGGAGGAAGAGGACAGCCCCTTACTCAGCTAGCGCAGCTGAATCAACTCTGGTGATTGATGTCATAGCCCTCACATCTGAGCTTCTGTGAGTAGAATACTGACTGTTTTGTTAACTCAAATAAATTGGGAGAGCAAGAACCTCGTTTAATTTCAAGTGCGACACAGCAAGACCTTAGGAGTCTCCACTCTACAACTGTCCAGACATTGGAATAGGCTATCAAATGTTATGATAGAATTTTCCACCCCTAGTGAGCAATCACCTATCATGCAGAATTTCAGGAGAAGCCTTAAAAGCAGAGGCTGAACTCAACGATCTCATGAAATTTCCTCTAGTTCTGGGGATCAGACAAAAATCAGTATATTTCAAGCTGGCTGTACGTTCACGAGAGCTGACATTCCAACAAGGTTTCTCTGCCATGATACCAGGATTTTTTTCAAAAGTCTTTGAAAAGAGGATGAAGGAATGACCATATAATATGAAGTCCATAAAAACGATCAAACCCTTACATTGTTTGAAACAAACCTTTCTTAGTTGAAATGATCTCAGAATCAGCTTCAGACCCAAAGGTGACACACTTCAAACCCAAAGGTAGACAGGGACAGATATTGGAAAGCGGCCAAATTAAGAAGCCAAGGATAATGGTATACACTTAATGAGAGGTCACTTAATCCAATCTCCTAACCAGAGTTAGGACGAGCAGAGAAGAGCCCAGGGAGATCGTAAAACATGTTAACACTGGAATAAATAATTGGAAAATTCCTAGGACCCTCTAGGGTCCAACTTCAAGGTTATGTCCAAGGAGAATCAACTCTCTTTATCTGCATTCTGCACTTCCTCAAAGATAACCAGAGAGTGAAAGGTACCTGTATCCCAAGTTAGGACAGAACAGAGTAGAAACATAACCCACTACTGGCTGCAAATAAAAGTATTGCAATATGTTAAGACAAAGGGGCATAGGAGAGCTCTGCGATAGACTCACCAGGAAAATGAGACTCTTTCGATTTATAATTCAGCATCCTCATTCAGATGATATCCACTCAGCCCAACATAGAAAAGTACCTTGGGATTAATTATCAGGTTGTTTGTTTGTAATAACATAGCAAGAAAAAAAAATAAAAACTGAATGACTCTGGCTGTGGTCAGAAGCAAATGGCCATCATTTCCATCTATTTCTTTCATTAAAATGGAAATGAGATAGTTTGTCTACAGTATTGAAGGAAATGCTGACTAGTTTCCCTTAGAGGATTTTCCGGAATAGAGCAAGTTCACATGTAACCTAGCTGCTCAATCCACTCAGAACTGCCCACTCTAAGGCAGGTGAATGTGGAGTGGGGTAGTTCTTACCGAGGGTCAATGGCTCACCACTGAAGAACCCTTTTTCCTCTCATTGACTTTCATGGTTTCCCAACACAACTTATTTCTTCTATGGCTTCCCCATAACAGCAATGTCCAGAGTGTCTATACAGGACCAAGAAGTAAAACGAACTTCTCAAAGTCACACAGCTTGTTAAGTATCAAGACTGGGCATTAAAAGCATCTCTGACTCCATAGTCAACGTTTCTACAATTAAACACCATCCCCTGAAGTGGGTAGAGGTGTGTGAACACATGTGCATGCAAGCACACACAAGCACATGTGTGGAAGTGCAAATACACGTATATAGATCTCACACTGGGTTCCCTCAAGATATCAACTGAAGTTCACTTGTTAGCTGAAAAGAAATGAATGTCAACAGGCCATTTTAAGATATTCGGAGTTAAGGAAAGATGATATAGGAACATTTGTGACAACATGGATGGATCTTGAGAGTATAATGCTAAGCGAAATAAGTCAGACAGAAAAAGTAGAGAACCCTATGATTTCACTGATATGTGGTATATAAACCAAAAACAAGACAAACAAATGAGAAACAAAAACTCATAGACACAGACAATAGTTTAGTGGTTACCAGAGGGTAAGGGGGGTGGGGGGAGGGAGATGAGGGTAAGGGGGATCAAATATATGGTGATGGACGGAGAACTGACTCTGGGTGGTGAACACACAATGGGATTTATAGTTGATGTAATACAGAATTGTACACCTGAAATTATGTAATTTCATTAACAATGGTCACCCCAATAAATAAATTTAAATTAAAAAAAAAACATAAAAAAATATATATATATATTCGGGAAGAATAATGTAGATTGAATGGTACTCAAGAAAAAAAGTGGTATGGTAGAGTGAGCCTATGTAAATGATAGCTGAAATAGTCAATAGAGCCTCAGGAACTTGTAGGTGAGTCCTTGTTCTTTTTCTCTGAATTTCAATGTACTCTAGGACAGGGGCTCCCCAAGTGGTTTCCCTAGGGGTTCTCCAGGGGGCCAAAGTTAGTCCAAAACAGATATGGCATAAAGGCAGAAAGTCACTTGTCACGCATCATCTATTACGTCAAAAGCCATGATGGGATGTGGAGTCTTAGAGGTCAGTGACCATCCCGCTGAGCGAAAAAGCGTCAGAACAGCAAAACACACGAAAGGCCTTTGGGGGAAAGTACATAACCTCATGAGAAAAGGAAACAGTAAGAACAGTGTTTTCTTGAGCCTGGGAAAGATTAGCAAGAAAAAGGATGAGCAGACGGGGAGGTGGACCTCTGGGGAAAGAGGGCTGTGAGTGCCATTTTTGACATGATCCGACTCTCTGGAGTCAAGAGCTGGGAGGGTAAAGGGAAGAGACCATCTGCTCCACCCTCAGAACATCTGTTATAAAATAAGACTGATGGCATGTGTCATGTCAGGAGGATCTTGTGAAAGAAACTGCTGAGCCGTACATGATCTGAGCTAATGGAGAAGTCCCCAAGGTTTGGAGACCTAGATTCTAATCCCATTTCAACTGCCAATTTACTGTGGAACACGGAGAAACTGCTTAACCCTATTCTGTCTCAAGTTCTCCATTGGCAAAGGGGTAGTAAAATAAACACTCTCGGGGGTACTCCCAAATCACATGCTTGTGTTCTTCATAGGTACAATATAACTACAAATTCCTAAGACTGTCCCTCCCTTTCCAATTCAAAGGGGTCCCTCCATTTCAGCCCCAAGAAGAGAAACCTAAATTCTTCCATTCTCTGTCAACTCTCAGAAAAAAGTACCATCCAAAAACAGTTTTCAGAAACAAAGAGAAATTCACAAACATAATTAAATCACATACTTATCCTTCACTGGGAGGAACAATATCCATTTTGTTGTATTTATGATCACATATTGAATATTCTGTAATAAAATACGAGACAGAGTCCACGCTATAAGTTTTACAGTGTAAACAGTCATCCAGTTCTTCCAGCCATAAATCTACTTGGAAAGCATAAAGGGTAGACAATCACTTCCCCCTGGATTCTTCCTGCTAACAGGTTGTACGCTACTCAGATTAGGTGTTTTTTTTTCGTTTGTTTGTTTGCTTTTTTTTTTTTTTTTTTAGAAATGAGCTCATAATAAAATAGAGTCAAATTTGACTGAACACTTATTTGGTATTTTCAGTTCCAAGCAACCAACCTTAGAGGAGCTAGCAGTCTTATGGTAAGGAAATGACTCATCATTGTCATTTCTAGAACAAAGAAAGAAATTAAAGGCACATTAATTTGTTTCATATCTTGCCTTTCATTGGCCGTAAATATCCCACTTGTCAGAATGAAACAGATAAATTTATCTAAAACAAAGGATCATTTATCTATCAATGGCTACTTACTTCTGGGGGAAAGGTAGGGACAGGAAGAGAACCTTGAGGAAGATCTGGGTTTTTTGTTTTGTTTTTGTTGATAAATAACTAGGAAGCTGAAATCGAAAGGCCCCCCTGACAGAGTAGCTCTCAAATTTAGAGGTCATAGTATCTGTAAATTCATCCCTTTGAGTTAGCCATTGCACTCTACAGGTAATATATTTTAAAATGAAAATATCCCTGAGAGGAGAACACATTGAACTAAGATCATCTTAGTGTGAATTACTGTACTGGATGGCTTTGTCACTTAGGTAAAGCCTGGGGGAGCACGATTTGAGTGCACTGGACCTATAAGTGAGTATGGACACGGACTGAAAGAGAGAGAATGAGAAATGGCTCTCAGAGAGATGGCTCTGAGAAAGCCCCAGACATAACTTCACTTCTGTACCACTTTGCTTGAGATCAGCCTCGAGAAGCTTTGCGTGGTGATGGTATCCTAGGGAGTTGTGATAAAAGAAGGTGAAATTCCAAAGGGGGACTTTTACTCCAAACACATTTGCATTAAATAGGAATAGATGAGTGTGGTGTTCTTCTGGAGAAACACTGTCTGGTAGAAACACTATGTGAGCCATAGAAGTCATTTTAAATTCTCTAGTAGCCACATTTTTTTTTAAGTAATAGGAAACAGGATAGATTAATTTTAATATTGTTTTTGATTTAACTCCAATACCCACAAATATTATCATTTCAAATGTAATTATATACAAATTATTAAGGAGAACATTTACATTCTTTTTTTTCAGAATAAGTCTCTGAAACCTCGTATATATTTTACACTTAGAACACACCACAATTCAGATGCTAAATGTTCATCAGAAATATTTTACCTTTATTTAGATTTCATAACATTTACAGTTGACAAATTAGATTCACATACCCACATTGTCCTAAAGATACTAAAAATATTCCCCATAACTAAACCAAATATTACTTTTAAAATTTAAACTAATATGGAAATGAAATCAGGATCTAAAAGAGATTTTTGCACCCCCACGTTCACTGCAGTATTATTCACAATAGCCAAGACATGGAAACAACCCATGTCTATTAAGGGATGAATAGATAAAGAAGATATGTATAGACACACAATGGAATACTATTCAGCCATGAGAAAGAAGGAAATCCTGCCATTTGTGGATAGTGGTGCTAAATGAAAAAAGCCAGACAAAGAAAGACAAATACTTCATGGTATGGCTTATATGTGGAATATTAATAAAAAGTCAAACTCCTAGAAACAAAGAGTAGAAAAATGGTTGCCAGGGGCAGCAGTGGGGGAGGTGTGGGGGGAATAGGGAGGAGTAGGTAAAAGGGTACAAACGTTCAGCTATAAAATAAATAAGATCCAAGGATCTAATTATAACATGGTGACTATAGTTGACAACACTGTATTGTATCATTGAATTTTTTAAATTAATTACTATTCAAAATCCAGTCCCTCATTTGTGCTATTTCAGGTGCTCAAAGACCACGTCCAGCTAGTGTATTGGATAGTGTAGGTCTAGTTATGAGAAATGAGAGGCTTGGTGTATGTCACAGGGTGACAGTGAGTATAGCTAAGCTCGTTTTGCATTTTTCAGAGGCACAGGCTATATCTGCATGCCTGGCCAGACATTGCATACATGTTCTCCACAAGCGACAAGGCGGCCCTATCAGAGGACAACGTGGATCCCCGTAACACCAGCCCTACTGCTTGTAAAAACAACTGTAACACAAGCTCCTGGAGGGCAGGATCCAGCACCAATTTCAACCCGCAGGGTCTTGCCCAGTGCCTGGCACAAAGTAGGATGTCAGCCAATTCTTGTTAAATGAATGACTGCTCTCCTGGTAGTTGACCAATGGACTCCTTTTCTTGTGCTTTATGATCTGAGGTTTGTTCACACCGGGCATCGTATATGTATCGTCAGGAGACCATGTGAGCTCTGGACCACCGCCTCCTAAAATATGCACCTACCAATGAGTGCTGGAACTTTCAGAAGTTAAGTTAGCCTGTGGGGGTATAGCAGGACATTTAGAAAAGAAAAGAACTGCACCCACTAGGACGGCTACAATTTTAAAAAAGGAAAAATAGTAAGCGTGGGTGAGCATGTGGAGAAGTTGGAACCCTCATCCGTTGCTCGTAGGAATGTAAAATGATTCAGGTGCTGTGAAAATACCATGGCGGTTCCTCGAGAAGCAATTCGTGGAGTTCCCATGTGACCCAGCAATTCCACTCCTAGATATAGATCCAAGAGCCTGGAAAATAGGTGGTCACACTAAAACTTATATACAAATGTTCAGAGCACCACTATCCACAACAGCCAGGAGGTGGAAACAACCCAAATGTTCATCAATATATCAGTAGATAAACAAAATGTGGTCTATCCACACAATGGAACATTCTTCAGCCATCAAAAGGAATAAAGTGCTGAGTACTTTACATGCTACATGCTACAACATGGGTGAACCTCCAAAAGTGTATGCTAAATGAAAGCAGTCAATCACAAAATACCACATATTGCATGATTTCAGTTATATCAAATATCCGCAAAAGGCAAATCCATAGAGACAGAAAGCAGATTAGCGGTTACTATAGACTACGGGGAGGGGAGAGTGGGGAGCAACAGCTTCATGGCTCTGAGCCATGTTTATTACCTTTTGAGTAATAAAAATGTATTGGAACTAGATAGTGGTGATTTTTGTTCACCACTGTGAATGTACTAAATCCTGCTGAATTGTACCCTTTAAAATGGTTTAAATGGGAAATTCTATGTAATGTGTATTTTATCACAATTTCTTAAATAGCAAAAGAATTATGAAGGATGACACTTATTTTTGTCCAAAATGAGATGGAATTTTAATCAATAGAAGGTCGTAACAATTCTTTCCTTTCTTCCTTCTTAGATTTTCTTCCCTTGCACCTTTTTTCTATATGATATAAGGTCAATGTGTATCCCTTCCAGTTCCTTCGTTTGCGGTCCAGCTCATAGATGCCACAGTCAGGAACCTTTTTTTTTTTTCTTACTGTATTTAATGCAATCAAACTTTCCAGTAAAAGTCACATTATTTTCAACAAACACATCCTCACAGGGCCTGCCTATGCTGTGTCAAGAACTGTGCCAGGTGCTTGATAAACATTTTCTCAATGAATATAGGAGGGAAGACTTTAAAATTGGAAACAGCAACAATATTGTTTAAGAGCCATCTTTCAAAGGAGAAAAAGTAATTTAAAGGGTACCAAAGGTGAAAGACCAACAAAATGAATCTAATTTGGAAATCCTTATTTTCATCTTGACAGATGCATTCCTTCATTACAAAGATGAAAACTTATTGAGTACCTACTATGTGACCCTGCCTTTGATGGCAGAATGATGTAAGGGATTCTTCCTCAGGTCGATTTTGAGGGAACGTTAAGAGGCATAGGGCAAGGTACTTAACCTTTCTGAGCTCCAGTTTCCTCCTTGTAAAACAGGGATAATAGAAGGTGAGTAACAATATGTACTTACTTTATAAAATTGTTTTGACGATTAAAGAATATTCAAGTAAAAGGTCTAGCATGGTGCTTGCACACTTTATACACTCAATAAATGAGAGTGAACAATATTTTCAGGTCTCCTTGTTTCTTAATCCAGTGTTTTTCTCCCTCAAATCTCACTGCCTTCAGTGTAATTGAACTTGTCAATAAACATTTACTGAGAATTTAATGTCAAAAAGTCATTGAGTAACTGAAACAAACATGAACATTCGTCTGCAAATGTGAGGGCTAAACAGAAGAATGTGTTTAAGCTCCATGGGGGGCAGGGATAGGGAAGGAGACAGATAAGATCATTCCCATTTCCATATGGATTTTTCTGTCTTTCCTTCTATATAATATAGCTGGCCCCCAAATAACATTTTGTCCAATGTCATTTTGTTATAACGATGATGAGGGGGGAAAAACATCGATTCCCAGCCAGAGCCACGGTCTGTGTGATTTGCATGTTCTCCCCATGTCCGTGTGGGTTTTCCCCGGGGACTGCAGTGTCCTCCCACATCCCAAAGATGTGTCCATTAGGTCACCTGGCGTGTCTACACTGTCCCAGTCTGAGTGAGTGCGGGTGGCCCTGCGATGGAAGGGCGTCCTGTCCAGGATGGGCTCCTGCCTTACACCCTGAGCTGCCCGGAGAGGCTCCGCCCACCCAGGGCCCTGGACTGGAATAAGCGGGTTGGAAAATCATGATCTGTTTCATTTGTGTTAATTTTCTCACATGGATGTATAGCTGACATTTATTTCAGTAGTTAATATTAGAAGTGATTTGGGTCTTTGTTTAGAAGTTGAGTGATGTTTTTGTCACCAGAAATATGCTGTAGGCACTTAACTCTTGTTTATATCAGTCTATGGTAAATCTGGTTTCCTTATACATTGTTTCAATTAACGTCACAGTTTCTGAGAACCTATCCACGACTTTCAGTGAGGAATGACTGCTATGCACTGTATAGAGAGGATCACGTGATGTTCAGAGAGCCATATGTTGTGTTCTGTACTTTTCTATCATTGTGTAATAGGAGATCTTCCAGACAAGAAAAAAAAAATGAGCTGTCTCGAATCCTGTCTGCTGTTCCTGATGCCCAGAACTTTAAGGTATCTGCTAAGAGAATAAGGCACAAAAAGGATTTGTTTAAAATATGCACCCGTGCACATCACTGGAACCTGAAATAAGGAAATAGTGAAATAAACAGCAACCACAAGTTTGCAGGGGAACCAGGCTGGCCTGCAAAGAGAACAAAAAATACATAAAAGAAACAAGTGAACCACACCCTAAATCTGAGGCTTCTGCTCAGTGATGGAAGCTTCTAAGCTCCTACGGCTCATGCTTTTTATTTATCATTTATAAGCCCAACTGCAAAAATGAGACAAGTCAAATATACAGAAACCATGGTAAGCAACTGTTGAACGATGGAACAAGAAGAAAAGTGAATTAGAAAGGGCTGGAAAGAGCAAGGGCTCTGTAACATACATAAAGCTTCGAGATACTTTCCAGATTGCCTTACTCTTTTTCTTCACACAGACTGAGTGTAAGTGCCTCATAGTTGCCATTTCAGCTTATCAGTTAACCTCTCTGTTCACACTGTCACTTCAGAGGCACTCATGTATGTGGACATAAAATTGTCATCCCCAAATAATAGATTCAAAATGTGTAAAATTCGAAAAATCATTATAAACATACTATCTTGCTGTGGTGGCTCTCTAGAGTATGAAAGGGCATTCGTATGTATTGCCTCATTGGATATTTAACGCAAATCATTTGAAACTTTTGAATCAGACATTCTTCTGATATGTGTATGTTCAGTAAATACATTCTATAATAAATACATTCTAAGTAATATATTCTATATTTCTAAGTAAATACATTCTATATTTCTAAGTAAATACATTCCATATTTCACAGATGCTATCTATCACTGTCAGTAAATTAACTTTCACAGTAGCCTTAAAATGCAAATCCTTACATAAAAAGCAAAATTAAAAACAACAGCCCCCAATTGAAAGCCCTGTTGGAGGCCATAAAAATCCTTGTTAATGGACTTGGTATTCAATAGTAACAATGGGCATATGGCTGAAAGTCTAGATAGAGCCCCTTTGGGGAAATAAAAGAATAGAACCTATGTTTGGAGGACCTGATCTTCAAGCAAGCAGTTAGCTTCTTTGCACTTTTGTTTTATTCTAAACCCACACCTCCGTGTGCAGTGTACCTGGTTAGCTAGCTAACCTCTGCCTGTGACAGTAAGTCTGCCTAATGGCTCCTGTATAAACAGAAACCTGGTTGTGATTGTTTTCTGAATGGGATTCACCCAAAATGCAATATTACTGCAGACATGCCCCTTCCTCATTCAAGCAAACAAGCCACTAAGGGCTTAGAGGAGAGAGCACTTGCAGGCTCATTTTGCAAGAAGAAATGTGCGGTGGGGTGGGGGGAGCATTCTTTTACTACTGTGATAGAGGAGGAGGTAAAGGGATAGAGCCTTTTTCAACAAATAGACTATTTATAAGAAAACCCGAGTACTGAAACAAAATTGAAGAGGAAAGCACATTTATCAGGGGGAAAGATTTATTCAAACATTAAAGCTCTCATGTTACCCCTGTTTTTGTTTGAGATATTCGTATTTTAATACCTCTGCATTCCAGCTTCTCCTCTTTCTGGACGTGAAGCTAAGTTTCTACCCTGTGCTCATGATTATGCTGTTAGCTAAATGATCAATCATGCTATCACCAATTTCACATTGAGACTTCACGGCAGGGTGAAATCAGAGAACAAAATGGCTGTGGGGGAAGAATTTGTTTAAATACAGCTAGTCTGAGGAACTGGCGAAATGGTAAGAAAAAAAATGATGGAAAACATATGAAGTGTAAATGCATGTATCTGTAAGGCAGATCCATTTCAAAGCTTTCCATAGCACGAAACTCATTGTGTGATGCATCTGAGTGTTTAGACTAGTAAAATACTGTCATCTGGTTGCAACTAAATGCCAATATTTCAGTCCATCGACTGTGGGCACTGATTTGTATGTACTGCATGTCTCTAAACTATATGAATACAAAGAATACACTGAAGGCTACTTATGAAATGCAGCTTGATTTTATATTTACAACCAGAAAACTGTTTTAAGAAAACCCAACAGCCGCAAATCCCAAGCAAGAGGAATAAAGAGTATTGGAAAGAAGCCTGGTGATCTTTTCGAATAAACTGATGTTAGAGCCTATTCCCACATACAACACAAGAGCCGGGAGAGAGAAGAAACTCTATATTATAAACGCTCCCACCGTGGTTGGGAAGCAAGATATTCCAGGAGAAAGCAGGCAAGCCTGGGCTCTGATTGAGAATTGAACCTCTTCAATTTAACAAATAATGCCTACTCCTTTTAATATTGATATTTCATATAATGCAAGTTTTGAATGACTGCTCTCTAAAGATTCAATTGATGGAAATAATGTACTATTACAAGGGCAGATCATGCTTGCTTAAAATCAATCACTTTAACTCTGCCTTTGTAATACAGTCCTGATACAAACAATCCTTTCTTCATGCAAGGCCTACCATTAATTCTAATCTTATAGTGCTCTCTACTGGTGATAAATTATGCGTACCTTCATTAGCTATCGAAAAGCCTAATTAACTTCTCATCTTAGGCTCAGATTACCACCATTGGAGTCCAGCGTGGCACCTCCCAGGTCACTGCACTGGACAATCAGAAGCCAAGGGGCACCAAGAATCTCTCTCATGTGAGAAGGGAGAGAGGCCTGGGTGCCACACGTCCCTATGGACCATGCATCAGAGGCCCCCAGGAGAAAGGGTCCCCGGCTTCCGAACAGGGACATTTAGGCAGACTGCTTACCAGGCAGGTGGAGTAAAACATGCTGAATGAGACATTCCTAAGAATTGGATTGGAATCCTGGCTTTGGGCCACAATAGCCTTGTCACTCTGAGTAAGTCATTTTACCTTTTTGATCTTTAATTTTCTCATCAGTAAAATAGGAATGATAATTCCCATCCTACTTATTTTACCAGGCTGTTGTAGCACGTGAGATCATAGGTAAGATCATACTTTCTAAAAATGATGCTATTTACTACTGTTATTATCATCACAGTAAAAGAGGTGTTATTTTCTTTAGCTCAGTGAACCTTAAACCTTTCCCCCCACCCCCAGTAGAACTTTGTTAAACACAATGTTACATGGAACTTTAATATATCAACTGATTTCATTAGTAGAATGATAGTGTATATATTCAAAGGTACAACTACTTATTTATTATCAAGTCAGTTAATGATAAGAACAAAACTGGATATATATGAAGTGTTCAAATCTGGGGTTATGGTTCTCAGATGAACTGACATCTACCTCAACATTTAATTTGTTTCTGGACTTCCTTTGGTTGTTTAGTATTAGCAAAATTATAATTCATAAAGATAAGTATCTATACATGACAATGTTGTTGTTTAAGAAATAGAAATTGCCTGGAAATCTAAGCATATACTTCAACAAAAATAATCCAGAAGCTTGAACAGTAAGTGGTAACAATAGTAACTACTGCTCATACTCTTTCCTAGGTACCAGGTGTTTTTCTAACGACTTCATGTGTATTAATTTATTTAATTCTCATAAGTACCCAATGAGGTAGTTGTTTGTAAAGTCACCGTTTTTCACAGATAAGGAAAGAAACGGAGACAAAAGAGACTAAGAAAGGTACTCAAGGTGGCACGGCCCATCTGGTGCCCAAATCTGTGCTCTTTATAAAACCATGTCTGTCCAAGCCTTCTACACAGGAAATGGTTTTTCGGAAGTTGAATCACCAAAAAGATTGAACAATTGCTAGAAATCCTGGATTGGAACATGTCAAATTTGGAGTCAAAAAATGAATGGAATTCTCAACCAGTTTACATCATCACTATTTGGCAAAATAACGTTCCTAACAGATCGTGTTCTGACAGCACCCATTTAAAAATATATGTGATACCTCAGGGCCTATCTGTCAGGTAGTCCCTGGAAATTTCAAAACAGCCAAATTTATTTTGTTTTGCATAATGACTCCATTACAGGTTTTCATTCCGTGGCTAAAATTAAAACCATAAGCCTTGTAACATTAAAAGCACATATTGCCTGATAAGGTTCCTTCTGTTTATTAAAATTCAGACAAAAGTATCCCAAACCTGCCTCCACACTACATGGTACTTTGTCACCAGGGGATGTACCCCACTCCACACCCTCTTATTCTTATAAAACTGCCACTCCCAAGTCGAGGAGAGTGTGTACCTGAGCCTCACCTGACATGTAATGGAGCCCAGCACACATATGCTAGAGTAGCGACCTCACAGGTATGATTCTATGTTCAGGGACATGTGTCAGCTTGGCATTTCAGCTCCTTTTAATCTTAATTTTAGCTCCTTTTTATCAACAACATGTACGAATAGTTTCAGTAAATAAGCACACACAGAGTAGGAGTTTCGTCGCAAGGTCTGCACGGAAAAATGGCCTATGTAACTTTAATAACAATTGTCACCCCAATAAACTTTAATTTAAAAAAAATGTTCTGCAGACACCCCAAGTAAGTAAGTGTGTTAGGGGGCTCCGAGTTGCCTCACTATTTTTCCTGCTCGAACTCCCCCTCTCATGCCTAGGGAGACCCCAAGGAAGCGATTCTGCCAGCTTTGGAAGATAGGACTAGCCCGCCCTTCTTCTGGATATTTAGAAAAATCTACTTAAGTCCCACGGTAAGATTTTGGCAATTATTGGCAACAGGTTATTAATCTTGGGAGAATGGAAATATAAGTACTGTTTTAGCACTGATGACAGATTTAAAAGGACTTTTTTTGGTTCAGCAGCTTTAGGAGGCATTATTTATAATTTGGCCTGCCCACAAAATTACCACATGTGGTATATTTACAGATATGAAAATGAGAAAAATAAAGGAATGATGGGGAAATGTATTATCTGATAATAAAACAATTCATTATAATTAAGCCTTTCCTCCTTTATTTTTTATCTCCTGCCCCAAGTCTGTACATTTCTGAAGAACACAAACTTAGAAATCCTTTAACTTCTAAGTTTTGATTTATATAAATCACTGTTTCCTATCTGTTCTATTTAATTATAAATATGTGACAGATTTAATTAAAATATATAACTTATTTTTGCATATTTGTGAGAACTATTGCTCATGACATTGCAATAAAGTTTACAACATATATAAAAGGAGGAATTGATATGAAGTGATATTCCTAATCACCAAATCAGAGCCAGAACTAGGAATAGTAGACTGGTGATTAGTTGTTTAAGAAATGGAATTATATGTGACTAGGTTATATATTACTAAAACACACTAAGATTACTGGTCATTGAATACTTTCATTTATTTTGATATTTCAAAGTATCCAAACCCCAAGATGCCATCTTTTTGTCAAAGTATGAACTCTGAGATGTTAATTATCAAACAGAAAATAGCAGGTGAATGGCATGCTGAGAGTTTTCAACTTGTTCAAGTGAGGAGGTCAATCGGGGCCAACTGTAGGGTGTTTGTTAGAGCAGCAGGCAGTCCAATGTTCTAAGTTTAAAGGAACTCTTACATGCGGGATTGGTACAGGAAAGAGTCAGTACCTAGGTACAGAAACCCAACCAAGTGGGCAGGTATTCAAAACAAACCAATGGTGAACTTGAAACCAAACCATGAACTCAGGCATAGAGAGACTAGACTAACATGGTAGAAGTGGGAAAGCTGCAATTTGGTGAGCATGTGAGGGAAGAAGAAATACCACCAAGCACATTCGAGTCCAGGGTCAATAGAAATGAGGCTGATTCCAGAATACAGGAACCACAAGGCTTTCGGCTCTCCTCACATTGGAGGGACTCAGAAACTGGAATGGACTTAGCCTTCAAAACCCCATAGATAGCTGAAAATAATATTTCTCTCCAAAGGTAATGTCATCAGGACAACCTGAGATACAAACAGTCACAGAGACATCACATACATTAATGCACATATGAGTTGGAAACCTCCCAAATCATTTTATGTTTTCATTCTCACTGTTCGAAGGAATTCCATGAATCACACTCAGAACGTCTTTTTGCAGATACACCTCCACTCCTGTCCCCATCTAGCTCAACTACTCTGTTGGCATTATTGTAGTTGCTCCCTTGTCATCCTAATGGTCCTCGAGAACCCTAAATTTGGCCTGCTCTTTTCAGGTGAATATCATTAGCACCCAGAGAATGAGTCTTATTAAGAATGGTGACCCAGGGCCAACCTGGTGGCTCAGGCGGTTGGAGCTCCTTGCTCCAACTCCGAAGGCTGCCGGTTCGATTCCCACATGGGCCAGTGGGCTCTCAACCACAAGGATGCCGGTTCAACTCCTCGAGTCCCACAACGGATGGTGGGCTCTGCCCCCTGAAACTAAGATTGAACATGGCACCTTCAGCTGAGCTGCAGCTGAGCTCCCAGATGGCTCAGTTGGTTGGAGCGCGTCCTCTCAACCACAAGGTTGCAGGTTCGACTCCCACAAGGAATGGTGGGCTGCGCCCCCTGCAACTAGCAATGGCAACTGGACCTGGAGCTGAGCTGCGCCCTCCGCAACTAAGATTGAAAGGACAACAACTTGACTTGGAAAAAAAAAAAAGAATGGTGATCCAAACCTAATGGGCCAATATGGGGAGACAGCAAACACATACTTCCTTTGCTGCCCTCGGTTCTTGGATGGGTAGGTTGGTTGTGTTTGAAAAAGCCTGAACTTCTGCCAATAGCTTTGGCACATCCCTGGTTGACAACATTAAAGCAGGTACTTAGCAGGATTTTCATTCCACTCTACTCTTCAGCCATACATCCACTTGCCCTATACTTAAGCTCCAAGAACGTATACCTCAAAAAAAATAAAATAAAAAAAAATACTGTCCTGAAAATCCAAACTTATGTTCAGAAGCTACATAGAGCGATGAGGAGACTAAATTGATATGGAGAGACGTGGTGACTTCCAGTTTTAGCCAAGCCAGTCATTTGGCATCAAAATATGCACCAGCTGTGAGTGTCTGGATCTTGACAAGTCAGAGAAAGCTGACAAGTTACTGCTGTGAAACTGTTTTCAACTCCTTAATGTCTGCTCTGCCCCCTTATTTTCCTATTTTGTTCCCCATGTAAATGTGTATTAAATAAGTAAATGAACACAAAATCCCATGAGTCTGTACTCAGGGTAGCACGGTGCTTTTGCAAGGCCTTTGAGATAACCTCCCAACTTCACCACTCGACATGGTCATCCTTTTTCATCTGCCAGCCTGTTTTCTCTTACATGGCTCTAGCAGTAATAACAACAAATCGTTGTAATATATGTACCATAAAAAGAGGAGAGGGAAGTGAATGAATTTGCAAGCTGAAGTTTCTCTAGGACTTGATCTTCTCTAGAAATCAGTGAATTCCCCATGGATTTCACCAGGAAATTGGCCTGCTAAGGGATTATGGGTGATAAGGCCTTAAGTGGGACTTATGAGCTACAGTTTCAAACCCAGGACCACTTTGCCCCTGTTCATTAGTGCTTATGAGGAAATAAAATACTTCTTTTAATTTTGCTTTTATTGCATTTTTGTGAAAGGAAAAATTATTTAAATTTGTTGGGAATAAATACTTTCTCTTCCTTATTATTTATTCATATGCATATTGAATCTCATAAACTCAAGTTGCCAAATTCTAACCTGCTGATGAGGGTGAATCTTCACGCTTTCCAACTGTTCAACTGAGTCAACAAGATGCTCAGGCTTTGGCCTCTGTTTCCACAATCAAAAGCCATAAGAAAAGATGAAATACTGCCATTTGCAACAACATGGATGGATCTTGAGATCATCATATTAAGCAAAAGAAGTCAGGCAGAAAAAGTCAAGACCCATATGATTTCACTCATATGTGGGATATTAAACTGAAAGCAACAAAAGAACAAGACAAACAAAGAAACAAAAACTCATAGACACAAAGAACAGTGTAGTGGTTACCAGAGAGAGGGTCAGGGGAGACAGGGGTGGTAAATGAGGGTAAACAGGGTCAAACATATGGTGATAGAAGGAGAACTGACTCTGGGTGGTGAGTACACAATGCAATATATAGATGCTGTATTATAGAATTGTACACTTGAAACCTATGTAATTTTACTAACCAATGTCACCCAAATAAATTTAATTTTTAAAAAGCCAGTGGGGGGCTCCACATACCAATTACCTGTGGACTGCCTTTACTTCCAACAGAGCCAGGGAAGAGAAAGAGAGTAAAAACTCCTGGCATAACCCCTTAATAATCAGTACAAAAATCCTTCTCCCCCTCTCAAACAGACCTTGTTACAGATCAGAAATCAGCCTTTTGTCTAAATAAGAAACTAATTGTTTTTCATTTCCAACTGCTCTTAACGTGATTTCCCAGGAATTCCATGTTGGAAATGAAAGTTGGTAGAGACAAAGATATTTTCTCAAGCAAAGTTTTCACTGGACTTCAGCTTCTCATCCAGGGCAGATTAATTGATTCATAGGCAGCATGACTCTGGTAATGCTAACAGGATATAGAAAGAGAGGAACTCACGTTATATCTTGGGCTCAGGCAATTTGCATTAGGTACAAAAAAAAAATCCTTTCCAGGATTATCTGTCAGCCAAAGCACAGTTTTTAAATCATAAAACCAAGCCACAGATGCAAAGGTCACCCAACATAAAATTATGAGCATAACTAAGGGTAAAAAGCCCTTTATGTGTCAAGAACAGGAAGCGATTTTGTGTTTCTCTACAAAAATTTATAGTCAGCAGCTGAAGGCAGAAAAAGCAATAAATTATAACAATTAAATCCAAAGTAACTTGCTGTTTCCATTCAAGGTCACAGAGCTTGATACAAAAGTCATGGCACAATATCACACAGCAAATAATGTGTAGGGTGAAATATATATATATATATATATATATATATATATATATATGTTGATATATATATATACACACACACACACACACACACACACACACATATATGTGTGTGTATACATGCATCTTTTGGAGCAAAAATTAATATAAGACCAGGTAATATAATATAATACAATATAATAATATAATACCAGGTCTTATATTAATTTTTGCCACAAAAGACGTATTAGAGCTGATTGTCCAGCTAGGTCTTATTTTTGGGGAAACACGGTATATATATATATTCATATTCATTCATATTTATATTTGTGTACAGGTCCTATTAATGTCACTTTTGAGACAAAAAGGAAGAACTGAGGAAAGATCATTACTCCCCACCTGTATCCACTGGCAAAGGTGAGTAGGCCTACAAACAAGCCCACACTCTTCAGAAGGTGTTAAAGAATAGACTCATTTCACACACCTTCCATTTCTGATATACAACTTCCAGTTTGTTGATGCCTTACTATGTTCTGGGCACTGTTTGAAATACTTTTCCTATGATATCTCAAACCATGCTAACAAAAGCCTTGTGAGGTAGATTAGCATGACTTCATTTTATAGATTAGAGACATGTATGTGTGTGTGTGTGTAACCAAAAAATGTATACACATTTTAAGAAAGGAAAAAACTGAATTAAAATTGAAATACTCAATATATACCGATGACAAAAGATAAATACAAGTTACTTTGACTTCTGCAATTATAAGAGGTGCTCAAAGTGGTGACCATCTGCATAACTTTAATACAATTTTTTCCTTTCTTAAATTGTGTATACATTTTTGGACACCAAATTTTAAGAACATTTCCTCTCCCCAAGTTCCTATCTGAGTCAGGACGTTTCTGTTATTTGAGGAGCCTATGAAAAACTTTCCATCTTTTACTCCAGCTTTTCCATTGATCCTCCCCAAGGAAAGAGGAAGGGTTCATCAGGTTGTTTGGGATGGGGCAGCAGTCATAGACTACAGGATCCTCCCTCTCTCTCTCTCTCTGGGAGTAAACTCTCTCTCTGGTGAGCAGTCTAAGCAGAGCTTCACTGTTGACTGTTAGGAAAAGACGGAAACCTACTGTTCTCGAACTGCTCCATCCATGATAAGTAGTGTGATGGTTCATTTTAGATGTCAACTTGGCCAGGCCATGGTACCTAGATATTTGGTCAAACATTATTGTAGCTGTTTCTGTGATGATATTTTTTTAAGGAGATTAAATCAGTAGACTTTGAGTAAAGCAAAATACCCTCCATAATGTGGGTGGGTTTCATCCAATCAGTTGAAGGCCTTAAGAGAAAAAGACTAACCTCCCCAAAAGAACAAAGAATTCTGCCAGCAGACTGCCATTGAACTTGAGCTGCAATTCTTCCCTGTATCTATAGCCTGGAGGACTACCATGCAGATTTTGGATTTGCCACGCCTTCACAATTGCATGAAAATAAAATAAATCTCCTGATAGACGATGATAGATAGAGAGATAGATAGATTGATTGATTGATTGATTGATTATAGATGACAAACAGATGACAGATAGATGGAAAAATACACAGGTATATTTACATAGATATATATTTGTATTTATATGTATATCTCAATATCTATCTGTATCTACATCCTCTTTGTTCTGTTTTCGTGGATAATCCCAACTACTATAGGTAGACCAGGCAGCATCTAGCAGAAAGCTGATTCTTTTCATGTTGGCTCCAAATACGGAATAAAAAAGCAGGTAGAAGAAAGTAGATGCCTATAAAACCCCCAATCTAATCCTGAATGATTTTATCACTGAGTAGTTTGCACTAGTAGACCTCCAATATATATTTATTGAGTGAATGAGTTTGTGTTAAAAACATGGCTGACTTCTATTTTCAATGTCTCATGTCACATGAAATCCTAAAGTTGAGTTTACTTATCTTTTCAATAAGGTAGTTGCCATTATTGAATAAAAGGAAAGCCTGGTATTATGGTTTCATGCCATACACAGACGATTACAGAGTGACTAGACATTGCCAATCAATCCTGTCCCTGATATCTGACTAAGATATGTTCGTTTTCTATTGCTGTGTAACAAATTACCACTAGCTTGGTGGCTTAAAACAACACCCATTTATTAGCTCACAGTGCTGTAAGTCAGTGGTCTGGGCAGGCTCATCTAAGTCTTCTGCTCAGGGCCTCACACGGCCAAAATAAAGGTATCAATAATTGAAAAATCAAATTGAGCTGGCCTGGGCTCTTCTCTGGAGTTTCTGGGGGAATAATCCATTTCCAAGCTCACTCAAGTTGCTGGCAGGATTTGGTTCCTTGCAGCTGTAGGACTGAAATCCCATTTTCCTTGTGGACCACTCTCAGCTCTTAGAAGCCACTCTCAGATCCTTTCCACACAGTCCCTCCATATTCAAATCAGCAATAGTACATTCAGTCCTTTCTCATAATGGAATCTCTCTACCTCTTCTGCTACAAAACGAAAAAAAAAAATACCTCTGCTTTTAAAGGGCTCACACGATTAGGTTAGGCTAGCCTCCATCATTTCCTTACCTTAACACTATTGTTGCAACATTCGGACATGTTTTCCTGTGGTTTGCACTATCAACAACAAAGATGTTTTATATGCCATATCGTGTCAACATTTCGTAATAATTTTTTTTATGTCATCAATGCCATTAGATTCTAATTTATCTATACTTAAATCTAATTGATTCTACTTAGTATGTTGAGTATTTTTTGTTAAAATGTAATTTAATGGTAAATGTATTACCATATAATAAAGGTGTAAAATAAAAATGTCATTTATGTACAAAACAGCTCAAAATGTTATTATTAAATGCATAAAATAGTCAAAATGTCAACTTTTAATTTTTTCTGGATGTTTGACACATTTTGAAAAAAACTCTTGAAATTAATTAACGCAGTGAAAGGGTTAAGATCAACTGGTTAGTAACCTTAATCACACCTGCAAAATCCCATTTGCCATGTAACAGTAAAACCATGGGAGTAACACCAGGAATGAAGATCATGGGGACTATCTTAAAATTCTGTCTACCACAAAGACTCAGTCACACTGTCAAAGAGAAATTATTCTGGCATTGATAAAATGGTAAGGAGAATTTATTCAAGATTATTGCCATAAGGGAGAGTCTATTACAATAAAGGAGAGAAACTAGACTCAATTTCCAATACAGCAAAGACAGTTGGGGATTTATAGCCAATGAGAAGTGTGAAAGTGAAATTATTAAGTGGAACTTTATTAGATATCAGGGTAGGGTGATTCTTGCTAAACTAAAGGCAGGCCAAGAACTTAGAAATCAAGTGTGGAATATGAGAAGCTTAATCATACATAGAGAAGAGAAGAAGTGCTTGAGGGTATTCTCAATAAATTAGCTTAGCAAGATTCTTTTTTAAAACGGACCTCCACAGGCCAAGGTCAAGGCCTTGTCAAGAAGAGGACTCAGAAGAACCTGACTGAAGTTTGGTGAAGGAGGGACTCATTGGCAAGATCTCTGAGTGTCTCAGAATCAGGTAGGCCTATGCAGAGCTCACCATGTAAATAGGTAGGATATGTGCTTAGCCATGTAATCCATATGTGCTTATCCATGATACTCAAGGGATTTCAATGAATTTCTTGGCAAATATATCTTGCCAAAAATATCTTTTCTTTCAGATAACTACACAGTACTATCCAAGGGAAGGGGGAATGAAAGGGACAGTTATACAGAAAAGGGAAGTGAGAAGGTATCACAGGCAGATTTTCTCTTGGCCAATATGCCTGGAAACAAGTGTGATCACTCGCTGTGATGAATCAATTTTATTGAGATTTCATGACAGCTCTCTGTTCCAGGGCCTTGAGTTCTTTCTTATTTTTAATCACCATGCAGCTAAGAGGTCTCATGCAAATCAGCACAATGCCACAGACAGCATGGAAACTTAAATGTATTTTCATTACAAACCGTTATTTAAATTTTAAAAAATCAACATGACACAGAGAAAAAAGTTGAAAATACACATGCTTTATCATCTTTATCAAAGTTAAAATTATTAAAGAGTTCAAACTGATATTTTACGGCTGTGACACAGACAGAAATCAAGAACAGGTTCAAATCTCTAGTGATACATTTCAATATGAGATATACCTTGTCCCTTTAAAGTTTAAGCCTTTCTATCTGATTGCCTACCTTTCGGACATAAACATGGAAACTGAAAACATCAGGGCTAGAAGACCCTTAGAAATGATGTAGCTACCCAAATCCCTAAATATGCAAACAAAGACACTTGACTTTATAGGTGCCTAAATCCTTCCATGTGGAAAGTGACCATTTTTCAAGCCTGTTTGGGTTATGTCTAGAGAAAGCCAGCTATAGAGCAGCTGTAATGTGAGCCCAGATTAACCTATTTAGGCCTGTGGATGATGGCACTTATATGAAATGATTTCCCCATCCCTGTACTATCCTCAATCCTCACTGCTCTCTAAACAAACCATGAGTTTTTGATGCCGCAATGATCTTGGACATATTGTCACCTAGGCCTGGAGAGACCTTATCTCACCATTCAGACTTATTCTTTAATACAAAGTAGAAATGTTGCCTCCTTTCTGTACCTTACCTGGACCTGTCCCCCATCTCACCATTATTTCTAGCACAAAACATGGTTTCCTCTATTTTGTCATTTATCATATAATGTTATGATTATTTCTTTAAATGTCTGTCTCTTCCTCAAGACCAGGGGCCTTACCTTATAGAATTTTATACTATCCTCACCTAGCACAGTATCTGATACAAAGAGCTTAAGAATCTGTTTGTGAGTCTATTTCTGTTTTGTTTTCTCATTTATTCTGCTCTTTAGATTCCACATGTAAGTGAGATCATACGGTATTTGTCTTTCTCTGACTCACTTATTTCACTTAGCATAATATTCTCTAGGTCCATCCATGTTGTTACAAATGGTAAGATTTCATTCCTTTTTATAGCAGAGTAATACTCCATTATATAAATGTACCACAATTTATCCAATCGTCTATTGGAGCATTTCAGTTGATTGTGTTGTTTTGTACACCTGAAATTAATATAATAAGAAAAGAATTTGTTTGTGGAATTCAACTGATTTGGTTGGTTGGTTGGTTGGTTGGTTCGTTGGTTGGTATTCAGGTAAATTGGACAGATAATTGGTAGGTTGGTTCATTAGCTGATTAGAAGGTTTTCCTAGATGTAAGTAGATAATGCTTCTGTTCTTCCCAGGAGGTGAAATCAAATAAGGCAACTTATCCATTGTTCATAACTGACAAAACACATGGCAGCTCTCATGTAAACTAGATCTGGATTCAAATCCTAATCTCATCCCCCAATGTACTCTTAAGAAACTGTAGCCTCAGCTGAGTAGTTGGAGGTCACACAGACTTAGCAAGACTCTCAATAAAATTTATCATTCTATAGAGGATCCAAAGTTTGACTATTATTTGTAGATGTGGCCTAGGAATAGTCTCAATATGACAATGGACTTATACACATAAATCATGCTTCATGGTATTTTTTAGTCACAGGAAGCCCTTCAAACTAGTGTTATATTTAGAAGCATGGTTCCATTCCCACCACTACAGGACGGTTACCCTTTGGATTTACTTACTGCCAAAACCTCTTCATGACTAAAATATATACTTTCCCACAATCAGAACCCAAACTGCGTAGCTGGTATTTTCATTCTTTTCCATGATAAGAAAGCCACACAGATCCCACTTGTCAATAGTCTACTGAATAAAAACAAACGTTTCATATTGGTGCCTCTTTAACTATGGCACTAATATATAGGGACAAAGTCCCTATATGCTCTAAAAACAACTTTCAAATGGGGCCTTCACTGTCAATTTGTATTACAAAAAGGAGACTCAGGTATTCAGTTACAGCCAGTGCTCCGGGCTACCACATCATCACACAAGTGTTTAATCTTAATACCTATCTTGTCAGAATGATTCTCTACCAACTTCACTTCCTCTAGCAGTTCCGCACCTACCCCAAATTCAAAGCCTGTTTAGAGATGCGTCTCAGTACTTTTTCAGCTATAAACAACACTGTCACAACCAGGTAACTGTCACATCCACGAAGCTTTGCCTATAGATGTTTGTGGAGAATGAGGGTAATGATGATCTTTGTGTTCCTATTTACAACATGTAGAGTAACGTAAATAGAAAGGCCTAGCCATTGCTTGCTTGGTTTTTCTTTCACTGTCAGAACAAGAGACAGAGACAGTAATAAGCTTCCATGTTTTTCCCAAGGTTGGTCTCCATATTAATCGCTCAAGAGGTTCATCTCTCCACAAAGAAAAAAAGGGGGGGGGATTTCCTCCTAAAGTAAACACAAAAATGGAGCAGCACATAGGAAAGACCTCAAATAGGTCTTCTACCCCAGCACTTCTTGAAGTTTAATATGAGAACAAATCATTTGCTGAGCTTGTTCAAATGCAGGTGCTGATTCAGTAGTGCCAGGATGGAGCCTGAGATTCTCCATTTTAACAAGCTCTCAGGGAAAGCCAATATGGCTCGTCTGCAGGTTACACTTTTAGTAGCAAGGATTCGACCCTCTCCCCATCATGCCATATTCTTTCTTGCATAGGGAAGCGTATTCATCACTACAGAGGAACATAGTTTTTGCCACCTTATTTATTCATTACCCCCCCCAATTAACCAACCTTTCCTTTTCTTTGCTATACATTGGCAGATTATTGTATACTATTCTACATTATCTATTTATTTATTTTGGCTTCTTATTAATATTATCTGTGCTTCTTATTGTATTATTTTTATTGGAGGACCAGAAATGCCTGTATTGCAAGGAAATTGTTTTTCCCCTTTAAGTCTGTAGAATCCCATCCAATCCCAAAATGCAGCTCCCCACACAGAACAGGGGAAATCCAAACCTCTGCCCAAGAGAACAATATTCTTCATCTTCTAGGGACTCAAAGAACTACAGCATGACTGCTCCTCTCTTGTCTTCAAGATCACACAATTCCTAGATAAGACACTCAAAATCCTTCTCATCTTTACTAAACCCCACAACTAGTGCACAGTGAACAGATTCTCCAGTCCAATTAGAAATTCAAGGCTTTTCTGTCTCCTTAATCCATCATATGTGCCCCCCCCCCCAAATGCCAGTATTTTATCACCCAATGGTGCTGCCTCTCGGATCGAGATGCATCACAAACACCTTTGATCATTTGCTCTGAGGCATGTTTCAGACCATTATCAGGACTTACAAGGAAGTGAAAATTCTCAGCCAGGGAGCCCCTCTGACTAACTCCTCCTTTACTGCTTCATTCTCTGTAAAAGCTTCGTGAACATTTCTGTAAAGACTCCTTTGAGGGAGGCATGATAGAGGTTCCTGCCCTAAGTTATTGAATTCACACTCAGGGGTACCTGTCTCCAGAATATATTGAATGAAACTCCTCCCACTTTCATCAAGACAGGGCTTCAAAAGGCTTTTCAAAGAATGCCATCTTTCTCAACTCCTTTATCTCATCATGAAAGAGTCTACAAGTCAGTGACTGTTATACTCACATTATTACTCTCCATATTATTGAAAGAAAAAGCCAATAACCTATCTTGACAACCAGAGCTCACAGACTTTTAGATTACTGAAACTTGCACTCCTGTCGTGGTGCTGTCACCTACCAGCAGCATGAACTTTAGAAAAGAATTTACCTCACTCTCCACATTAAGTGTTGTGAGGATTAGACGTGTCTGAAGGAATTATTTAGTCCAGCACCTGACAGAGGGTAAGTAGTCAGTCAATAAGGTTAGCTAGTATACTCTCTGTATCTCTTTTTCTGTATATGATAACAAAGATGGTAGGTAGTTCTGCTAAGTGATAAGATAGGTAGCCCCTACTTCATAGGGTTATGGAGATTAAATGCCTTTGAGATATACTCTTATATAAGCTAATAACTATATAGCACTTACCATATTCCAGATACTGTTCTAAGCCCTTAAATATTGACTGTATAACGTTGCTAGCAAACCAATAATGCAGGTACTACCATTATCACCATCATCCCTACTAGTACAGATGAGGAAACTAAGGCACATTGAAATTAAGTTACTTGTGGACTACAACTCAACTAAGAAATGTTGGAGCCAAACTCTGACCCCAGAGAGGTCATGATAAAGGCCATGGTCTTAACCACTATTTTACTGATTTTTGAAAAATAAAATATCTCCAGGTTTCCTCCAAGCCTTTTGCACTGTTGTCTGGATTTATATTTGTATCACATTAGTGATACCAATCAGAAACTAGCTTAGAATCAATAATGTAGAACTATATGCTACTTAGAAGGTCCAAGATGGTGAACTAGGTAAACATTATGCCTACTGCCTCCCAGGATCACACCAAAATCACAACTAAATCATAGAATAGTCAATCTCAAGAATCATCTGAAGACTAGCTGAACAGAACCCCTATAATGGGCTCGGTAGAAGAGGCCACATTGAGACTGGTAGGAGGGATAGAGACGTGAAATGGGCTGACCCCAAACCCACAGATAGTGGTTGAACACTGAGAGGGATACCTCCTTGGTGGAGGTCCCCCCAAAGGAGGGAGGGGTCCTATCCACCTAGGGCTGCATTGTCAGGGGCACTCTCAACACCAGGTCAACTAGCCTGGCCCATGCACCTAAAGAGGCTCTTTCAATGGCTGAGCCTTACAGGCAGCCAGCAAGAAGCAACAGGCGTAGGGAGTCCTGGGCCTTTTGCTAAGCTGCCCCAGGACCATTACTGGTGGCAGCCACCTTGGTTCAAAGTGAGTCCACTACCTTAGGTGTAAAGTTACATACTGAAAAGAGAAATTAAAGAAGATACAAATAAATGGAAACATATACCAGGTTCATGGACAGGAAGAATTAATATAGTTAAAATGTCCATACTACCCAAAGCAATCTATAGATTCAGTGCAATCCCTATCAAAGTACCAATGGCATTTTTCACAGAATTAGAACATGTAATCCTAATATTCATATGGAACCACAAAAGATCCTGAATAGCCACGGCAATCCTGAAAAAGAAGAACAAAGTTGAAGGTAGCAGGATACTTGATATCAAATTATACTGCAAGACCATAGTAATCAAAACAGCACGGTATTAGCATAAAAACTGACACACAGATCAATGGAACAGAATAGAGAGCTTAGAAATAAATCCATGTCTATATGTCATTTAATCTATGACAAAGCAACAATAATTCACACTGGGGTAGAGACAGTCTACTCAAGAAATGGTGCTGGGGAAACCAGACAGATACATGAAAAAATATGACATTGGACCACCTTCTTATGCCATATACAAGAATAAACTCAAAATGGATTAAAGACTTAAATGTAAGACCCCAAACCATAAAACTCCTAGAAAAAAATACAGGAAGTAAACTCTCAGCCATTACCTTTAGTAATATTTTTACTGATATAATCTTCTTGGGTAAGGGAAACAAAAAAAAAAGAATAAACAAATGGAACTACATCAAACTAAAATTTTTTTCACAGCAAAGGAAACTATTAACAAAGCAAAAAGACATCCTATGAATGGGAGAAGATACTTGCTAATGGTACATCTGATAAGGGGTTAACATCCAAACTAAAAAGAAAAAAATCTCATACAACTCAACACCAAAAAACAAACAATCCAATTGAAAAATGGGCAGAGGACCTGAATAGACACTTCTCTAAAGAGGACATACAGATGGCCAATAGACATATGAAAAGATGCTCAACATCACTAATCAACAGAAAAACGCAAATAAAAACCACAGTGAGATAGCACCTCACCCCAGTCAGAATGGCTATCATCAATAAATCAACAAACAACAAGTGTTGTCGAGGATGTGGAGAAAAGGGAACGCTTGTGCACTATTGGTGGGACTGCAGATTGGTGCAGCCACTGTGGAAAACAGTTTAGAGGTTCCTCAAAAAATTAAGAATAGAACTACCTTATGACCCAGCAATTCCACTCCTGGATATTTATCCAAAGAAATCCAAAACCCTACTTTGAAATAATATATGCACCCCTACGTTCACTGCAGCACTATCCACAGTAGCCAAGATATAGAAATAACTGAAATTTCCATCGATAGACTATTGGATAAAGAAACTATGGTACATTTATACAATGGAGTATTACTCTCTCATAAAAAAAGAATGAAATCTTACCATTTGCAACAATATGGAGGGACTTAGAGGGTATTATGCTAAGTGAGATAAGTCAGACCGAGAAAGATGAATACCGTATGATCTCACTTATATGTGGAATCCAAAGAATACAACAAATGAACAAACAAAACAGAAATAGACTCATAGACACAGAGAACAAACTGATGGTTCCTAGGTGGGATGGGAGTTGGGGGTGTGGGGAAGAAGGTGAAGGGATTAGAAAGTACAAATTGATAGTCATAATATAGTCACGGGGATGTGAAATACAGTACGGGGAACATCGTCAATAATGTTGTAAAGACTATGTAGGGTGCCAGATGGGTACTGGACTTGTTAGGGGGTCATTTCACAGATTATACAAATGCCTAACTACTGCACTGTACACCTGAAACTAACAAAAAATAATACTGAATATCAACTATAAGTAAAATATATGTATATATGTGTGTGTGTATATATATATATATATACACACACACACATATATATATATATATATATATATGTAATTCATGGGATGTAAAGTACAGCATAGGGAGTATAGTCAATGGTATCGTAATAGCTATGTACAGTGTCTGATGGGTAGTAGACTTCTTGGGGTTATCACTTTGTGAGGGGTGTAAATGTCTGATTGTTATGTTGTTTTGTACAACTGAAACTAATAAAAACTATGAAACAGAGAATTATATGCTACTTATTAATATTCATAGGATGCTTATAAACTTTTTTGCCGTGCCTTGATTTTTGTACCTGTACAATGGGGTCACCATCTTTTAGGATACTAAATATTCATGAGATAATGGTGTGTAAAGGCTGATGTATGAAGATGTATGAAGAATTACATATAAGCTAGATACATGAATGCACTTTAGATCCTTATTTGTCCCTAGAAAAGTACATTTCCACAACATAATGAAGCTGTTTTTCTGCCTTCACTTTTGCATTAACTGTGGCAAATGTTACTACCTGCGCTATCTGTTTGATGTATATGGATTGCAAACTGATTGTAAATTAATCATGGAAGTTCTTCCAGTGTTATCACAAGCTGTCACCGTGAAGATTAAGTGGTTTGTAATGATGATTGCTCAACAAATTGATTGATAGCAAGGTAAGTCATCAACTTGCTCTATTATTAATAGAGAACACGCTTTATAAAATCTGGATTGCTGATAAAAGAACAATAAAAACCACTTTGGTGACAGAAGAATGTATTGAAAGCACTTGGACTGATAACTGTATCATGTTCTTACCTTGCTCTTTCAGAATTTGACAGCATTTAGACAGTAATTGGTAGGATGGGAGAAAGAAAACTATTAAGTGAGGATTTTCTCTCTAAGAAATTTGTTCAAAAAATCTTGGTGTTGCAATGTCGACTAGTGTGCTCCAGGGAAAGCAAGAGATGAGCTGCTACAGTACTGGTATCAGACTGGAGTGTGCTCTCTCAGGATGGACTTGTACATGTACAAAGGGAGACAGCTCCCAGTGGAGGCTGTGAGTCCCTCTCTTCCTGTGTTATTTGTGATGAAACAGAAAGATTGGGGTTCTCAAAGTGCAAGCTTTTATTTTGCCAAGCTGGACCCATGCACTGCAGTGTAATTAATCAGAATGGTCAGAAAGGGGCTTTTGAGGTTCACTGAACACTTGAGAAGGTTGAGGATATTCTGTTGTCACATGTGTGAATTTTCTATACATGTCCCAGATGATTCCAAAAGGCAGTCTGACTGTGAACCACCACTGTGTATTCCATACACCAGTGGGTCCTCAACTTTTGAAAAGTGAAAATGAAATATGTATTACTGAAACTACACTGAATAGAAATTCATTTTAATTTCATGATCTGTAAGAAAACAAACTCTTGCCTTATCTCTGGTCTGCTATCATCTTATACTTATTCAGTGCTGTAGGCAGAAAACAAGTACCGTAGGAAGAGAAATGAGTCCCCGGTATTGATCTCTATAATCAATTAATCCATATACAGTCCAAATGTAGAAAATGGTGCCAAAAAAATGTATACACATTTTAGGCTAACAGCACTCAAAATGTGTATACATTTTTTGGCACCCCAGGTATATCAAGATTTCTACAATTATTCCTATTCTTTAATCCTGTAGGACTCTACCTTTGGGAGTTAGATATTTACTCAAAATGCATGTACAAGAACATACACAGCACAATACCAGTAAGATAGAAACAACCTGATTACTTAACCAGAGTTATGGCTAAGTTAATGAAGCCTTCCCATAGGGTAAATTATCAGGCAGCCACTAAAAACCATGATCTTGAAGACTATTTAGTATTTGTGGAAATGTCAGGTAATAATCTGAATGATAACAATATATACGTACTGTAAAGCCAATTTAAAAAAATAAATTAATCAGTGAAACTCTAGAAAAAAATTACAATATTCATAGAGGCTAACTCTAGGTGGTTAGATTTTATGTAATTTTTATTTCTTCACACCTAACTAAAATTTCCAAATATTATACAATGACAATGCATTACTTTGCAAGAAAAGAAGTGTGTGTGTGTTTATATTATGTATGTGTGTGTGTATATACACACACAGAGTGAGGGGAGAGGGAGAGAGAGAGAGAATGGTCTCACTTAGTATTTCTCAGATTTTCATGCGCTCTTGTTGAAATGCACATTCTGATTCAGCAAGTTTGGAGCAGGGCCTGAGATTCTGCATTTCTAACAAGTTCCCACACTATGCCGATATTTCATGTCTGTTTCTGAGGGACAGGGGTCTAGAGTAGCCGAGCCCTAAACAATGGTCAAACAGTTCTTCTAAATAGAGAATAAGTGTTGTTCCATTTACAATCACTTTTATTGAGATACACTGGAGAAAATTTACATCACGAGGGCCTTGTCACAAACCTGTATCCACACCAGATTCTGAGGTACCAGCTCCCACAAACAACAAGAGCAAAGTTTTTAAAAAACTCTCAAACCTGACAAATAAGTTATAGGGGCTGTTTCAAGCAAACTAAAGACACCCATTTAGTAAACTGTGTCAGGAATTTGTCAGGAAAATCAGAGAGATTATTCATTATGAATCTGTACCAACTGGACAAACAGTTCACCAAGTTTACTATTTGGAAGTGCTGAAAAGGCTGCGTGAAAAAGTTAGACGACCTGAATGTTTCACCAACAATTCATGGCTCTTGGGTCACGACAATGCACCAGCTCACACGGCACTGCCTGTGAGGGAGTTTTTAGCCAGTAAACAAATAACTGCATTGGAACATGCTCCCTACTCACCTGATCTGGCCCCCAGTGACTTCTTTCTTTACCCAAAGATAAAGGAACTATTGAAAGGAAGACATTTTGATGACATTCAGGACATCAAGTGTAATATGACTACAGCTCTGATGGCCATTCTAGAAAGAGTTCCAAAATTGCCTTGAAGGGTGGACTAGGCACTGGCATCAGTGTATGGCTTCCCAAGGGGTGTACTTCGAAGGGGACCATAGTGATATTCAGCAGTGAGGTAGGTAGCTAGGATGAGTTCGTGAACTTAATTGTCCGAACTCGTGTGTGCGCGCGCGCGCGCGCGCGTTCTGACTTCTGAATGAAAAAGAATTCCTACAGATAAATGAAATAGAGGAATAACTTACATTGCGCACTTATCTATGTTCCAGGTACTATGCTAACTTTTCATATGCATTATGTCATTTAATCTTCACATCACTTATGCCATAACACCTAGAGCCAGCATCTTGAGAGCCAAAAAGGGAGGAACCAAGAGCACTACCCCTAATGAAAATTTTCCAGTGATTCAGTCCGCACTTGCCTCTCCCGTCCCTACCTGGCCTGCTTCTTTTTCTGTTCTCAAACTCATACACCATCAGTTGGGTTCCTGGCTCACCCCTTGCTCCTATTTGTTAGGCTTTGCGATTTCAGCCCTTCTAGTACCCCATCCACAAGCTGACTTGTCCTAGTTTGCAACCTGTGTGACCCTGAAGCCCTTCAGTTTGGTGCTATAGAGAGCTCATCCCTGGCACCGCTTCCTGACTGTCAATGCATGACCTTAAATCCTGGGTGCTACTCCTGTATCAGACAGATAACTGAGTCCCTCTTAGGGATCATCTTTTTGGTAAAGAGCAGTTCTTTGTGTAGCTTCCTCCCAGCTACTGAACCTCCCTCTCGGTTCAGGAACATTCACCATGGAACCCTCTCCAAGCCACGTTAGACTACTGCCCCAAATGCAATTCCAGCAGGCGTACATGAGTTATAATTACTGTATCAGCAAACTCTTCCTTCCCTACATTCTACTCTAGCTATTGTATTTACATTCTGTCTGTCTCTCTCTTTCTCTCAACTTCTCCCATTCTTTCCACTTGAAATTAAGCTTCCTAAATGAATTGCCCACATTGACTTGTTTGTTGTACTCACTTCCCCTATTAATCAGGGCTCTCCAGAGAAACAGAACCAATAGGGAGGGAGGGAGGGGGGAGGGAGGGGGGAGGGAGGAAGAAAAAGAGATTTATTATGGGACCTGCCTCACACGATTTTAGAGGGCGAGTTCCACAATCTGCCATCTGCAAGCTGAAGAACCAGGAGAGTGGGTGGTATAATTCAATGAGTCCAAAGGCCTTAGAACCTGGGCAAAGGGACCGGTGGCGCTGGTGTAAGTTCCCGAGGCCAAAAGCCCCAGAACCAGGAGCTGCAATGTCTGAGGGCAGGAGAAGATAGATGTCTAGCTAAAGAAGTGAGAGGGGATGAACTTGTCCTTCCTTCACCTTTTTCTTCTGTTTGGGCCCTCATTGGATTGCATGATGCCCAGCCACATTGCTGAGGGAGGATCTCTTTAATCTACTGCTTCAAATGCTAATCTTTGGCACAACACCCTCCCAGACACACACAGAAATAAGGTTTTACCAGCTCTCTGGGCATCTCTTAGCCCAGTCAGGTTGACACATAAAATTAGCACACTTCCCAATCACCATTTCAAAATACCTTGAATTCTGCAGGCCAGTCCTCCTCTGAAATTGTTCTCTCCAACCACCTCCTTGCTGCCACTCATTTGAATGTTTTACAGTACTTCATCAGACTTGACCACCCTGCTACACTTGATTTTG
Source organism: Rhinolophus hipposideros (assembly GCF_964194185.1). NCBI lineage: Eukaryota > Metazoa > Chordata > Mammalia > Chiroptera > Rhinolophidae > Rhinolophus > Rhinolophus hipposideros. The sequence continues at coordinate 11,287,781 of NC_138046.1, forward strand.
CTAACTGCTCGTCTAGCAACTCTCCTCAGCTTGTTCCCAAAATACCACATTTCTCTTTGCTTTCTTCCTATCTCTCTGACTCCTCTTTCTAATTCTTTGTGCGCTCATCTTCCTCTTCCTTTCCCTTAAATTCTAGAATTCTTCTGATTCCAGTCATTAGCCCATTTCTCTTCCATTTTACCCATCCCCCCCCGGGTGGTCCCATACATTGATTTCCATGGCTTCAGTTATACCTCTTCATCATTGATTCCCAATCTCCAGGTGCAGCCCAGATATCATTCCTGAGCTTTAGACATGCATTTCCATATTAGTCAGGATAGAATACATCTACGATTTGGTTTAAAAAATTCAAAAACTTCAGAGGATTTGCAAAAGTTGATTTCTTACATATGCTGTATGTAAAACATAGATCCGGGTAACACTCCAGGACACTGTCCTCCAGCCATTAGGCTGACGGAAGTGCCATTGTTCTGTACCTATAGCATATGAACTAGTCAGCCTTCTTGATCAATGCAACAGGGGAAGAGAGACAGGAGAATTCAACTGAAATAAATGCTTTGGCCCAGAAGCAACTCACATTACTTCTACTCACAGATCATTGGTTGGAACTACTTACAAGACCCTGTCTAGCTTAAAGTGGAATCCCCCCAGTGTGCTCATAAGGATAGGAAGGCCACATATGGGTGAGCACTGCAAGTCTCTACCAAAAGATCCAACAGTATACCAGATATCTCCATTTTGGTGTGACATTGGCACATAAAACTGAGTATGTCCAAACCAACAGCACTGCCCTAGACACGTAATGATTCTCTCTGCCTCCAGTCTTCCCCTTCTCCCAGGCAACCAATCTATTTTCCATCTTATGTTCATAAAGATCTATCTTAAACACAAATGTGATTGTATCATTGCCATGGTTAAAACATTTTTCAGTGTCTCCATGTTGATTAAGGGATAAAAACCCGATATGGCATCAAGACCATCCATGATCTGGCCTTTACCACCTCTCTGGTCTGATCACTGCCCCCTTTCCTCATGGGCACCACCTATACCAGCCATGCCAAGCTCCTTATACGAGCCCTTGGCCATGCCATATTGTCTCATATGTTCACACCTTTGCACATGCTGATATGCCCTTCCCTGCCATTCCCGGGACCATCTTTTCTATCTCATTGACTCCTTCGTAACTTTTAAACCTCAGCTCAGCCATCCCCCACTTGATCAAGTCTTCCCTGGAATCCTGTGCTCACTCCATTTATTCAGGAGATAGGTCCAGAGTCCAGGAAGTAAGCTGAGAAGTAAGTGACCTAGGCACAATAATAAAAACAATTCTATTCACTGAAGATTGGGCTCTGTATCTACACCCATACCATCCAATATGGTGGCTAGTAGCTATGTATGACTCTTTGAATGTAAATTAAAATATATTAAAATTAAAACTTCAGTTCCTTAGTCACACTACCCACATTTCAAGTGCTTACTAGCCCCATGTGGCTAATTACTACTACATTGCACAGTGCAGATAATAGAACATTTCAATCAATGAGGAAAGTTCCATTGATACTCTCAACCATGCCAGGAACTTTACATATATTATCTCACTCAGTACTCAAGGCAGCCATGTGAAGTAGGTGCTACCACGAGCCCCGTTTTACAGATAAGGACACTGAGATTCAGAGAGTGAAGAAGCCTGCCAGAAGTCATGGGCTGAGAAAAGCAGAAGTTTATTCTGGGTCTCAGCCCAGGTCTATCCAATGCCAGGGTCCGTGTTTTTCTCCACCCATGCCATAGCACCCCTCAGTAAATGTTCAGGAAGCCAGGCCCAAGGCTGGACATAAACAGTCAAAAGGCGGGCAAAGTAGAGAAGCCAAAATGTCACCAATCTTTGATCAAAGGCCTTTTCAGGCAAGGCCACGATAGGCACACCTTTTTGGAGCTGCAACTACAGACTTCAGAGTATAGATTTTTCTTTGCCCACAAGTCAACTAGGCACAATGAGCTGCGTTATTACTGCTCACATATTTCATACTTCAAATAGTTTTGAAATAAAGCATCTTTTTAAAAACAGGTATTGTCCTTGTCAGGGCCAACACAACTTAAGTTCCAACCCCTACTCTGCAATACACTAGCCATGGGACTTCAGGCAAGTTAATTAGTCCTCGCAAAAGCTATAAAATGGGAATAATAATAGTGGCTACCTTACAGGGTTATTTTGAAGGTTAAGTGAAATAATGTATATAAAGTATCTACCACGCATATACCAGGGGTGCCAAAAAAAAATGTAAACAAGTGGACACTTTGGTCAACGTTGCTCAAGCAGTAGTTTGCTGTAATCAGAAATGTCTGGACGCTGATGGTAACCACTTTGAGCACCTCTTGTCATTGCAGAAGTCAAACGTGACTTGTGTTCATCTTTTGTTATCAGTATATATTGAGTATTACAATTTTAATAGTTTTCTTTTCTTAAAATATGTATATTTTTTAGGCACCCTCTACATAATAGCTATTATGGTTCTGGAGCACCATAACCCCATGTTGGCACATGATTCCCATGGAGAACTTCTAGAAATGACAGCTGTATTTGAACTAATTGTGGTGTCAGATGGGTATTAGATCTATCAGGGTGATAGATGGGAGGAGAGTTGAGGGCAGGGTGAAAAACGTGAAGGGATTAAGAAATACAAATTGGTAGTTACAAAATAGTCGTGGGGATGTAAAGTATAGGGAATATAATCAATAACATGGCAATAACTATGGATAGTGCCAGGTGGTACTAGACTAGTCAAGGGGGATCATTACCTAAATGATATAAATGTCTAACCACTAGGCTGTACACCTGAAACTAATGTAAAATAATATTGAATGTCAACTCTAATTGAAAAATTTTAAAAAGGGGGAAAAGATCGATAATACTGTGATAGCGTGGTACAGTGTCAGATGGTTGCTGGACTTATGCTGATCACTTCTTTAGCACAGGGAATATAATCAATAATGTGGTAATAAACTGTGTAGTGCTAGGTGGGCACTGTTGAATAGCTATGATGTACACCTGAAACTAATATAATACTATTTCACACTATTTCGTATTTTAATGAAAGTGTTTTTTTAAAAATTGAAAAATTGAAAAAGAAAAATTCAGATTATTAGAAGCCAGGACATGGGGGTTAAAATCTATAGCAGTCTCCCTGTCTCCCCACTACCTTCTTAGTATCAAGAGTGTTGTAATCCATTTATCTATTGATGGACATTTTGGTTGTTTTCATAATTTGGCTGCAATAAACGTGGGAGTGCTGACATCTCTTCGCAATTTTCAATTCTTTTGGATAAACAGAATTGGATTGCTGGATCATATGATAGTTCTAATTTTAATTTTTTAGGAACCCCCATACTGCTTTCCAGAGTGGCTGCACCATTTTGAATTCCCACAGTGTATAAAGGGTTCCAATTTCTCTACATCTTCACCAACACTGATTAGTTTTGTTTTGTTTTGACAATGGATTACTATTCAGCCTTTAAAAAGAGGGAAATTCTACAATATACAACAACATGGATGAACCTTGAGGACATTATGCTAACTGAAATAAACCAGTCACATAATGACAAATACTGCATGATTCCACTTAGAAGAGGAATCTAAAATAGTCAAATTCATAGAATCAAAGAGTAGAATTGTGGTTGCCAGGTAAGTGGAAAGTTACTAACCAGTGGGCACAAAGTTTTACTCAAGCAAAATAAATGTTATAAATAAAAAACAGCAAAATGAAACAAATTGTTTTTATCAAAGGCACATTGCACCCTCCTAATAGGTATTCTCCCAAATGACTAGCTCACAGCGTATCTGCCATCTGAGAGAGTGGACTATTGAGATAGACATGGGTAAGCCACACCAGTCCCCAAACAAATGCATCTAGTGAGTCCAGAGACCCGGATCCACTGCACAAAACAGACTTTCACTGTCCACTGTCATCCACCATCGTCACCTCCTCACCCTCCCCATCCTTACTCTACACTCAGTTCAGTCAGACTGGCCCACCTCTTGGTGCCTCCAAAGACTCATGTTCTTGCTTGCCACTGGGTGTCTCTCTTTCTCTCTCTCTCTCTCTCTCTCTCTCTCTCTCTCTCTCTCTCTCTCTCTCTCTCACACACACACACACACACACACACACACACACACAGACACAAACCGGGTGGGGGGAGGCTGACAGACTAAGCATTATGAAAATACGTCCTCAGTGAATGAATAAATGAAGTCATTCTGATTACATTGGGATGGGGGGCGTCCAGAGTCCCCTCTGTGGTGGCTCTGAGAAGTCTCCCCAGAGCACAACAGGATAGATAATCACCAGATTAGAAGTCCTCTATGATCCATCCCATATCTACCAGACTGTGATCCTGCAACAGATTTTTAAAAGGGAGGGGGAGGAAATCAAAGTACTAATACTGGATATCAGCAAAGAAGTCAGCACATGTTGTAGATATCTCAGAGTCACTTTCATCCATTTACATTTTCCAAGGAGAGAGAAAGTGACTGGCCACGGGGGTGTAAGGGATGCATATTGACCCCAGGACTTGTCCTCTTTTCAGTTTGATCATTTGCATTACATTAAGTGACTCGCATTGTATGAACCTAGAGGATATAACAACAAGACGGCTCCTGCTTGGTTCCCTGACTTATATCTGTCCACGGCCAGGACCGTGCTCTGTTACTTGCCAACAAATATCTAATCAGTGCCTATCTGAAGTTCAAGGGAAAGAACCTATGGGTGTGAAGAAGATTGTTAAGGGATCAGACCTGAGAGCATGAGATCCTTACCAATTTAACCCTAGCCAAGAAATAATTCACTCCCTCGACATACAAAGAAACAATGTTGCTGAAATTGTGCTGTAAAGACGCCTAGAGTCAACCAGATTGGTTTCTGAGTGGATGCATTCCAGTGAGCAGTTTGCATGGTAAAAAAAAAAAAATGTGTTTTCATTTGTGTTCCAGTCTCCAGGACTGATTTAGTAGCTGAAGATCAGAAACGAAAAGTGGACAGGCAGGCATTATCGGCAGTTAAACTTTTTACAACTGTGAATGCTGGAAAGGGCAAATCAGATAGTTAGTGCAAGCCAGGGTCTTAAAGATAATGCCTTTACATCAAGACAACTTTTCCCTGAGAATCCCTTGGGGCCACAGCCGAAAAATGTTCGTGCTTTTTACAACAGTCGTCCTGGCTGCTCTCAAGAGCATTTATAAACTGTTTTATATGCCCTAGAAATCAAAAGAGTTTCAAGTAGGATTCTGAGTGCAATGGTTAGATATATTAAGAGCAATGATCCGTCTATTAAAAGGCCTCCACTCATGAGTATAACCTGTTTGTTTACACTGCCATGTAGGAAATTAGGGACAGCCCGTGCCCCTTAATTCCTAAGTAGAAAAGTTATGCAATAAAGGCTTATCTCTCTTAGCAGCATCTCTGGCAACCTAGAGATTCTGAATGGCTTGTCCTCTGGGCCACTGGCAATATAAGTCACTGAACCAGAAACAGAAAGTGAGCGATTGATGGAGGTAAATGGTTAGTTAGTTAACATGAATGGATTTTTGAGTTGAGCAAAACTATCAGAATATTCTAGTGTTGTTTAGACAGCTGTAAAAAAAATAATTTTCAAAGGAAATTTCTATAAATTCTTAGAGTTTTCATCGGCAAGCTTCTAGATTTTTTTATTAGTACTCACTAGCTACCTCCCTCTCCTTACAAATGTCAATGCAAGTACAAGTAATACAAATAACAATACCTAGAGCACCTTTTAAATATTATATAGCATACCTATATACATGTTATATGTATTGCACCAGAAATATAATGGATATATAGTTAATATATTTATATTACAAAATATGTATTGTATACCACAAATATTTACTACTACACAACACAGTTTGGAATATATTCATAGCATACGCTTATTAACAGACATATAGCTATGCCTTGTGTAATAAATAGAAACATATAAGCCATGAGAAAAGAGAAATGGAGACACATGCTTTATATGTGACTGTTTAAGCAGCAAACTTACCTCACTAGTTCTCTTTTGCTGAGGTAAAGATTATAATAGTAATTTCTTGTTTTTCAGTTAAATTTGAAGAGCAGCAGCTCTTACATTTTGGTGAAATATAGCATTCATAAAGCGAAATAACAATAAACATCTAAGTAACCACCACTAAAAATGTCCAGATCCCAATTCCAGTTCCTTAGTAGGAGGGGTCCCCACACCCCAATCAATTCTCTAGGATACCAGCTGGGTTTCCTACACTTCAACTCAGTTCTGACCCTGTTTCTGGAGACGGCATCAGATCCCGCAGGTTAAGGGCTCAATCCTGTAAGATTTCCCACAAACAAACTTCAGTCAAAAGCCCAAGTTATTACCCGTGCTTCTGATTGGAGTTTCCAATGACCCTCTTCCAACTCAGGACGCCAATCTCAAGCCCACGTTGTTACTAACTTGTTAACCGACTGGCTAGAAATCAGAGGCTCCTGTGATGCCCTCCTTAGGTTTGATTAATTGGCTAGAATGGTTCACAGAATGCAGAGAAACATTTTCCTTAGAGATCACCAGCTGATGATAAAAAGGTATCTCAGGAACAGCCAGATGGAGATGCATAAGGTATCAACCAAATAAAAAAAGAGATTGTTGCTGGTACCCGGGAGCCCCTATACACCCTCTCCTGATCGCCTTGAAGAATATCACGATCCTTAACTGTATGGTAACTCTTTCCTTGTCTTTCTTTATGGTTTACCCACATATGTATGCGGTGCCAAACCTTTCAGGGTAGTTTTTTATGGTTTTGAATCCTCTATAAATGGAATCACTGTATGCTTCTTTGTGGCCTTGCTTTTTTTCACGCAGCATGATATTAAGTTGGTGCAAAAGTAATTGCAGTTTTTGCTGTTATTTTTAACCTTTTAAACCGCAATTACTTTTGCACCAACCTAAAAGTTGTAAGATTCATCTATGTTGTGGATGAAAAAGGGGCCACATACTAAAACCTGAGGGAGGACAGCATGGCAGGCCCTACAAACTCAGAGACCGAAAGTAACCATATAAGATGGTCTGAACATAAAAATTCCTAACTAAAAGCTAATCATGGCGGGTAGTCATGTCTTAGACCTGTAGCTTCCTTGACAAAGGTCAGTCTTTACCTTAAGTGAGCCTGTCTATTGCCTTTTTACATCTAAGGTAACATACCCTTGATATGTCAAGGTAATCTTTTCCAGACCCCTCAAGGCATAACCGCTGGCGCCAGTGTGGGAGACCACAGTGTTATCTTGTTGCCTGAACACCATCTCTATGTGCTGTAAATGTTAACCGTCCTGTACCCACCAATAAAAAAGAAGTATGTGTCTCCATTTTGCTTTTTATCCAATCCCAGAGATTTCCCAGCTCTGTTTTCTCCCACCCCCTTAATCTACCACCCATGGATTTCATGTAACCCTCTTTACTTTCATCTCCTCCTTTGATTCTACATATAGAACAAATTGCAAAACTGCTATTCTCCAGAGCATTTTCTCAAACTGTGGAGATTTTGTTTCCCAGCAACTGTCAGTTTGGCTCAACTAAACTCATCAAAATTCTCTACAGAATTGGATGTTTCTAATGTCAACATTGTGCTTGGCTGTATTTAACTCATTTTCATTGTTGTATAATATTCCACAATTTACTTATAAATTCTATGATGGTCATTTGGTTTGTTTCCAGTATCAGGCAATCTGGAATAATGTTACCATATCTATAAGCATGTATTGATTTAGGGAATACACACAGGAGTATACTTTCTAAGTCACTGTTATATTTCATTTCCTACTTCATTACAAAATGTCAAATTGTTTTCCAAAATAGTCATATGAGGTTTTATTCTCACTAAAAGTGATATGGCATTTTGTTTGGTTTGAATTCAGTATTTCTCACAGCCTAGCACATGTGTCTGGTCTTCTCAGATCCCCAGGAATACTTAAGAGCTCTCAAAGCACCCTCAAAGCACCCTTTTTTTAAATAGTTCAAGTCAATTATTTTATTGAGGGAGATAAGTTACTGAAATGTGAACTGGTTGTAGGCAAAGGGAAGAAACCTGTTAGAAGTCAGGTGTGTTGGTAGAGGAGAGAGAACTAAATTTTCTGCCCCCCACACAAAAACGTTTCTGTATTTCACCCTGGCTCAATTTATTGTGGGTCACTGTCCATTCAATGGATTCTGAAGACCGAATGAGATAGGATTCTTTTGGATATCAACCAAGAGTCTTTAGGTCTTTTCTCAGTCAAGGCATCCAGTGAAAATAGAATTTATTTTTCAGATTTCCTCTGGAGAAATAAGTCTTTTTCTCAGAATGCTGTGCCAACTCATAGCCACACCGGGAAGGCAGAAGAAGTACTCACCAGCAAAGACCCCACCAAAGACTGGCATCAAAGCCCCCTATTGGCATGCCATTCCCAGATATTCCATTTGTGTTTTTGGTCTTCTTCTTGTTTGGCCCCCTGGTATCACAGCCTCATGCAACTATGAGGTCAAATAATTGCCACTGATTGTTGTTGACAAATGTCCTGGAGCTAAGGCTTTTCCCTAAGCATGAGCTCTGAGTCAGGTCAAATAATGACAAGCCCTGAATAGGTCTTTTCTAGGAACCTTCCCTACAGCTCAAACAGTGACATTTCTCAGGGGTGGGATTTTTTTTTGAGGAGCTACCAAACCACTGTGCCCCTCCAGTGTCTACAAAGCTGCTTGTTTACACAGCTGCCAATGGTTGTGAGGCTACTGGCTTTTAAGGCTATCATGGAACTATGGAGAAGTGGGCGAAAATAGAAGTTTAAAAGCCATGGAACCTGATGTTTTCACTGAGATTCAGCAGGGGTTTTTTTTGTTTGTTTGTTTGTTTTACTAAACACTCCTAAAACTGTTGCAATCCTTTCGTTAATTTCCATAGATCTAGAAAAGTTGATTTTGACAAATTTGTTGTCAACAATTTCATTGCTTTTATCAAGTTGTCAGATTTATATAGGTTCTCACTCTGTCATTCTGGACATGTCCAGTTCTACTGTATGATTTTAATGAATACCTCTTTTCAGATTAAAGTATTTTCTTGTATTCTTCATTTGTGTAGGAATTTTTATCATGAAAGATTGTTGAATTTCGCCCCATGATTTATCTGCATCTATTGAGATGATAATATGATTTTTCTCCTTTAATTTGTTTATGTAGAGAATTACATTGCTTGGCTTTCAAATGCAAAAGTAATCTTGTATTTCTGGGATACATCCTACTTTGTCATGATGATTTATCCTATTTACATAGTGCTGAATTCCATTTGCTAATATTTGCTTAGGGTTTTTGAATCTATTATAATGAATGAAGTTGTTCCATTTTTCCTTTCTCTTAATGTTTTTGTCCATCAGTAGGAGGATTATGGTGGCTTCAGGAAACGAGTCAGGAAGTGTTCCCGCATTTTCTGTTCTCTGGAAGATTTTGTGCAAAACTGGAATGTTTTTCTTGCTTGACTGGCTATTTGGTAGAACTTGCCAGTGAAGCCATCTGGGCCTGGAATTTTCTTTGTGGAAAGGCTCCTGATCAGTGATTCAATTCTCTGGTTTCTAACTCTTGTCAAATGACTTTTGTATGTTATATTTTCTAGGAATTCATCCATTTTATCTAAATTTTCCAATTTGTTGACATATAATTCTTCCTAATAATTTCTTATTATTTCTTTAATATCCAAGACATATTTTGTGGTCTGTTTTTCATTGCTGCTGATGGATATTTTACAGGATAGGTATAAAAAGATACAGTATAGGATTTTTCTCTATCTGTAAAAAACTTTTTATTATGGTAACTAAATTTTTTCTAAATACACCTTACTTTTAAAATTCCTGATACTTGTTCCTATTGTAAATGTTTTAGGAGTTACAGGAATCCAGTGCTTCTTCCCCATGAGATACCAGATGGAAAATTCTAAGTATATTATCAGTAGTGTTATAAGATTTCCTGAAAAAATGTTTTTCCAATTCATATTTTACCTATCATTATTTTTTCTTACTTTTTTTTAAATTTATTGGGGTGACAATTGTTAGTAAAATTACATAGATTTCAGGTACTTCTCATTTTCATTTTTCATGCTGTCCTCCTAGTCTTCTTTCCAATCTTCCATTCCCCTCTATAAACCCTACATTCTAGCCATATTTCTCTGATCACCAACCCATAAACACATCACACTCTTTTTCACCTCTGGTCTTTGCTTCTGCCATTCCCTCTACCTTTAAGGCTTTTTGTCACCTACCTCCATCTGTCAGAGTCCTAACCATCCTCACGCAAGGCCCTCCTGAGATGAGTGAATTTCACTCTCCTCCCTACACTCCATTTATCCCCCCCCCAAAGGAACAGCTGGTGTAGCATTCTCTCTGTCATGACTTCAGGGAGGCAGAGCTACACAGAGAGGCAGAATGGAAAGATCAAAATGAATACAAGTAATATGGAGATTTGGGAGATGTTCCCAGTCTGTAATAGAACTATAGAAAAACCCCATCTTCCCTAGTGTTTGTTCCTATGTGTTCTGCTGTGGGTATCTCAAGGCAATCTCCCTTTGGGAGAGTACTGTCTCCTTGTGACACTGACATAGAATTTGAAAATATCAGTTATGTGTTTCTCATACTACCTGAGCATCTTGCTCTTTTAGAAAGTTTTGCTGCACAAGCAATATCAACATCTGTTTCAAGGATCTCTGCTGGAATTGCAGCTTCACACAGCCAAATTGCCTATGCTTCCATCAAGGAAATGGCTATTTATTTTATGCAGCCATCTGGGCTCTAACTAGGATGTTTTGTCATTTGTGGTCTTGTTTTCTGGCTTTTTCTTTTAAGGATAAAAATTTGATGACTTCATAATCAAGTTTTCTGTCAATAATATATAGACACACAGACCCATTCAAACTTATGAGTAAATGTTCCATAAGTTCTTTACAATGTTACTGTGGTGATATTTTGGTCTAGCATCTTTTTTTCCCTCCCCCTCCCCCAGCGGCTGTTATTTGGATCTACAACATTTCCACTTTGGTGAAAAACAAGTTAATAAACTCCACAGGGCCCATATGCAGTTGCCTGAAGACTTTTTGCGGGACTCCACTTCCTTTGAAAAGAGTCAGGCTGTTTGGAGACTCAATATGCTACCAAATGGGATTCTCCTATACCTTCCTACCTCTCGACAGTCTACCAAGGAAATGGTTTATCTTCTCACTTTAATAAACACTCTTTATCATCACAAACATTAGAAACTTTTCCACATCCATTATGGTGGCTTCTCAAAAGGAATATCACAAATGACTTGTGATCAAGAGTATAATTTCAGTGACTACCAGGGTCAGGATATTGGGGGTAGGGAGATCTGAAAATAAATTGTCTTTTAAAATGCCATTCACCCCTTTTGAAGTAAATTTACTCAGAATTATGACTCTGATAAAGTCTTTCAAGTATTCTTGAAAAATACATTATTTCTCATCTTCCTGGCTATCTCACTTAGCCTGGAATGGAGCCATAAAATAGGAAGAACATGTAAAGATCTGTAAGCAGCCCAAATAAATGTTGCAGAGTTCACACCCCAAAGCTTATAGACTTTATTCATAGAGGAGTGTTTCACCCATACTCTATTTATTCTTAACATTACACACAATTATATCTGGTTTTCCAGCCCATTGCAGATTAGAATCGGCCAATTAGAATGGAGAGAGGCGCTGCCAAGTGAGAGTTAGAAATGTTATCAACAGAAGACACAAAACTGAAAATTCACAGCCGTTCCAGGGCCTTTAAAATTGGGCAAAAAGCCTTTCACACCTCCAGACCCATGAGAGCACACTGTGTTACAACTCAGTGCAATCATCGATGTTCAGAATGATAAGTTGGAGCCATCGAGAGGATGCATTACGTTCGGAATTCTCTCTGTAGGAGAACAGAGTGTGTGTAATATATTTTAGGAAGATGACCATCCAAAATAATTAGTATTTTAAAAGGTGAGGCTCAGCAATATAGATTGGTTTACTGAAAGCTGGATTACTGAAGTCACCTCCTATCCTGTCTTCTGCCTCCAATCTCTCCATCTAACCCCAACTACCTACCTCCATCACGTCATCCTTTAGCTTACTACAAGATTAATTTTCTGAAAGCAATAGCTCTGATCAATTTACTTCCACACTTAGGAATCACCAATCGTTCTCCTACACCAATAAAACAAAATATTCAACTTATCATTTAAAGACTTTCCACAATGTAGCCTCAATCTATCTTTCCAGTTTTATTTACCACCGTTCCTCTCCAGCTCAGTAGTTTTCAATATTGTCTCTAGACCAGCAGCACCAGCAACACCTCGGAACTTGTTAGAAATATACATTATAGGGCCCCACCATAGAATTATTAAATCAAAAGGTCTGGGGGTGGGGCCCAGCAATCTGTTTTAATAAGCCCTCCAGGTGATTCGGATACACTGTAAGTTTGAGAACCACCAATCTAGCCAATCTGAATGGCCATCACATAATTGTACTTTACCTCTCCTGTCTCTATGGTTTGCTCATGATGTTTCCTTTGTCTGGAATCCCCCTTGCCTTTGCCCCCCCTTATCAAATCCTATATGTTCTTTAAAAAGTACCTCTTCAGGGAATATCCTATATTCTACCCAATGAAATGCAACTTCTTTCTCCTACAAACCCTCATAAAAATGTACTTGCAGTCCATTCATTCATTTTTCCATTCAACTAGTATTCATTCACTAAAGTTGGCTAGGTGCCAGGCACATGGCACTGGGGATATAGGTGGACAAGTAAATAGGAAATTATACCACAGTGTCTCATGCAGGTAACTGTGAGAACACAGGAAAGGAACATCTCTCCCAGACATCAAGGTTTGATAACACTTTTTTTTAGAAAGTGTCATCTGAACTGAGTATGAGAAAAATGAGTAGAGATAATCAGTGAGGAGAAATTTTTAAAAGAATAAGCAACATGTACTCAAAACCTGTTTTAAGTAAAAATTCATACATGATATAAAAATACAGAGTTAAGTTGACTGCTGTAAACAAATACTCTTACCAGAATGTCAAGGTCTCTTCAGGGATCTTTCTCTTCCCTCCAACAGCTGTTGTTAATACAAAGATACTAGTCAATTCAATTATCTCCAAAGTGTGCTAGTCATATTCCTGGCATGTTGGAGAGTCCCTTTCCTGAAATCCCTGAAGATTAATTTACATGTGGTCTATTTCTAAATTCTGCAGCCAGCTTTCCAGCCTTAAACCAGCCTAAATTATTGCTAGAACCACCGTATTATCATTCTTGCTTTGACCATCTAAGACCCCAACTAGAACCTCACCAACCTCTCTATCAAATGTCAACTGTCTCTTTTTTTTTGAAATTATGTATAGGATCAATACAATTTCTTTTGTTTTAATTAATATGTATTGGGGTGACAATTGTTAGTAAAGTTACATAGATTTCAGGTGTACAATTCTGTATTACATCATCTATCCCATTGTGTGTTCACCACACTGAGTCAGTTCTCCTTCCATCACCATATATTTCACCCAATTTATCCTCATCTACCACCACCCCTTACCCTCTGGTAACCACTAAACTATTGTCAACAAAGGAACAAGATAAACACACAAAGAAACAAAAACTCAGCTCTGTTATTAAAAACGTCAAAGCTACCTAGAAATGTTCCCCAGTTCTAATGTCACATCAGGCAATTGACCTTCATCCACAGAGTTCCACAAACTTAAAAGGACCGACCTCCTATTGTCAATTATGAAAACTACCATCTTTGGTTACTTCAAGGTCAGATGACCCTCAGGCTGTCAAGGGTCTGAGATCCTTGAGAGCTAGTGTTTGAAGTGACTCCTGGGCGGAACAAAGCTATTTCCTAGTTCACTGGAGGCTCCCCTCAGAGTGGGCTGAAAAGTCATGAACATAGGATCTCAAATTGCCTAATCTGCTCAGAGATCCTAAATTCACCCGCCTTGAGGTGTCTGTAGACGAGGCCCAACTGACATGCTAATCTACAGACAGCTGTCTGACATTAGATCTAAAAACTAGCCTCTAAGCAAACACCCTTGTGTCCAAAAGTTATGGATGGAAAATAACTTTGCTGTAACAGCAAGAACACTACATGGTGCTGAGAGGGGAAAAAAAAAAAACCACCAAAAACATTCAACTCAGAGTCAAAAAAATGAGACTATTGCCCCTTCTCTTCCAAGCCATCAGCCTCGGGACCTCTCTGAGCCTCATCCTCCCCAGTCACAACTTAAGGAAATCAGGTGTAGTGCTACAACTGTGGCAGAGATTTCTGGTTGTCCAACCCAATATCCATTCTTCCGTTTAGCCTGAGTTATAGATCATGAGGATGAAGTGCTAAATTGGCTGCAATATAAGCACAGCTGACCAGCTTGGAACCATGTGCAATGTTCAAAGGGCAGCCAGCTGCACGAGTCCCCACTGTTTCCCATGGTTTCAACAAACAGCAGCAGGTATTGATCCGGATCTGAAATTCAGATCTACCTCTATCTGGGCTATTAAGTCCAGAAAGCATAGGCGTCAGGGGCTCAGACTAGTTCATGATGCTATATGCTCTCATTGTCCAATATTTTATTTCTGGCCAATTTTTTCACTTCACAAATTGGACACTTTTATTACTTTATACTATCAGTGTTTCTTTAGATTTACACACATACCAGGGGTGCTAAAAATGTACACATTTTAAGAGATCTTATCCATGTATTACTTTTTGAAGTTGAATTGAATTAGGGTAGCAAGGTGCATGTAGTATGACATTCGCTCAAAAGATGGGGTTAATCAAATGAATGCTAGTGTCGTTCATTGTATTACACTGTTAATTCAGTTGTTGCTTTTCTTAAGATGTGTATACACTTTTTTGGGGCACCCTCAGTATTAGCCAACACCTTTACTCATATTCCTTGTTAGCTTCCAGGCTTTCTCTCTGGGATCGTTTTTCTTCTGTTTGAAGTATAGCCTGCGCTTTTTCCATGACAGAGGGTTTTTCATAATAAACACCCAATTTTTGTTTTTCCGAACATTATTTTTAATTGCCTCATTTTTGAAACATATTTTTGTTGTGTGTAAGCCTAGGTTGATAATTATTTTCTATCATCCTACTGAAGACATGATTCCACTGTCTTCTTCATTCCAATTGTTACTGTTGAAATGTCATTTATCATTGCTATTCCTGTTTTGGTGATCTGTCTTTTCCTTCTTCCTGCTTCTAAGATATCCCCTTTTTCTTAGATATTCTGTGGGTTCACTGTAATATCTCTAGATGAGAATTTACTTTTTCTGCTTTGGATTCATGTTGGCCTCCTGGACCTGAGAATCAGTTTCTCTGCGTAATTTTGGAAAATTCTCAGCAATTCCTTCTTTAATATTTCCTTTTCCTCTATTATCACCAACAGAAGCACCAATTACATTAAAACCCTCACCCAATCCTTCCTGTCTTTGGCCTTGCTTTCGTATTCCCCATTTCTTTGTCTTTCTGAAGTATAGAGGGTGCCAAAAAAAAGGTGTACACATTTTAAGAAAGGAGAAAACTGTATTAAAATTGTAATACTCAATATATATTGATAACAAAAGATGAACACAAGTCACATTTGACTTCTGCAATGATAAGAGGTGCTCAAACTGGTTATCATCAGCATCCAGATACTTCTGATTACGGCGAACTACTGCTTGAGCAACGTTGACCAAAGTGTCCACTTATATACATTATTTCAACACCCCCGGTATATTCTGGAGAAATTCTTCAGGTCTATCTTCTAATTCATGTATTTGTTTTGTAGCTATGTTTATTTTTCTGACTAATACAGTCATTTCAATTATTTTAAGGTAATATTCGAAATTTTTGTACTTTTTTATAGTCCTTAAATTATTTGTAACTAGAGTTTCTCATTTATACCAAAATAATTCCAATTGTTTTGACATTTTTTTAAAAAAATGAATGAGGAAGTAATTGGGGGGGCTCTCTAATATAATCATTTCACTTTACATATAAGAAAATGAGACCCAGATCATACAAGACACCATTTCAAGGTCACACAGCGATTTAGGACAAAACCAGACTTGAATCCAATTCTCATAACCCCCAATTTCAGGTTCACTTCACCACACTGCAGTTCTGAAACAATGCTCAGTTTCACTACACAGAAAAACGGTACTGCCACCTCTCCAAACCTTCACATTTTTCTTTTCTCTATACCTATTTTAGAATAGTCTGATTTTTCTTAGAGACAGCTCAGTCTCTTTTAAGGCCTGAGTTCAAAGGCTCCTCTTTAATTGATTTCCTTTTTTGATTCAAATTATCATTTCCAAGATAACATGGAACGCACCTTAGAAGAGAGATCAGGTAAAATTTCCTACCCGTAAGTACTTAGACGAAGAATTGCTATGTAACACATCAAATTAACCATTCTAAAGTTTGTGCCAATCTTGCAGCCATACACTTTACAGTATACAAAAGTATTCTCACATCTTTTACCTCTGGGCTCCTCACCAATCCTGAAGTATAGATACCCACAGGTTGTTATTACTCCAGAGGTGGATTAGCTGGAAACTAACGAATCAAATATCCCCTTTTACACCTAATTTTGTTTTGTAATTTCTTATTACTGTTTTTCATGAGGGGCACCCAAACAGTGTAAGCTTTGAGCCCTACGGAACCTGGATCTGATCCTGCTAAAACGCCATTTTACAGACAGCAACTGAGGCTAGGTAAAGTTATGTAACTTCTCCCAGATTTAATCGCCATAAAATTATATGTGTACAGCTTGACCTACTTAATTATTCTGAAGTCAGTATTTTTTAACATGCAGCATGGCAAAATTTCCCAAATACCAATGCATTGCAACGGAGTTGATAGTTAAGATGACTCGATGGTAGATCATTCTGAAATATTCACTGATGTTTTCCCACACCACCACGTCCTTGCACCATTCAAGCCCAAACAGCTAGAGGCTTACACACACACACACACACACACACACGTGCGCGCGTGCGCACAGGTTAGGGCTGTCACAGCAGAGATGTAGAGAAGAAAATCACGTTAACGTCCTTCTGTTGAATTTCAGCTTTCGAAGCCCATGGCAGAAATGATGACTGTCAGGTGACAGCCTGGCAGGAGTTCCTTGCACCACCATGGTATGGGATGGCACACATAACTGCTGGCAATGCCAAGGGCAAAATTAGACTGAGACAGCCCTAAATGGTGTGTGTGTGTGTGTGTGTGTGTGTGTGTGTGTGTGTGTGTGTGTGTGTGAGAGAGAGAGAGAGAGAGAGAGAGAGAGAGAGAGAGAGAGAGAGAGAGAGAGAGAGAGAGAGAGAGAGAGACCCTTACTCCTGAGACAAGAACCATGGGGGGGGGTGTACATCACAGCAGCGACTGGCATGACCCTCCCTTTCCCCATGCCACAGGGTTTTATAAATCCCCTGTAACCTAGAAAACAGTCATGAAAAGAGGCTGAGGAGGATTCTGAGGGGAGCTGAGACCTGAAAGTGACTGAGATAATATTTTGTGCCATCTGGCAGATTCAGGTCTTTAGAAAGAAGCTAAATTCACTTGTGTAAATAATGAACTAACTTGTGAAACCGAATTGTGTGAGCTATGAAATCTGTATCCACTATAGGATTATTTTTAAACCAAATATTACCATGTGGGCAGGAGAAGGCATGCTTTAGTAGAAAAGACTTCTACTTAAAATCAGAACCTCTCTCTTCACGTCCCAGCCCTGCCACTTACTATCTTTGTAATCGTGAGCAAGTAATTTAAAATCTCTGAAACAGTTTTCTCATCCATGAACTGGGATCCCTATCCTGTGTTCCTCTTAATACCCTGTTTCCCGAAAATAAGACCTAGCCGGACAATCAGCTCCAATGTGTCTTTTAGAGCACAAATTAATATAAGACCCGGTATTATATTATACTATATTCTATTTTATTATATTATATATTAAAGACCTGGTCTTATAGTGAAATAAGATGTGATCTTATATTAATTTTTCCTCCAAAAGATGCATTACAGCTGATTGTCCTGCTAGGTCTTATTTTCGGGGAAACCCGGTACCATACAGGAGAAATAAAATCATACAGGAGAAAGCATTTTGCACAATGTAAAGCTCTCTAAAAATATTAGGGGTTGTTATCCATCACACATTTATTTTCATGCATCTTGTACTAGCCTTTCTCTTTTCAATGTGGATATTATTGTCAGTGTCTGGAGAAACATCTGCTCTATAATGCGTTTTGTTCTTTTTCATAGAATACACCCAGAGACATGTGAGTGAAATAGCACAAGTCCTTATTCTAACCCCAGTGTCCAAGAGGGCATCTGGATGCTGGATGCTGGCCAGAGGCAAGGCTGCCGCAGGTTTTCCAGCATATTCGTTACTCATGGCTGCTATATGAAATCACCAGAAACTTACCAATTTAAAGCAATACAAATTTATTATCTTATACATCTACCTGGAGGTCAGAAGTCCAAAATGGGTCTCAGTGGGCTCAAATCACATTGTGAGGGCTGTCTTCCTTCTGAAGGCTACAGAAGAGAACCCATTACCTTGGCTTCTGCAGCTTCTAGAGGCCACCCATATTCCTTAGCTCATGGCCCCGTCCTCCATCTTCAAAGCAGCAGCAGAGTATCTTCAAATCTCTCTACTTCCAACTCTCCTGCCTCCCTCCTACAAGGACTCCTGTGATTAATTGGGCCCATACTAACAAACGTGGACAATCTCCTCATCTCAAGGTTTGTACCTTTCATCACATTGGCATGAGTTTTCTGGGACTGCCATAACAAAGTCCCACAAACTGGGTGGCTTAAAACAATAGAAATGTATTCTCTTAAAGTTCTAGAGGCTGAAAAACTGAAATCCAGATGTCAGCAGGGCATGCTCCCTCCGAGGGTTCTAGAGGAAGATCCCTCATAGTCATTCCTTGGCTTACAGAGGCAGCACTCCAATGTCTGTCTCCATAGTCACATGGCCTTCTCCTTTCTGGATATCCCTGTGTCCCAATTTCCCTCTCCTTGTACCGATGCCAGTCAGATTGGTTTAAGAGCATACATACCCTGTCCCAATATGACCTCATCTTAACTAATTACATATGCAATGACCCTATTTTTAAATAAGTCACATTCTGAGGAAACTTGGATTAGCACATCAACATTCTTCCGGGGGAAGGGAGCACAATTTAACCCCTAACACCATGTAAGGTAATACATTCACAGGTTCTAGGGGTTAGGACATGGACACTGGGTTGGGGGGGAGGGGGTCTGTCCCCTGCATCCAGATTCTCCACAGGGCTTCACTCACCCACACCGTGGAGATCTCTAGGCCTTGCAGAAGGGGCAAGGGCTAGCTGGCGACAAGGGCCAGTGTCCTGGCATGGAAGGAGTTTACCTTCAGTGATATCTGGATTCAAATTGGTCTCTGCTCCCTGCAGTTGCGCAAACTCAGAACAAACGCTTTTACCTCTGTGAGACTCGATGACATTGTCTGAAAACAGGTCTAATAATGTTTATCTCCGAAGGGTAGCTGTCCAAGTCCATGAGGCTAGTGTATGAAGCACTTGGCCCATCGAAAGCGCATATGAAATGGGAGCTGTTACCAGGTGTCCCCACACCCCGATGTTTAAGGAAAAAAGTAAAACTTTGTTCCACATAATTGCTCCCACTGCCACTTTCATTCCACTTTAAAACAACAAATGGGTCTGTGTTCCGAGCTGGGCCTGCCAAGGCAGAGTAAGAGTTAAATGAAGAGGCCACAGGCCAGGTGGGGGCAGGGACCACTCCAGGGACCCACTGCCTCCCTCCTCAGGTTCTCCCTTTTCTCTGTCCACCTTCCTTGAACTTGGGTCCGAGCACTGCAGAGACCTCCAAGCCCTGGGGTGCCCCTGAAGCCAAGGGCTAGGGCATTTCTGAACATGCCAAAGTCCCTAGACGTAAAATTTTAAAAGAAAGAGAACCACAACTGTCTATGGCCCCTGTCAATCTGCTTCAAGTCACTTCCTTGTGTCTCCGAAGAAAGCACCGCCTCACTTGAAGACAGTTTTGGCGCTGAGCCGCATTTTTCAGAGAGAGCAGAAAGAAAGAGGAGGTGACAGGAGCTTGAAATCCTAACTTTGCCACCATTTGACCACAAGGACACAAGGCTGGGTGGATTTAAGACTAACGCGGGCTGTCAGGGAAGTAAGAAAGATATCTGCTCTACTACCTGTGCATTTTGTTTCTGAGTGAAGTAGGAAGACTCAGGAAAGGGATGAAGGACAGGCATGAATACACCAGGGGGTTCGGTTGTGTTTGCTCTTGGTCTTTAATCTGAGGCTCTTCAAAGCAATCCTGAACCACATTTCAGCTACAGGTTAGAAAGTCGTCCTCTTAGCAAAGCATTCCCTCCAATCTCTGCCTTTCTCTTCACATGACCTTCTCCCTGTGTGTGTGTGTCTGTCTTCATAGAGCCGTCTCCATATAAGGACACCAGTCATGCACGAGGACCCACCCTACACCTCATCTTAATTAACTACATCAGCAGCCACCCTACTTCCAATTAAGGTCCCATACTGAAGTACTGTGAGTTAGAACTTCAACATATCATTTTAGGGGAGACACATTTCAACTCATAAGAGGTAAATCAGGCCCTATTTGCGGTACCAATATGCAGCCTGCTGGAAGGGGCATCATGGGCTACACCACTGGTTCTCAACCAGGGGTGATTTTGCCCCCCAGGGGACACTGGGCAATGTCTTGAAGATATTTTTGTTGTCCCATCTGGAGCTACCGGCATCTAGTGGGGAAGAAGCAGGGATGCTGCTAAACATCCTACAGAACAGCCCCCCACAACAAAGAACCATTAAGCCCACAGTGCCCAAGTTGGAACCCCTCGTGGTACAGTAACAAAACCTCTTCTGCCTCCTACTCTCTCCCCATCAGAAGTGTCAGTCTCTAACCAACCTGCTGCCAAATCAATCTCTCTCTTCCAATCTCCCTATCTCTCTCTCTCTCTCTCTCTCTCTCTCTCTCTCTCTCTCTCTCTCTCTCTCTCTCTCTCCATCTCTCCATCTCTCCATCTCTCACCATCACTGGTCCTGTGACTTCAAGTTATGTTTACTCCTCTCCCCTTCAGACTTGCCAATTCGAGGCAAGGTGTTCAAATTGATGATTTCAAAGGTTTCGCTCTCTGCCATGCGGCTTGCTCCCGCCTCCCTGCGGCGCCAACAGATGAAGTTGTGAGGGCTGCTGGCCTCCCCGCATCTAATCCTGAGCCTCGGCAGCAGCAGGGAAGGTGGCAAATGTTCAATAGCAGTTGTTGGCAAAGAAGCACAGCAGTGGCCAGACCCGATGATGCCACTGCATGCGCAGAAGCCACTTTAGCAAATTTCTCCTACATGGTCAGATTTGCAACCAGGACAAAGCCCTCTGCAGCGTGTGGGTTCTGGGAACCAGAAAACGCGGAGCTCCTTTTGAATTCTTTGCTGGTTAGTAAGTTTGGATGACTGGCTGGGATCTCTTTTTTCATTTCTGTTATTAATATTGGTCAATGAATGTGATCTGTGAAATGCAATAGGGGGATGAATAGATGTGGCAGTAAAACATAAAGCAGAAAATTTCCACATGAGTGTGGGTTTATCGAAAGTGAAATGGCTTCTGCATCAATTAGGCTCTGATCGGCAAACCATCATAAACTACTCGTCAGTTTGCTAGATGACATTAATGAATTAACGATTGGGTAATACTTGCAAACTGTAAAGCACCAATTAATATTAAATAACCTTCTGATTAGGCACAAATGTGATTTTTGTTAACTGCTTATAGGGTCTTTGGGTTTCTATTCTTGTCTTTTCATATTATGTTTGTTAATCAAATACATAGCTGTGTCAGAATTCAGGCATTCATCCTCCCAGTTACATCAAACAGTGACATACCCTTGTATTTAATTAGGGAGGAAAATGTCTTGTCTTGTCTCAAAATTTAGCATTTGGGTCCTAGTTACCTTTTGGTTTGGATTCAGGACTGAGGAGTTGACATGAGATTCCTATCATCCTTCTATTTTCAGATCAACTGTGTAATTAACAGAGAGCATTCAACCTTGGTCATAATCATAGTAACAGGCCTAAGAAAGGTAGTTAGACAGGGATTTTGGACAGTGCTTTTGTCTGTTTCCAGGGCAAAATATCCTTCCCCAGAATCCTCTTCTAGTTAGTTCCCTTTGCCCATAGCTCCCTCGTGTGATTTGTCACTATAATTGTCAAAAAACTGCCAATGGCAAAAATTCAGCTCGTTTAGCTTTAGAAATGCCGTGCCTCCATTTTAAACCACTCACCTCCTAAGACCTGAGACTGAAACATCATCTCCATCAGAGAGCATGAAACATGACGGAACAGGGATTTGTTTAGGAAGTTTCTGCACGTCTTTTTTCTTTCGGTATATTTTGCTTTGGTTCGAAGGAGCATGTCCCCTGTTCCTGGGAGTCTGGCACTTCAGGAAGTGACTCTGAATTGGCCTAAGGAAAGAATTCCATAGTCTTCAACTTTTATCTGAGTGGGAACTAGTGGTCAGAGTTGGGGTTATTGTTCTCAATTCCTTTTACTTGTCTTTTTAGTTATATAACTTAATATTTTTCATCACTACTAATGAAATATTTATATCATACAGAAAGTAACATGACCCATGTACTCACCACCCAGCTTTACCAGAAGTGAAAATTTTACCACATATGCTTCTG
Organism: Rhinolophus hipposideros; assembly: GCF_964194185.1. NCBI lineage: Eukaryota > Metazoa > Chordata > Mammalia > Chiroptera > Rhinolophidae > Rhinolophus > Rhinolophus hipposideros. The sequence continues at coordinate 11,310,554 of NC_138046.1, forward strand.
AACTTCATGTTTTAAGGAATAAAATGTTACAGCTCAAGCTCCAAACCCCTTCCATATCTCCCCTCTTTTTCCCTCCCCAGAATAACCACTCTCTTGAAGTTGGTGTGTTTATTTCCCATGAATGTTCTTGTTCTTGTCTCTCTATATATGTATTCATAAGCAACATATGACATTGTTCTGGGTGATTTTTAATTTGCATAACTAGCATCCCACTGACCACATCCAGGCTGCTATCCTAGGGAATCTTTCATGCATGCTCACAAGGACACATGTAGATTCTTTGTAGATTTATTGTAGTACTAATTGCAATAGCAAAAAGGAAGGTGAATGCAACTTAATCAGTAGGGGGATGGATAAATAAACATGTGCTTTCTTCATACAGTGGACTTACCACACTGCAGTTAAAAGAAATGGACTAAATATATGGATTAACACAAATAAACCTCAAAAACAAAGTTGAGTGAATAAAGCAAGTTCTGTAAACGTTCATTCAGGATGATACCTCCAACTAACCTATTTAACTCATCCATAACTCTAATGTTTCTGATATCTGTCTGTTTCTTCACATTTAAAACAAAGATAAAAAATGGTATTTCAGTTATTTGATTTAAATATCTCTTCCACTTTGACAAGCACTTCCACATACAGTCTCAATAATAAAATCAAATGTGAAGACAAACGTGTTCATGTGAAAAAGTGCTTCTTCAGTTTTTGGAGTCCTGAAGATTTTTCATAAAGACTTGGTTAGCTTGAGAAAGCTACTTGGATGGGTTATATTCTCATCTGTAGGACCATCTGCATAATATGTGAAACTCATTAATTAACATAAGCCTCTGACCTTCTCCGAGCCTCCTAATCAGCTACGCTTTGAACTAAAGAAGAAGAGGAGAAAGTCCCTCTCCGGAAGGACCTCTGGGCCTTTCATGGTGCTGCCTCTACAGAAATCTCGCTCTATAAAATGACTTGAACGTTTCTACATGCCTCCTCAGGGTAACACAGAAGTTCCTTGTTTCAACTTTCAAAATCCCTCTAGCATATAAACTGATTCAGCTTTCATCACATAGTAGGACCTCAAGAAGACAGCCTTAACACACAGTTCTTCCCAACTCTCTTCTCTCAGCATGGAGAAGGCAAATAATTTGAAGGCAGGAATTATGACTCTCTATTCGCATCCCGCAAGGCATGGCTTTTGCACATGAAAGCTGCTCAAATGTGAAGGAACTACAGAGCCGTGGCAAGCACACAGTCTGAAGTCACACTATACAGGCTTGCCTTCAGATTGCTGATCTGCCAACTAAGCTTGGGTTTGAGCTGCCTGATAACTTGCCAGATTCAGCAAATAAAAATCTAGGACACCAGTTGAATTGGGGGGACATATTTATACAAAAAATTATTCATTGTTTACCTGAAATTAACATTTAACTAGGCATTATGTATTTTATCTGTTGATCCTTCTTTGAGCAAACTACTTGTCGGTGTTTCAAACAGGTTTCCCTGCAGAAACGGCCCAAAGGGGAGCAGCACGCCCTATACTAAGAGTCACACATTGGATGGGACAGAACCCTGGCCTATCCTGCCTCTCCAGAGGATGGGTTCAGGACTCCTTGGCACTTAGTACCCTGAAGTCAGAGACCCTAAACAACCTATTCAGGACAACCCTTCCCAATGAAGAACAGTCCCTCCCACAGTCCTAATTGTGCCTTATTGGAGAAACACTGTATCAGATGCCTGTGGAATAAGGGTAACTGTGCTTATTTTAATGTTGAGTTGGGTATTTTATACCAGATGGAAATTGTTCTTTTCTCCCTCCCTCACTTTGAACATGTATGGTCCTGTGCCACACATGAAAATGGTGACATTATGGGATAACAAAGAATGAGCAGAAATCACTTGAATTCTGTTGCCATCACTCCTGTGACAGGCAACAAATTCCCATCAGTGAATCGTCATGCTTTCCTAAGAGAAACTTCCTCTTTAACTCAGAATTTGTTCAGACAAGACATTGGACAAATACAAATGCATGCTATTTCTCTCCCTTATTTTTTTCCCAATATATGTCCCTAGCTACACCGTGAGCATTATAGGAATACACAGGAGGTACAACAGCCTCACCCCACAATCTAATACTGAAAATAGCATACAAGGAGGAAAGATGAGAGGGTTCCGGTCTTATGTCTGCTCCAAAACCGTTGATCATTCAATAACAACAATAATAACCAGACAGACTTTTGGTCTGCCTGCATCCTTGGGTGGCTATCTTAGCTTGTACTAAAAATGCTCCCTTCCTCTTTTAAATGCACTATTACCCTCAATATTGCAGCGCCTGAGTCTGGTCATACATTTGGCCTAAAGGGAGGGACTAAGGAGATAATGAGCTTCAAAGAAAAAAGAGGTCTCAGCAGTTCCATAAATAATTTCTGAGTTTCTCTTCAAAGTCATGTAAGGGAGTGGAAGTTTTAGCATCAAACACCTGGTTTCAAATTTTGGTTCCACCATGTACTAGTTCTGTCACCTTAAAGTTCTTGAACCTTTTTGTGCCTGTTTCCTTATCTGTGAAATGGGGGTAGTAACAAATACTTCAAAGAGTTATCATGAAGATTCGAGAAATAATATGTGTAAAGCATTTCACACAATGTGAGACAGAGAACAAGCGCTTGGTAAATATCTACCATTACTGTGATCCTCTCAGAAAAGCGTCCCCTCTGACTTGAAGCCAACACAGTCACAAGCAGACTGAAGTTAGCCTTGAATAACACACGTCTGGACAGTCAGGGGAATGGTCCATGTATCTCTTAGCTCAATAAAGACTTCCAGGAAGTACATACACGCACTTCCCAAGCAAAACAATAGGATAGCAGTTCACATATAACCAAGATTCAGTCACATACATACTTAAAGATTTTTCATAAGCAACTTATTACTTGGGAAAAAGTGTAATTCTCAATTGAAGGTATTTGGCTCAGATGTCAGTGCCAATTACAAATGCCATTTTGGGATCACAGCCATCTATAAAATGTCTTCTATAAAAGGGGAAATATTAATTTCCATTTTAGCTTCTGTCTGGAAAAAGTATCTCACTCAGTTTTACAAGTGGATGGCACTATCTCCATGTTTTGTGAATCTCTCAGGGCCTTCCTTATCTAGTTAGATCTAGCTGCTTAGCACTTTTGATTCATGATTGTCCTTGAAAGAATCCTGTGACACTTAGTATCCATTCCTACTCTCTTCCCTGTACCTGCCTACGTACTACGGGGATGGAAAAACTACAAACCATTTCCCAGGCTCTCTTGCAGCTAGGATTCTGGATGTAAATTCCATTCAGCCAATGAGATGTGCCTGCACAAGGTTTGGAAGGTGGGAGTGAGGCAAAGGCCATCTTCCTGCTGCTGTTGTCACTGTTGGTCCAGTGTCACTGGTCCTCCCTGAACTCTGTGGGGTGGAGAGGGAGTGAAGGCAACAGCAATGGTGACAGGGACTGGAGCAGTAGCTTCCTAGTCTCTGGATCCTAGTTATAGTGGTACTTCCTGATCCCAATCTTCTACTCCTTCCAAGTATTTTAAAAGCACTGAACCCTGACTAATACAATTCCCTTGTACTTTAAAAAATCTTTCCATCAACAATATTTTAACAGTAGTGAGGCATGAACTCTACCTCCTTAGGCTTTGAAAATATAGCCTCAAATGAGCCCTTGCACGCATTAAATGTCTAAGGCTCATATTTTATTCCAGAAATTAATGCAAAATTTGAATTCTGCTTCATAATTTATCTGCTTCAGAATTAATAATTGTTTTCGTAGGATAACTTTATAATTTATTTACCTTCAAATAAAACATATCCCAGAGGAAAACGTGCTATGCTTATTGTGTATCACAGATCAGTGGTTCCCAAACCAGGATTTGCGTCAGAATACACACAAAGCATCATTAGCTACATGTTCTCAAGCCCAACACTAGACCTTTGGAATGAGAATCTCTGAAGGTGCATGGTGGACCATAGAATCTGACTTTCTAAAGTCCCCCGACCTCACTCCCCCACCCCCATTGACTCTGATGTGCAGTGCAGCCACATTTGAAAATTATTTGTTTGGATCATCAGGAAATTATGTACCTGGACTTTATTACCTCAGTTTACCCAAATAGATTTTTTTCAGTGATTGAGTTGTGAGTTGATATTTTGGCTGTGTTTTTATAGAGGGTAAATGGAGAAAATATTCAGTCAAAAGTTTCTGTGTCTTTTTTGTTGTTGTTTGGAACCACAAAAGACCCCGAATAGCCAAAGCAATATTTAAAAAAAAAGAACAATACTGGAGGTATCACACTCCCTGATTTTTGCTTGTACTACAGGGCTACAATAATCAAAACAGCTTGGTATTGGCAGAAAAACAGACACATAGACCAATGGAATAGAATTGAGAACCCAGAAATAAAACCACATGAATATGGACAGATAATTTTTGACAAAGAAGCTAAAAACATACAATGGAGGAAAGACAGTCTCTTCAATAAATGGTGCTGGCAGAACTGGATAGCTACGTGCAAAAGAATGAAACTGGACTGCTATCTGTCACCATGTACCAAAGTTAATTCAAAATGGATCAAAGACTTAAGCATAAGATCTGACACAATAAACTGCATTGAAGAAAACATAGGTACCAAACTTATGGACCTTGGGTTCAAAGAGCATTTTATGAATTTGACTCCAAAGGCAATGGAAGCAAAAACTAAAATAAACGAATGGGATTATATGAAACTGAAAAGCTTCTGCACAGCAAAAGAAACTATTGACAAAATAATGAGGCAACCAACTGAATGGGAGAAGATTTTTGCAAACAGTGCCTCTGATAAGGGGCTAATATCCAAAATTATCCAAGGAACTCATGAAACTCAACAACAAAAAAACAAACAACCCAATTGAAAAATGGGCAGAGGACCTGAAGAGACATTTCTCCAAAGAGGATATACAAATGGCAAATAGACATATGAAAAAATGCTCAACATCGCTAATCATCAGAGAAATGCAAATGAAAACCACAATGAGATATCATCTCACCCCAGTCAGAATGGCTTTCATCAACAAGACAAATAGTAACAAGTGTTGGAGAGGCTGTGGAGAAAAAGAAACCCTCACACACTGTTGGTGGGAATGCAGACTGGTGCAGCCGTTATGGAAGGCAGTGTGGAGGTTCCTCAAGAAATTATGAATAGAATTATCATATGACCCAGCAATTCCTCTCCTGGGTATCTACCCAAAAAATCTGAAAGCATTTCTCTATAGAGACACGTGTGCTCCAATGTTCATTGCAGCTTTGTTTACGGTGGCCAAGACATGGAAACACCCAAATTGTCCTTCGATAGATGAATGGATAAAGAAGTTGTGGTATGTATACACAATGGAATACTATTCGGCGTTAAGGAAAGATGATATAGGAACATTTGTGACAACATGGATGGATCTTGAGAGTATAATGCTAAGTGAAATAAGTCAGAAAGAAAAAGCAGAGAACCCTATGATTTCACTGATATGTGGTATATAAACCAAAAACAACAAAAGAACAAGACAAACAAATGAGAAACCAAAACTCATAGACACAGACAATAATTTAGTGGTTACCACAGGGTAAGGGGGTCGGGGGGCGGGTGATGAGGGTAAGGGGGATCAAATATATGGTGATGTAAGGGAACTGACTCTGGGTGGTGAATACACAATGGGATTTATAGACGATGTAATACAGAATTGTACACCTGAAATCTATGTAAATTTACTAACAATTGTCACCCCAATAAATTTAATAAAAAAAGAAAAGTTTCTGTGTCTTTTTAAAACATACAATAAAAAAACATTGCCCAGTATGCCACTCAATGTTGCTTATATAAGATACCACACAATAAATTTCTGGTAATATTCTTCCATCAGTATAAATGCAAATGTAAATACAAACAATACAGCCAACCTATTTACCTTTTTTGTTTGGGATCCAGAAATCTCAGAGATAAACTCTATGGTCTATTCGGTAGAGAAGTCATTCCCTATTTCTGGTATAGTTATTTCATTCCTTCTAAATGGTTATCTCATTTCTTCTAAACAATTTGGTTTTGTTTTAGTTTATGTATTTATTTTTATTGTTCCATTTCAGGTCTTTTAATATTGTAAACATTATCAAATGTAGAAAGGATACAATTTATAAGTTAATTAATTGGCTTTCTTTGGCTTTGGTCTGTTCAAGATGAATGACAGAATTGATTATACTGAGGAACAATTATATTCAGCATATGAAGGTCTCAGAGGATTTTGCCAACATATGCTCCCTTTAAATCATTATTTATTCAGATTACATTGTCATAAAGAAATCCAGACAACAGAAAAATATGCAAAATAGAAAATGTAAGTCCCCTTGTATTGCAATACTATTCCTTCCCTCACAACAAAAATAAACCACTTTAAGTAAATTAGTATATAGTCTCTCTGATCTTATTTTCTAAACATATAATAGCAAATATATATTTCAAACTAGGATCATACTTTACATACTGTTTCGTAACGTGTTCTGTTTCTCTTACTATTCAGTTTGGATACCTTTCCATGTCAATATTTATAAGTCTGTCATAATTTTCAACAGCTACATACAATCTATTGTATGGATGTGTCATAATTTATTTCACTGGTTCTTTATTGAACATAAGCTCTTTTAGCCAATAGCATAGCATGACATGCTGTTTCCACTGGGAATGCAGGGGGGAGAGAAGTTAAAATTTCCTTTCTAAAGACATGACCTTTTACTATAGTCTCTTACTTTTAGTCACATTGCTAACTAGGAGCTCATAGTTCCTCAGTAAGGAATTCTGTAACACTAATAAAGTGGAGAGAGCGGAAAATGGTTTAAGAACCCAGTAAATGATACTTTAAAACAACTACACACTGCCGACACATCTTAAATGGGCATTCCATTTTCCCTTGGTTGATTCTAATACATGATCCCTTTTTAAAAATCTGTACCACCCAGACAGCCAGATCAAGGCACTTAGCAGGGATTTTCTTTCACAATCAAGTCAATATACAAGTTCTTAAGACAGCTAGCTGCCAAGTTGTTTTCAATGCCACAGAAAATAAAGCCTGCTTTTTGGTCAATGCATCAAAAGGAGAAGTGTTGTGTGGCTTGGCTCTCACATTGCAAGCTGCTCACATTGCAATTTGTAGAAACCAAGTCCTAATATAAACCAGGAACTCTTGGAGGAAAACAAGAGGTATAGGTGATACTCACAGGATACTAGAAGCTTTCTGTAACCAGAAGAAGCTTGCTCATGTTATCCTAAAAAATGAACTCTTTCGCTAAATATTTATAAAGAGAAAGTTTTAATATGGCTAGTATCTCCGTTGACCAATAAACTATTTTTTGTTGTAAAGATTTTGTAGGGGGTCAGATGGGCACATGTCTTATTAGGGAGACCACCTCAGGGATGATGTAGATGCCTGATCACTGCACTGTACACCTGAAGCTGAACAATAATGAATGCCAACTAGAATTTATATATATATATATATATATATATATATATATATATATATATATATACACACTCCCCTGACTATATATGTGTGTGTGTGTGTGTGTGTGTACACACACACACACACACATATATATAAATTATAGTCACGGGAGGTAGAGTACAATATAGGAAATACAGTCAATGGAACTGTAACAGCTACATACGATGTCAGAGGGGTAGTAGATTGGGGGAGGGGGTTATCACTTTGTGAGGGGTGTAAATGTCTATCTATTACACTGTTTTGTACACCTGAAACTAAACTAAAATAAAATGAAATAAAAGTAAAAATAAATAATTTTTCTATGGGGAGTAAAAAAAAATGAATAAACAGAGACAAATGACTTATCCTATTTGGTAGGGACTTGCTTTATATGACCACACATATTTTGCTAACAACATTTTATCTTGGTATGTGAGTTTGGGGAGTGGGGTAGGGAGGGGGGACACATAAGTTTCACACTCACACATAGGTCTGTCTCCAATCCATCCACATCCACTTATTCTTACATCAATCCATTTAACAAATACTCATTGCCAGGGGGCTTCACTAAAGTCAAACACTTCCGGACAACTTATTAAAGGGAAAGGCTTCAACTACTACCAACTCTGATGTGGTCGAATCATTGACCTAGTGCTACTTTCTTGAGCCCCTCAAGATCCTCTCTGTTTTGTGGGTGATAACCGACTACTTTGGGGCATGGTGAAAGTTGTGGATATTCTTACCAGACAAAATGCTCATAAGACAACATTTTAGATACACTTGAAGAGTTCTGTGGACCAAATCTAACAAAATGGTATTTATTTCAGTAAAAACAATCTGTAGAATGATACAGCCAAATGGCTTTCAGTGGTCATCTTTATGTATAACTTTTGATATAAATGTATTCACAAAACAAATACATCCTTTGTTGGAGCTCACAACCTGCTTTTCCAATCAGAAAATAGGGTCACCTTATAAAAAAGGCTGCAAGGAAACAAAGACTAAGAGTGTTCCTCTACTGCCATCTTGTGGATTTTTGTTGAAAAAAATCGTGAAAGGCGACAACGGTGTTTTTTTCTTCTAATTTTTGAAACCTGTATACCCCTCACCTATATTTGCCAACTCTTAACATCTTGCCACACCCACTCCATCTCACAACTCACCCACACCCCATTTCCCTTTTTCCAAATCATAGAAAATTAGGCTATGTTCATCATTACCTCACCACAAAATAGTTCAGTATGCATTTCCCAAGATAAGATCCTGCTATTTATTACATCAGCAGACCAAATAAATAAATAAAATAAAATAAGATAAAATAAAATAAAATAAAATAAAATAAAATAAAATAAAATAAAAACCACCATATATTCAATATCCAGTATACAGTCCGTACTACGTTTTCTTCCATAGTCCCCCAAATGTCCTTTATGGCTCCTGCTTTTCCAATCTTGGATGCACTCAGAGCATTTGGCTGTTGTGTCTCTAGTCTCCTACAATCCAGAACAATCCCCTGCATCCCTCTATTCTTCATGACATCAAATGTTGGGAAGAGTCCGGGTCAATTGTCCTTCCTCATGCCTCACATTGTAGAACTATCTGTTTCTTCATGATGAGATTCAGACCAAACATCTCCAGCAAGAACTTCACGTAAATGACACTATGTACCTTCCAATGGGTCATACTAGAGGCACATAGTGTCAGGCCAAACCACTACTGGTGCTGCCAAGCTTGACCCATTGTAAGAGCACATTTTCCCTTTATTTAAAGTACTCTGCGGAATGATAATTTGAGACTTGTTCCCAACATTCTCCCCAGTCATATTTGCATCAACTGAGGCTCCTTACCCGAACCAATTTTTACTTTGGAGGTTATAAAACAGCAAATTTTCTGATTATATCATTTCTTCTATGTTTAATAGTGGGCATTATTCTCTAAAAACAAAAACAGAGCTGTCTCCTCTCCTTTTCTTTCCTTTTAAATATCACCATGGATTCATGGATTGTTTTTTAACTCAGTGTATTAGGAATATCACCATCATTATTATTTTTAATGTTCAAATTATTCCAGACTTAGGCAGTGCAGGTCCCTTCAAGTTAGCTCCTGTGTTCTTTTGACACGTTCCCATCATGCTCTAGTCATTTTCTTACTCTCTGGTACAGAAAGATACCCAGGTTCGTGTTGTACTTGTAATTTCCTTGAAACCAGCCATTTCTTCAAGGAAACCTGATGCATCTTAGCGGTAAATGATATATAGAAACAATGAGCTGGGTGCTAAGTGTGTTCACTGCTCCTGTAGAGTTACTGCTACTGTATCCTTTCAATCCATGTAGAGAGATCAGGGGAAACTCACACACATTTTAATCATGTGTTCAGAAGACTTCTTCTATGATGGAATTGCTTTGTAGCACACCAATATTCTAACAAGAAAAGCTAGAAAAGCCGGGTTTTTAAAACTATCTTTCGTGAAGGAATCAGAGGGCTACTGAGGCAGCCAGGACTTAGAGACCAGACCCAGAAAGAAGGGAAGCTCATTAAGATGAGCCTTACTTTCTGCACACTACTTTCCCTCAGGATTTGGCATGGAGCATGAGACAAAGAAGCCAGTAAATCTTCTTTAGGTCACCTCATGGGGCTGGGAAGACTATGTAAAAATGAAGTCTGGAGCTGCTAAGGCAGCTGAATGTTGAAAGACCAAGTTTCTAAACAGCTACGAGGACACACAATAGAATCCAACACTGGAATTCTTATTTGATGAAGCCAGCATAATCCAAACTTGAAAATAACATGTCAAGAAATGAAAATCATATAATAATTAAAGGGGGCAGGACAAAATTTTGGGAGTGATAGATGTATCGATGGTCTTGATGGTGGTGATGGTTACATGGTGTATACTTATCCCCAAACTCATCGAGTTGTATACATTAAATGTATACATCTTTTTACAGGCCAATAATGCAATAAATGGTTTAAAAAAGAAATGAAAATTATAAATAATGTGTGTGTATAAATCTAATCCAGTGATATTTAACAATGAAAATACATCTCGACCAAATGGGGTTTCTGGGAAAATCCATTAGTGTAATTTACCATATTAACAGGGGAAAAAGTAGAAAATTGTATGATCACTTCAATAGATGCAGAAAAGGCATTTGATCAAATTAAACTCCTACTTGTGGGTAAAAACAAAAAAACGAAACAACTCTTAGCAAAGTTGGAAAAAAAGGGAACTTCCTTAATCTGAATAAATAGCTATAAAAAAATCATAATTATTGTTAAATTATTTTTTAAATTTCTCCTGAGATCAGAAATAAGACAAGGATGTCTGCTGGTAACAATTCTATTTAACATTGTACTGAAGGTCCCAGTCAGTGTAATCAAGTAAGAAAAAGATATAAAAGGCATAAGGATTAGAAATGAAGAAATAAAAACTATCAAGAGAAGGAAGAGCAAACTAAAGCCAAAGCAGGCAACAGGTTCTTCGAACAAATCAACAAAACTGACAAATGCTTTAACTGCATTGACCAAGCTATGAGAGAAGGCTCAAATTATTAAAATCAGAAATAAAAGAGGGACCATTACTACCAACCTTACAGAAATAAAAAAGGATATAGAAATAAAAAGAATAGTATGAAAAATGATATGCTAATCGTTTAGACAACTTAGGTAAGAAATACATTCTTAGAATGATAGAAGTTACCAAGGCTCAAGAAGAAATAGAAAAGTTTAAATAGATCTTTCAAAAGTAGAGATTCATTTAGTAATTTTCAAACTATCTTCAAAGAAAAGCCCAGGTCCAGATGGCTTCACTGGGTTTCACAATGTCTATGAAACAATGGAAGAAGAGAGAACACTTCCCAACTCATTCTATGAGGCCTTTCTTACTCTGATACAAAAGCCAGAAATTGACACCACAATCATGAGAAAACTAGACCAATATCTATTATGAATATAGACACAAAAATCTTCAACCAAATACCAAATCAAACAACATATAAAAAGGATTATAAACCATCACCAAACTGTACTTACCTACCTCAAGAATGGCAAGTTGGTTTAGCACATAAGAAGCAATCACTATACTACACCATATCAATAAAATAAAGGAAAACAACACATGATCAACTCAATGCACACAGAAAAAGAATTTGACAAAATCTAACACTCTGTCAACAACGATAAACTAGGAATAAAAGGAATCTTCCTCAACCTGATAAAAGGCATCTATAAAAACAGTACAGCTAATGTCATACTTAATGATGGAAGATTGGCTGCTTCTTCTAAAGATCAGGAACAAAACAAGGTTACCCGCTTTTATTCAACGTTGTACTGGAGGTTCTAGAAAGGGCAATTAGACAAGGAAAAACAATAAAAAGCACCCAGATTAGAAAGATGGAAATAAATCTATCTCTATTTTCTATTTCTATCTATATATAAAAGATGACATCTCTTATTACACATATAAAATCGTAAGATGTGAGATTGTTGTCAAAGGATTAAACTATTGGTAAATCTCTCTCCGTAGGCATCACTGCAATTCTACACTTCCATGAGCAATGTTAGAGATCACTGTTTATCATAGAGTATTGTCCACAGAATGTGTTGCCAAGTACGACAAAAGGCCCTATCCTCACTCACAGCTCATGATGTTGCTTCCTATTTAACTGAAAAAACTGAAGCAGTAAGAACTTCCAGACTGCCATGGCCACAGCCTTGGGTCCCATTCTCTCTGCCCTCTTGCCTCTTCCCGTGGATGAACCGTCCTTGCTCCTAGCTCATGCCACTTACCCCGTTAGAGCTCCATTTTCACCTATGGAAGCACAATGTCACGCGGGGAGGCCTGCGGGGTCTCTGGTCCGGCTCCCCACACAAGAACGCAGGACATGGTGAGGCCAAACAGGAACACCCACAGAGCCATGGGTAGGGGAGTCATACCTCTATATTCTCGCTGGTGGCTGGATTCACACGACGTGTGACCTGTTGTCCGCTTTTCTGCCAACCGACCAACTCTCCTCGACTCCCCTCGACTCTCCAACACAGCCACGGCAGTTATATTAGTGGCCAACGGCTCACTGGTTACAGCTGACGGCCAACTAGCCACAGCTGATGGCCAGCCAATCACAGCTGATGGCCATTTACTACCTGAGCCAGATCTTTCTATGTGAGGCCGAGAGCCTGGAAACTGCTCTCTGGGGCTCTGTCTGCACAACATACTCTAACAATTTTACATACACCCTTTCTCGTAGATCACCGTTTTGCTCTCTACTGAATCGTTCCCATCAGCATTACAAATACGCTATTTATTTCTCCCATGACAAAGACAGAGACTTCTTGGAAGGTGGAGACACTTGAACAAAATGGGGATGGGAAGCGAGAGGGGGGAAAACATACCTTCTGCTCTTCATGAAGAAATGGAGGCATTCTCTGTTAATGATTTTGAAGCATACTCACCTGATAACAGTGCTCTACACCAGTGGCTCTCAAGTTTTAGGGTGCAGCAGAATCACCTGAAGGGCTTGTTACAGCAGAGTTTCTGAATCAGTAGGTCTGGGTGGGGCCCTAACATTTGCATTTCTAACATATCCCCAAGTGTTACTGATTTTGCTATTCCCAGCACCTCACTTGGAAACCTGGTGCTCCACCCCTCTTTGTCCATTTTACACAACATGTCTAAATTCAACACAATCTTCATTAATTGTGCATTTGTCAATAAACTTCAAATGGGGAAATGATCTCTTTTTTTCTAATTATAAGCTACATAACCTTAAAAATCACACACAACATTCCTCTTGATCTCCCCTCCACCTACCAACTACTGTTTGATTACCTTGTTCCTCTCTGAAGCAAAATCTCTCAAAAGAGCTGCCTGTTACCTGCTGTTTCTAATTCTAAATCTTTCTTAAACTCATTCGAAGCAGGCTTTCCCTCCTTCCATTCCATCCTGCTGCTCTCATCAAGGTCTGAGATGCCCTCCATGTTGATAAACTTTCGAGTCTAAACTCTCATCCAATTGACCTCCTCAGCAGGATTTCACCATGGATCACACCTTTCCCCTCTCCTCCCTGACTTCCAGAATACCAGACACTTTGGGCTTCCCTCCTACATCACTTGACACTCCCAGTCTCCTTGGTGGGCTCTCCCCTTTTTCCCTTCATCAATTTTGGCATGCCCCAGGCATTAGTCCTTGAGCCTCTTCTTGAACTCTTATTCAACCTACCCTGTGGCGATAAATGCCATCCACAGGCTGACAATTGCCAAAGGGATTCATCCAGCCCTAAACTCCAGACTCATAGATCCAGGGACCTCCTTGACATCTCTACTTGAATATCTAATAATCATCTCAAGTTCAACATGTTTCATTCCTGATTGTCACCTGTTCCTCCTGCAGCCCTCCCCATTATCAGTACTGATAGCAACTCCATCCTTCCCATCCTTTCTGGATTACTGTCTTTCTCTCACATCCAAGCTGTCAGGAAATCCTATCAACCCTTCCTTCAAAATATCCCCACCATCAGACATCCTTAACACCACTTCTCACCTCTTTCTGCTCTGGTTGGAACTCCCTACATTGCTGCAACAGGCTCCTCACTGGTATCCCTGCTCTTTCCTCTTGCAATTCTATAGTCTATTCTCAAAACAAGCCCATGCCCCCTCTGCTCGAAACCCCACACCAGCTGCCGTTTCACACAGAGTGGGAGCCCACATCCTCCCGTGGCCTATAAGGCCCGATCCGTCTCCTGGCCCTGACCACCGCTCTCACCTCCTTGCTCTCTGAGTCAGCCACACGGGCCTCTTAGCTGTTCTGCAAACATGCAGGCACATTTCCGCCCTGGGGCCTTTGCCCAGCTGAACATCGGCGGCAATGTACTTGCCTTAAGTATCAGCTCTGCTAACTCCTTTAGCTCCTGCCCTGCTCAGGATGCTATCTCCAGATGCTCCCAATTTGCTACTTCCATTCAGTCCTTATTGCACTTAACACACACTATATTTTGAGGAGAAACGGAAAGAATCTTCTCCCCATAGGACTCCAGACTACTCTACGGTGCCAATCAGAGAAACTGGCACTCTGCTCACCCATCCATCACCAACATTTTGCCCACAGAGGCCAGACATAAACCAAAGTCCCCCAGGGGCCAGACACAAACCAACTTAGACCCCACGCCTGCTTTAAAGAACCTATAAAAAGAGATGCCCAGATATGTGTGAATCGTAGTTTGTACTCAGATGTAAACCTCTGCTGCATATAACATAAAGTGATTGGATTAGGCAATTTGGGGTCTTTTCTACTCCTAAATGTTATTACACTTAAACTTAAAGATTTAAGATCCATTTTACAACGTACTAATTATTTTTAATGCTTATTCCAAGTATGATCCTCTACTTTAAAAAAAAAATAAGTCAAATTGCCTAAAAGCTATTCTGTGAGCTATTTCATCATGAACAGGAGTCCCATGTCTATCTATACCGGGTAAAGGGCTTGACATTCTGATTGGTCAATCATTCAATGCATTAGCTCTTTTTCCACCCTCCTGTGAATCAACTGGTCATTTGACTAAACTGTCTGAATAAACCAGTTGTAAAAGGACATTTTGGAAGACCATTTCTCTAACTGCAATGGGATACCGTGGCCTATACAAAAGTGGAAATGAACAAGGATCTTAAGGGTATATTTAGCTTTCCATTGTCTAACGCGTTATTTGTTAAAATAACCTCATCTCCCAGCTTTGGTGCTCAACTAAGGCAAAGCAAACAGAATAACTACAGGTCAGATTGGCTTTTCCTGGGAGATGGGAGTCTATGTGACCTAATTTTTCTTGTCTCTCTATTTATTTTAAACTTTTACTTGGAAATAATGATGGGCTCACAGGAAGTTGCAAAGACAGAACAGAGGGGTCCCTCTTAGCCTTCACCCAGTTTCCCCCAATGCTTACATCTCCCATAGTTACAGTCTAATATCAAAACCAGGAAATGGACACTGGTACAATGTGTATGTATAGTTCTATAACATCTTATCACACGTAGGCTCATCACTGCAATCCAGATACAGAACTAGCCCATCACCACGGAGATCTCCCCAGTACCACTCCTTCATAGTCAGGCCTCCATAGTTAAACCTGTCCTCTCTACATAACCTATTTTTTTTTTTAACTATTTAGGGCATACACTGCATCAGGCAGAATTCCCCTATTGTGACACAGGTACTCCTAAAAATTCCAAGGACAGACCTCCATTATTTTCATGACCAAGAAATCCCTGACAACACATCAAAGCTCTCTTTTGAGCCTGGGCTCACAGCTATGGGTTTACTTTATTGCCAAAACATTTTTGATTGATTAATTAATTAATTAATACAATAAAATAATAAAATAAAATAAAATCCTCAGATGTATCAGAGCCTTTCTAGGAATATTTAACATTCAAATATATATTTAGTTCACTTACTCTATTTTCAGCCTGGCTGAAGCATGGATTTAAAAAAAAAAAAACAACCTTAATGAGCAATTGTTTAAAATGCCTATTCCAGTGACCTATTTCCATGCTCAATGAGACAATGCAGTCTGGATCCAGGGTTCTGAGGAATAACGTTCAATCACTTTCTCTCTCCAATGTGAGAGAAAAGTCACACCATGTTAGAGAGAGAGCTATCAGTCATAAGTATTTAAAATACAAACCCTCTCACTGCCATGGAAACATTCCCTCTGTGTTACCTCGCCCAGTCTTCAGCAGTTTTCTCCTCCTACTGTACCATCTTCCCCCTTTTCCAGTTGCAGATCCTGTAAGTCCTTTTCTTCCCATTTACATAATCCCTCCAAATGCACTGAAGTCAATTCTATCTGCAGAAGTTCTGCTAACTCAAAATTTTCAAAGATATGGAGACATGGTATCGTTCTACAATTAAACAGTACCCAACTATACACAGAGCTATAAATCTGCTTTTTTCACTCTACACATGAACATTTTCCCATGGCGTTAAACATTTCATTATTTTTAAAGGCCTATTAATAAGGAAAATTCTGGCAAGAGAGCAGATGTGTATCCACACTCCATGCTAAAAATATCTAGAAATGCTGGATAAAATGTAATACTCAAACAAATTTTAACACATACCCTCTCTTGAAAGGCGAGTCAATTTCCAGGGTTCATAATGGAAAAAAGAAATCGGAGCCTGGGAAGTCCTGCATCCAGAGAAATGCCTCAGTCCTTGGCAACCAGGAGAGAAGTAAGGGTCTGACAGGCAATGGACTTGTTTCAGGCCAGATATGGGATCCAGGGCAGAATCTGACACTCTTAACTCTCTTAGTCCCAATTGTGTGCTGATTCTCTTGGATTGTCTATGTAAATAGTGACATTGTATGCAAATGACAGACATTGCCTCATTCAGTCTTTACAAGTGGTTTCTTTTTTTACATAGGAATTCTTGGGCTAGACCCTGTAGTATTAAGTTAAATTGTAGCTGTGATTTCAGGCATCAGTTTCCTTGTCCCTGACCTTTAAGGAGGAATACTGCTAAACTTTCTCCAAATATGTTCATTTTAGTTTACTTATATAAGGTTAGGGGAGTTCCTTTCTATTTCTAATTGGCTAAGATTCCTTTAAATCACAAATGGGAGTGAAAACAGTTTATCAGTTGCTTTCTTCTGCACCTTTTCAGAAAATCATATAATTTTTCTCCGTCAGCCTATTAATGTAATTATATTCCTATGCATTCCAGCAGTGAAACATCCTTGCCCTTTAGGAACAAAACCTACTTAACACGTTGTTGGACTCAGTACACACACACACATGCACACACACACACAGAGGATTTTTGTATCTATTGAGGGGGAACAGAGTTTGCTACCTCAAAATATGCCTATTTGGACTGCTGATTATTTTGAGCTGGTTATTTTTAAGAAACGAAAGATTCAGGAACAAACTTTGACCTTTCCTCTCACTTCCTAAAAGAATTTAAATGGTGACGTATTACAGAATTGTACACCTGAAACCTATGCAACTTTACTAACCATTGTCACTCCAATAAACTTTAACTAAAAAAAAGAATTTAAATGGAGAACCTTTTCCAGGAAGGGAGAGCTTAGCACAATATGAATTAAGTGTGGTAGACAGGGAGGAACCTAGCAAAGTCTGTTAGGGACTCCCCTCAGTGTCCCATTGTTTCTGGGTGGCCTGGGAAGAATTTGTTTACCACACGTGTGCTCCTTCCCTTCTGCCTGTGAATTGCTTTCCTCCCCCCACTCAAGTTCAAACCACTACCGACCTTTCTCCTTAACTCAATATGGCATATAAGCCTCAACCATCCCACTTGTCTTCAGGTCCTACGTTCTAATGGCTATGTATATTATATTACATTACATTACATTACATATATAATAATATAATGTATATAATTATATATAATATATTATATAATAATATAATATATAAATGTATAATAAATATAATGTAATATATATAATAATATAGAATATATAATATATATAATAAAATATAATAAATATAATATAAATTATATTATATATTATATTATAGATATATAATTTATATAGTATATAATTTATGTAATATATAATTATACAGTGTATATAATTATATATAATATATAATATATAAATGTATAATAAATATAATATAAATATATATAATGTATTATTATATTAAATTGACATGAGACAGATTATCAAGTGACAGTAACCACATATATAATTAAATGTGGTTACTGTCACTTGATAATCTGTCTCATGCCAATTTAATTCTTAGGCCAGCTAGAAGAACTAAGAGGGGCAATTTTCCCCTCCCCCACACTATGTCCTTAAGATAAATTGGTTTCTAACATTATTTTCTTGCACTGTCTTCTGGTTGTAGTATCGACAGCATACTAGCTTCATAAAAGCGATGGGCAGCTTTTTCTGTTATTCTACTTTCTGGAACAATTTGTGTAAGATTGGGTTTATCTGTTCTTGACATTCACCTTAATATTCACCTTAAAATTTGGGGTGTGACCCTGGGGACAATGAGGGAAAACAGTACAACTGAAAGCTCTGACCCTAACTATTCTTCTGTCTGTAGGCTTTGTCCATCTCCTACAGTTCCTTTCATGAACTGACCCTGCCTCAACGCCTTTGATAGATTTTTAGTTGTTATGTTTGACACTGAGTTCCATTAACTTCCCTGTCACTTTTTTGGCATTGGCGGGGGGGGGGGGTGAAGGTGGGGGAGGGATCCACATATGACAACTTGGTTTGCGTGGACGAGAGAGGGGCCACATACTAAACCTGACAAGCTCAGGGGAGGCCAGCATGGGGCAGGCCCTCCAAACTCAGACACCGAAATTAAAAACACAGGGTGGTCTGAAGATAAAAATTCCCAACTAAAAGCGGGTCCTGGAGGGTAGTGACATCCTAGGCCTGCAGCTTCCTTGACAAAGGTCAGTCTTTACCTTAAGTGAGCCTGTCTAGTGTCTTTTTGCCTCTTGGATAACATACCCTTGAAATGTCAGAGTCATCCCCTTTTTTCCGGACCCCTCAGGGCACAATCCACAGACTTCAGAGCAGGAGACCACAGAACCCTTCATTGTTACCTGGTTCCCCGAATACCAACTCTATGTGCTGTAATGGTGATTATTAACTATCCTGTACCCACCAATGTAAAACAAGTACGTGTCTCTCCATTTTACTTTTTATCCAATCCCAGAGATTTCCCAGCTCTGTTTTCCCCCACCCCCTTAATCTACCACCCATGGATTTCATGTAACCCTCTTTACTTTCATCTCCTCCTTTGATCCTAATGTATAAAATAAGCTGCAAAACTGCCATTCTCTGGAGCTTTTTCTCAATCCATTGAGATTTTGCTTGCCGGCAACTGTCGTCAGTTTGGCTCAAATAAACTTATTAAATTTCTCTACAGGTTTGGACATTTGGTATGCTAACATTTGCCATAGATGGCTCTTATCCCCCACGGCTGATTTCATGGGTGTGCAGTCACACAGGGCCCAGCTCTTAGCAGGGCCCTGTACTTGGTTTAACGCTCTGTTGTTACCACCTTGAAATTTGTAGTAATTGTGAACAGGGAGCGCCACATTTTCATTTTGCACTAGGTACCACACAATACATAGCCAGTCCTGCCATTCCTGAATATCATTCCATTTGAGTGTCACCTCCCTCTGCTGTGTCTTCTACCCTGAACTTATATAACCCAGATACAGCTGTGTTTTCTTGGCAAACCCTCTGCCTGAGATCTGGCGCCGGCAGCAGCTAACCTGAATGGAATACATTACAGCTCGGTCAGCCTGGCAATCCCATAGTAGATATTACCAGTTCTCCTAGTCCCCCAAGGGAATGTTGTACGTCATTTAGACCATAAATAGACAAGAAGTAGTCACGAAATGCCGTGATGAATAAAAGGTGCCTTTACTACACAAAAGAAAAGCCCTTATTTTATGGAGAACTTCCATTGTGCGTGATGCTAATATCCAGAACAAATCCTGTCCTCATTTTCCAAGCAACCGAACTTTACATCTATCCAGTTTCTCTACCAATGTCTGATTGGCCAGGGCCTAAGATGGAAAGATCTTTGTTTTTGACCATTTGGTGATTCTTGGTTTAAAGTCTCATTGTCCGTGAAGTTGGGAAGAATGTCCATCACCTCTGGTTTTAAAGCAGTCACCCCAGTCGGTGTAAGTTCAAGCTCTGCAGCAAAGGTACTTCTCACTTAGCTGGCGTCTTTTCATTTGGAACAGTGCCGGTAATGGCTTGAAGGAAATGGCTGTGACTGGTGAGGTTTGCATGGGAGCGACACGCTTAGGATCTACTCACCTGTCTCTTGCAGGGCTTGGTCATCCATCAGACGTGATTTAGGGGTGCATTAGGCACTGATGTTGGAGACAGCACTCTGAACAACCTTATTTCCTTTCCATTCTTGTGAGGGTCCCTTTGGCCTTTAATCTTTAATAGTAACAACCCTCAATTGCTTCAACTTGTCATGTCTGGTCCTGTTGATTCGGCATCTTTAATTGTTCGATTGCCACTCTAAACTCACATTCTTTCTCCTCAGCATACCCTGCAACCTAGCTTGTAATTTGTTAGGTAGAGAACAGTGATTGATGCTTTTCTCAGACTATGTTTATCTTTTTTACAGATCGCAGCTGCTTTGCTAAAATGTCCATCTTATATTCTAAAGTCGTTGTTTCCTTATGTAGTTTTGTTGTATTACTTATTTCTACCCAGAGAACTTTTTGGGTTGTTTTTATTTTTTTCATTTAGTTTGCCCTGAATGCACTTCTTAAAATTTACAGCACCAGCATCAGATGATTGGTGATTGGCTTTAAAATCAAGCACTTGTTTAGTAAACTCTGGTGAGCACTTGTTGTACGGTTTGACTCTTTTTCTAAGATGTCAGTTCACCTTGGAAGTGCCTGTTCATCATAGCACACTGAAGAAGCCCATAAAAACATTTTTGCTTCTAACCCAATCATCCAATAGGTGTTTTATTTACTGAGCAGCTACTATATGCCTGACACTATACTAGGCACTTGGACACTGACCAAAACACACAAAATTCCCTGTCCCAAGAGAGCTTATATTCAGTAGGGGAAGGCAAATAATAAACAATAAGCACAATAAATAACTAAATTATAGAGTATGTTCACAGGTGACAAATGCTATGGAAAAAACAGAGCAGGGTAAGGTGGGGATCCGGAGGGCAGGTTGAAACTTCCTACATCCCCAGTCTTTACACTCAATGTTCCTCTCTGCTCTCCTCTCAGAAACACTTCTTCTTCCCATCCTATACTACTAATCAATCACTGTCCCATATTTCTCTGATTCCCTTCACAGCCAGCCTTCTTCAACAAGATGTCTACACCCTCTGCTTTCCCTTTCTCACCTCCCTGCAACTCAGTCCTTTTCATGGAAACTGCTAAAGCCAATCGCTCCCAATGACTTCCATGTTACCAAATCCAGTGGAAATGAATCAGAATTTTGATACTGTTGATCACTCCCTCTTCCTTGAAATATGTCATCATCCTCTTGGGTTTCATTGTACTGCTCTCTCCTTCTTATCCTCGTACTTCTCAAATCTCCACTGACAGCTACAATACTTCTGACCATCCTTTAAATGCTGTGTTCCTCTGTATTCTATTCCATTAACTTCTTTTTCACTTATTCTTCCTGGTTTAAACTAATCATGTACTGTGACTTCAATTATCATCGATGACTCTTAAACCTTGATATTAAAACAGACCTTTTTCTTGTGCTCCAACACATGCATCTAATAGCCTGTTAGTCATCTCTACCTAGACAGCCCATAGTCACTTCAGCCTTTCCAATAATGACTCATCTTCCCTTGCCAAACCTGCCCTTCTTCTCATTGTCCCATCTCAGTGAATAGCACCACTATCTTCCCGGTTGGCCCATCATTTAGAAACCTGAAATTCATACTCCCCCTGAAATCCCCTCATTTATCCCTCCATGCACATGAATCACCAAGTCCTATTGATGATACACGCTAAACAGCTGAGATCTATTTACTTCTAGCCATAGTAGCACTACCCTAGCAGTCCATGCTACCATCCATATTTTCTCATCCATATTAACACAACAGCTTCACAGCTAGTTCCCTTGGCCCTAGTGCTGCTCACTTCCAATTCTGCACACACTGGTCAGGTCAGGGTGACCTGTAAGGATACAAATGTAAGTGGATCATTCCTTTGCTTAAAACACTTCACTGGTTCCCTTCTGTCCAGAGGATAAAACCCAACTGTCTAATGTGAGTTGTATTCTGGTCTAGCATCGGACTCAAAGTTACTGTCATCCTGAACTATTTGTGGTGCTGCTAATATTCTACGCACTTGAGCCTTGTACCTGAAACATAATTCCCATATTGATCCTTCTCATCTTTCATTTTATGTCTCTTCCCAAAGTCTGGGCTATGGGTTCCCATAGAACTTGCCACTCCTCCTGTAATAGCCCTGTCATTACTTCTTTACCTGCCTTCCTCCCCAGCTGGACTCTAGAGCTCCCTGAAGGAAAGTCCAAGTCTATCTTTCTCACGACTACGTCCCCAGCACCTGGAAACTTCATGGTGCATAACAGTGGCTCAATCAATGTTTGCTGAATGAATGAGCAACAAGCCCAGGTACACTTGAGCCCCACACATGTCAAAAGGGGAAAATGAATCATAGTGTCTGTGTGTGTGTGTGTGTGTGTGTGCGCGCGCGTGTACACACACATATAGAGGGCGCCAAAAAATGTATACATATTTTAAGAAAGGAAAAAACTGCATTAAAATTGTGATACTCAATATATACCAAGAAAAAAAGATGAATACACGTCAAGTTTGATTTCTGCAATTACAACAGGTGCTCAAAGTGGTGACCATCAAAAACTATTATAATAGTTTTTTTTCCTTTCTTAAAATGTGTATACTTTTTTTGGCACTATGTGTGTGTATATATATATATGTATATATATTTATATATTTATGTATATATTATATACATATAATATATATTAATATATACACATATTTAAATTAATTTATGTATGTCACAGAATATAATCATTTTCTCTGAAAAGTAAAGAAAACATAACAACAATGTTTAGTTCTGGCTAGTATGAATATGGTTGATTTTTTTCTTTCTTTTATATAACCTTATTTGCCATATTTTCTATAATAAGTATGTCTGACTTTTATGGTGGAAAAAATACCATAAATTATAAAATACATTATAAATTATAAAATAAAATGAAGAACCCCAAAAATATTTTCACCTCTTTCCCTCAAAATAAACAGAACATCATATACAGTGAAAACGATCTCTAGTTTTTTCATCCACTTTGCTGGAAGGTAAATAACATGAAATCTCTGCCTTATTTAATGCCAACTGAAGTATGTGTTGAGAACATAACCCAAGTTGCACAAATCACATCACTATCCAGGACCTCAAATACCACCAGTGCTCTTCATATGGTTTTTGAACATTTCGTAGAAACTATTTTGAATAAAAAGAATCCGGATTCTGGTTTGATGCACAAAAACAGAACTGTCGACTTTATTTTATATTCTAAAGAAACATGACAACAATAAGAACTGTTGTCTTAAAACTCTCCATCGTGGTTGGATGACGGAGACAGTCTCCTGTGCTCCAAATGGTTTGCACTCTTCTCACTTGGAAAGTAATGCTACGGGAGAAAAGGGAAGGAGAGCTCAACAACGTGAAAGGACTGGTAGATACACATCACTTTGTTATAAAAGGAAATGATCAACAAGACTCTTAAACTCTCTATGTTTAATGTTATGATTAACTTACGTATTTTCAGTTTACCAGTGTATCATCTTCCATCACTGTGAGGCATACAGACAAGATACACTATTGCGAATACCACAACAATGACCATTTTTGAATAACAGGGGTAACTTCCATGCCCCAGTGAATGGCCCAAAGAAATCAAGTTTTGTTCATCCAGTTGTAATGTCATATATGTGTGCAGGTGTGTGTGCATATATGTGCATGTGTTCATTGCATCTCATTTATACAAAGTAATATAGAGGTATGTGCAATAATATACGTGTGTGATTATTATATATACTTATTATACTACCTTACGTGAATAATATACACACACGCACACATATAATACCTTATGTAAGTATTTCCTTTTGTTTCTTCTGAGATAATCACTTTTCTTACTCATCTACCCCAACCTCTCATTGTACAGCTTGGTGAACCGAGACCCAGGAAAGTTAAGGGACTTGCCAAAGCTCCCGCTATGATGGTATAACTGGGACTAGAGTCAGTCTCCTGACACAAAATTCAGTGGCCTGTTATGCCACTCCTCCGCTTCTTTGTAACTGAGGCTAGAAATGAACACCTTACATTTGAACAACACATTGCAATTTTCAAAGCATTTGCACATACATTATTTTGTTTAAACTCCACAAAAATCTCGGCTGATTGCATTAAGGAGCTGAAAGGTTGAATTACTTGCCCATGGAAACACCATTAGTTAATGACCTAAGTCTCCTAACTCCCAGTCCAGTACCCTAATCCCTGAAGGATACCTCGTTTCTCCCCAACCATTTTATTCTTACTTGGCCCCTTCACAATTATTGTAGGAGGAAGAGACCCAAGCCAAGGCTGGGAGTTTGTAATCTTGCACAAGTAAGGCCCAGGTAGGCCCTGGTGCATGAATCTGGGATGCCTTCCCTCAACCTCTTCTAAAACTGCATTGTGTGAGTTTGAGGGGCAGGGAGCTGAAACTAAAAGCTAAAATCTAGGTTTCGATACCCGATATGTCAGACGCCTGAGGCTAGGCTCCTTCTCCATGGATACAGGGTATGGTCAACACACGTGGGGGACTACGGCCATTATTTAGCAGGAGTGCCCGTCATGGAACCTCACAGTCAGAGAGGCCAGATTCCATTTCTTTGTTTCCCCTGAAGGGCTGCACCATATATAACAAATAACATGGTGCTCAGACAACTCAGTGCGTTTCTTGACCACCTTCCTGCCTTCCAAATATCCCTAATGATAATATCATTTCAGAAGCTGATATTCCCGTGGTCCAAACATTTGGGGGGTAAAAAACAAGCATCGATTGACCCAAGATGATGGTAATAAGAATCACATATCAAGTACTTCAACTTTGTATCTTATTGTGAATTACCTTTGGTTTCTTCCTCGGTTTTTTCATTAACGTCTTCCTCATCTTCCATTTCCAGTCCCATCATTTCAGTATCCCTTGTTTCTCTGTCTCGTCGCTCCTTGAAATCCTTGAAAGCTGTGTCAATTTTTCTTCTCAAAGAATTGGCCCACGTGCTGTAATATTAAAAGTTTGAAGTGAAACCTTATTTCTCAACTGTGATAGAACAATAAAAATGGCAAGTTATAAGGAAAAGGCTATTTGCTCACATAACTGTTTCCATATTCCCACCTGATGGTTTAACTCACGAAATTTAATAAATCTGATAGAGAGCATTACATTTGGCCCACTCATATTTATCTTTGTAACCATTATTATTACTCTGTACAGAGCCATTTTCATCATTTGATTCTCTGCAACAGGAATACCGTCCTGCTTCCCTCTGCTGACATCAACACCGCCCACTCTTCAAGACCCAGCTTATGTCTTACTTTGCCCTTTCACTCATTATTGTTATCATTTGGTTTTCAGTCCTCACTTCCTTGCACCTGTGTGGACAGTGGACGGAGGGGGGAAACTGAGAGCCTATCATAGGCCAAGAACGTAGCTAGGCACTTTATAATTTATCTCATTTAATCCTCACAACAATTCTGTAAGGTGGATATTATGTTTCCTATTTTGCAAATGGTTAAACTGGGGCTTACAGAGGTAAGATAACTCACCCAAGGTCACACATGGCTGGTGAATGGAGATGCTAGCATTTGAACCCTGGTCTGTCTGACTCTGAAGTACAGAATTTCCCGTAGACCACACCACAGCATTAGCGAATAATAACTAGTAATAACAAATATGATAGACTTCCTACATGCCAAGGCCTGTGTATAAGTGCTTCATACACACCGTCTTATTTAATCTGCATGATGACTTGATAAGACAGGTACCATTTCCATCATTTCCATTTTTCAGATGGGGAAACTGAGGCACCGAGAAAGAAAGTAACTTGCTCAAGGTCACCAGGTGACTCAGGAGAGGAGCCAGGATTCAAATCCAGACCTGCCTGAACCTCAAGCACAATCTCTCACCCACTATGCTACCCTGTCTCTTTTTCCCTTGGAGCTTGGAAATAACTTCAGGTGAGAGTCTTACCTACCCCACAGAGCCTGGCAACAAATGAGGGCTCAGGAAATATTAGCTGTTTTTTATGTTTATAGAGCTTTCGCTTTCTAAAGACCTAAACACAAGCCAAGGAGAAAAACAGGAACGCTCAAAGCACAGGTAAAGATAGAAATCCAAAAGAGAAAGAAAGATTAGGATTTAATATTATGAAGAGGCAATGATGAATACATACTCCTATCCTCAGCTCAATGCTAGGTAGTGTACCGAATAGGATACCTGGTCCCTGACGGGGCTACTTAGCTACACAGAGCAACCAAGTTCTGAGTATGTGGGGCCCAGATAGATAAGTCTGTCTCAGAAATGATGACTTTGAAGGTAATGCTCACTTTTCTCCCCTCAAACTACATTACTGGGTTGTCATTGAGCTATACTAGGTAAGACAGATAAAGCAAATAAACACCTTTTCCTCAATTAATCATAAAAATGTCACCAGGCATAAATGAAATACTGGGTGAAGGCCAAAACTGTATTTATATAATGTACCTACAGCCTCTTTATGTTGCAGTACTGTTAACTACAATCTCAAAAAATAATAACTAAAACAACCACATAGTTCTCAGTCCCTTGGGGCCAGATGTGTTTCAGAATGCAGAATATTTTCGATTTTAGAAAGGCGATATCACATGATAAACTGAATATACTTGATACTCCCATGATTCTCCCATGGGAGCTGAGGCAGCATCTCATGATCAAACAGTAATATTTCTACAACAAAATATATAAATATTCACTGAAAGCATTAAATAACAACTAGAAAGTATGTCAGGTCAGGTCAGATCAGAGTTGGCAGTCAAATGAGTTAGAAAAAAGCTTTAAGTTTGCAGAATTTTTTGAATTTCAAAATTTTACATAAAAAATTGGGGACATACTTTTTTCTAATGCTGTTACTTCAATACATCTTACTTCACATGATTAAAATGACTGTTTTCTTTATCTGCAGATTTTATTATTTTAAGTTTCATGGTGAGCATTTCACCTTAATTAACAAAGAAAAATGTAACAGCCTTATTGTTTCAAAACCCACTGCAAAGGACTTGGTTTTAGGTTTAGCCTTCTAACATTCATTACTGAGATCCAAACTTAGATATTTTGCCCAATATCTAACGAGAATGCCCAAGGTGGACAGTAGAGGTGAAAAGATTTGTTCGGTGTCCTAGAGGTGATTTTCTTCTTTTCATATAAAATGTCATATATTGTGGCCTTGTATGGAACTAATCCCATATTCATTCACACACTGACATATTTGCTCAATTAAGAGAAAAATACTATTCTAAAGACTACAGGCATAAAGATGACTAAGGCATGGGATTTGCCCTCAAGGAGATTAAAATTTAGAAAGGAAGACACAGATATAGGCTGCTAATTATATCACATTGAGATAATCCAAGTAGAGGTAAGCAGATTGGTAGGAGACAAACAGGAAGAAGCCTGACCCAGTTTGGGCAGGAGGTTTGGGATCAGCTTCCTAGAGGAGGTGACATATAAGCTGAGGTCTGCATCCTGGCTGGAAACACCGAGTGGGCCCACTGGGAATTTCTAGTGACACAGATGCATACAGTTTGGGAATTCTTATCTCTAGGAATTCCCAGGAGCCTTGATCTAGGATTCAGTTTCAAAGAAACAAAGGATTTGGAAAGAATGGATTCAGTAATGTATCAGGCAATAGGATCCAGGCTGGATTTATAAAAAAAAAAAAATCAGAGGATATTAAAAAGATGGAAGACCAGAGAAAACCAGTTAAAGAGCCTGGAGGTCTCAGTGAGAACGGTGTGTAGCAAGAGCAAAGGCAGGAAAAACCTCAAGGACAAGGTTTTCTTCATTGGTTAAAGAGTAGGATTTTCAAGTTTAAGAATTCAGAGACTCAGAGGTTCAATTTTTGATGAACGTCAAAGTTCAGGATATGGGTGTGAAAAGTGGGTGGCCCATGCAGAGTACAGAAGAGACTCCTTAGAACTGAGTCCAGTAGGGAACTCTGACGCTATGGGGTTAGATGGCTCACGAGATGGACAGTGCAACTGCCCAGGAAGATGATCAAATGGAGAAGAATACAACTGCTACCAAGTGCCTGGACCAAAGGAGGAGCTCAAGAACTGTCTGCAGAAAGAATGAATAAATGGCTGAATGGGAGAGTCTGGTGGACTTCCAAATGGCCTGCATGCTAGATTCATGTGCACTGCTGTAAAAAAAAAGACACATTTCAGGACCAAACCACAGGTTTACTAAATCAGAATCTCTTGGGTACGATCTGTATTATTAAATATTCCCAAGGTTACTTCCATAGAAGCCATCTACAGACCAGAGTTTGAGAGACAGTGGTCTAGTGGGTTGATTTTCCTGTTTTTTAACAAACTAAATCATTTAACAAACTAAATCATTTAACAAACTAAATCATATATATCATGTATATATATATATATATACACACATATGTATATATATATACATATATATGTATATATATATGTATGTATATTTATTGAAGTTAATTGGGATGACAGAATAAATATATATTTTTAAGATAGTTAAAAACATAACGTCAATTTTATAGACAGCAAAATCTATAAGTTTAACTTATCATTTGCAACATCACAAAGAAAATCCACAGAAATAACTAATTAGATCATTCCAATCATTATTTACTGAGCTGCCTACTACATGGTTTAGAGCCCAGTGGTTCTCAAACCTGGATGTATTAATGCATGAGAATCACCTGTTGGGATTGTAAAACACAAATTTCTGGGCTTTAAACTCAAAATGTTTGATTCTGTAGATCTGCGGTGGGGCCTGAGAACACGCATTTATTATGTGTTCCCAGGGGATAATGATGATGATATTGGTATAGCTCTAGACTCAGAGAAGTGTGCCTCTTATCCTCATGGGAGTTCCAATTTAGCCAGAGAAAGAAAACTAATACCGAGGAACAAAGTATAATTATGTTAGATTGTGTAGATAAGAATACAAGCACCGCAAAAGGTTCCAAGAAAAGAGAAAACACTGGGACCTGGAGCAGTTGCAGAATCCTTCATGGGAGAGTTTGGGCAGCTGCAATTTGAAGGTCAGAAAGAACTCAGGTAAGTAAAGATGATCAAGAAGAACAGTCCCAAGATCTGGAAGCAACATGGGCTAAGTAAAGAGCAGAGGCAAGGCTAAAGCCTGGGGTATGCCGAGAAAGTAAAGGTAGCTCCCTGGCTGGAGCAAAAGATACACGGAGTGTTCTAAGACACATTACTGGAGTTATAGGATGAGTCCAATACAGATAACATTGAAAGCCATAGCCCTTTGAGAAGACCTGAAGCAGTAAGGCGCCATTGTGTTTTACCTCCATTTCTTCTCTTCCTATTTTCTATAGTAGAAAAAGCAAGGAACTCAGAAGACAGATTGGAATCCCTGCTATTTTAGAAAGATACATCTGGCAGGACTTTAATTAGAAAGAGAGTAGAGTAGGAGTTCAGGTATATGTTCAAACTGGGCAGGCCAGCAGCCTTAGTCATTCCCTCCTTCCCAAAGGTACAGCCATACATTCCTATGGAAGTGCCAGGAAACTTCTCCAAGACCCAACTCCTAGCCATCTTCCAAGCCCCACATCCGAGTCACTGTCTCTCTTGTATGAAGTCTTTGGATTGGGTATCTCTGATGCCCTCCTTGGCTCCCAATCCTGCCTTTGCCCGCAGATGCTAGCTAGCCTTGTGGTATGAACTGACTGTACCCCTAAAATTCATATGTTGAAGCCCTAACTCCCAGTGCGGGCCTCCAAAGAAGTGATTAAGATTAAATGAGGTCATAAGGGTGGGGACCCAATCGGTAAAATTAGTATCATTATAAAAACTAATGTTTTGGGGTTTTATTTTTATGTATGTATCTACTTTTACTAAAATCCAGAGAGCTTGTTCTTTCTCTCTCCCTCTGCTCTTGCATGCATCAAGGAAAGGCCGTGTGAGCACACAGCAAGAACGTGGTTATCCACAAGCCTGGAAGAGAGCCCTCACCAGAAACCAAACCTTGATCATGGCGTTCTAGCCTACAGAACAGGGAGAACATAAATGTCTATTGTTTAACCCCCCTAGACTGTGGCGTTTTGTTATAGCAGCCCTAGCAAACTAATACCTCTCGGTTCCCTTTTGCTCTTCTCCTGAAACCACTTACCCAGGACAGTAGTTGAAAACATACAAGACCTGGACTAAGCTGTGACAATGAAATGGGAAAAGAGGCAAATCCCAGACTCATTCTGAAGGAAATCCAAAAAAAAATGAGAGGGAGACTAAGAGAATACATGATATATTAAGGATAAAGGAAACTAAACAGTCACAGATGACTCCAAGGTTCCTAGCGTGTGAGACTAAAGAAATCACTGACAGAAATGGACAGGTGTCAAGGAGAGATAATTTGAAAGAAAAAGAAGACAAGTTCAGTTTTGCACATATTGCCTTTGAAGTACTAACAGAACATCTAATTCATGAGGGCTGGTGGAGATGGAACAGGTAGTGGTGAGGATATGGGGATTGAGATTTAAGAGTCATTCACCCAGAGAAGCACAGAATATTATGGTTAGAAAAGACTTTCAAAATTACCTAACTCAATTCTCCACTCTAATTTTATGAGAAAACCAATACCAAAAAAAGTTAGGCTCACCATAAAACTGGTAGTAAAGGCAGAAGTACAACACACAGCTTTTTTAAATGTTCTTTCTGCTACATATTTGTAATATTCTCTGATACATAAGAATAAGGCTTTGGGAAACAACCACAGTTGGGAGGACAAAGAAAAGCAAATTGTGATGGATCAGAATGGTAAGGAGAACAATGCAATCCAAGGAAAGAAAGTTTCAAGAAGGGAGCAGTCAACAGTGACATAAAAAGGTCAAGTTGGATGGGAACTGAGAAAAAGCCACTACGTTTGGCAGTGAGGTTATTAGTTACTTGGAAACAAACTGTTCTTTTTAATAGTATCTAGTATTGCAAAATTCTCAAAATGCTGCCCTCAGAGTCCTTGCAATGGGAAAACCTCAGACATATCATCCACATATAATGAGGTTCTCATTATTTAAGAAACTAAGTTACCTTGAACAGGGTCCAAAAAGAACTGGCTTTCTGCAAATTTCAAATCCATAGTGACTCATGTTAGAGCAGGGTTCCAATTCGCTCACGTTTTCATCTGATAATATTTTATGAAGGTTCTTAGGGCCTAGCCATACTTTTAAAATTTATAGGCTTTATTTCCTTTCTCTGAATGAATATGTATATAACCCTAGGAACTTCAAACCTTGCAGCAGTTGGCTAATTACTGCATAAAGTTTTTTTCAAAATAACATTACTAATTATAGTGTACTATATAATAAAACACACAAACAGGGGATTTGAAAATGTAAATGCCTATTTTTAAAATTCAATGGGTGATGATTTTTAGGCAATTTTTGACACATTTAATCCCAATTTTTCACCTCCCATTTTTAAGAAAGTAAGTGGTATTAAGACTAGCTGCATAATGAAAACCACATTGCAATACAGAGAATCACACAGGAGGATTTGTCTAAATGTAGAAATTTTCAGGAACGGCCATCTGGCAAGTAGCATCATTGAAAGTGTATGGGGATAAGCTATCTGGGTATCAGATGCTCCGCCATCTTTAAAAAAAGACACACACATGACTCATTAATTGAAAGGAAACACAGTTTTGTCATTTTCAGACAGTTCTGAATTTTTCCTGATTTCAAAGTTATTATATTTCAAGGTATTATGATGTTTGAAGTTCCCACATTACCAAAGCTATGTACACACTCAACTATCATCTCTCTATATAATACACAGATGCTTAACTAACATACGCATGCAGATTAAACTTTATCTAAAAACAAATAAAGATCAGAAACTGAATTTGACACCCAGGCTGTTATTGGCACTCTATTACTATGCCACCCTCATTCTCCTCTCTCCCTCTAAAGGCCCCCTCCCTGGCTTTCTTTTTTCCCCATCCACCTGATCTGTTCTTTCCTTTATATCTACGTAAGTCTTTCTTTTTAAATGTGTTGTAACAGCTTTATTAGGATATAATTCACACACCATACAATTCACCTCCCTTTTTTTTATGGAGGGCACCGCTCACAGTGGCCCCTGTGGGGATCGGACCGACAACCTTGGTGTTATTAACACTATGCTCCAACCAACTGAGCTAACCGGCCACCCCTCCCTATGTAAGTCTTAAACCTACCAGTGACACCTAAACCTAATGAGGCTTGTGATCCTTATTAACGAGAATAAAAATACATCTTAACCTTGAGGATGCAATGAATTTCCAAACACATCTTATATGCGAGTTTAATAAGGCTGTTAGTAGCAAATTCTTACACAGCTTTGCACTAATGCTCTCTACTCCCTGTATTAGAATGTACAACCAGTTCGGGCTGGCTTGAGCTCTCTGTGTTCCTATCACACCTGAACTCCAGTCAAATGGCTCCGGTGAGCTAGAAAGTTGGTGATAGAGTATTCGGGGGGGGGGGGCAAAGTTCGGTTATCTCTGTTTAGAAATGACAAGCAGTGAAGGGATTTATACAGAGGAGATTCGAACTGGGTATAATGAATTCTGTGGCAGGGCTCCTCCCTGTCAAACCCAAATGTTGTCCTCCCTTCAAAACCCAGCTCAAATAGCACTTCCCGCGTGGAGCCCACCCTGCCCTCCCCCACTCATCCCAATTCTCACCGATCACCTCGGTGAGAGCTTTTATTTATTTATTTTGGACTGATTTATTTTTCCAAATGCATTCCTTTTACGTATTAAGTCCACCTCCCCTTCTGCCTCAGCGGTGAAGTCTATCATCGTCTCAACCAATGGTACTCCCTCCCCTGGATGGTTAACTCATCCTATGATTGCAGTTGTCTTTAACGTTCCTTTCTTTTCTTTTTTTAAAAAAAATGTACAGTAAGCACTTAATAGAACATTTGGAAATGAGAGAATATGAAAGAACAAACTACCCATAATTTCACCCTTCTAATGGTAACTGTTACTTATGTACATACTTTCTTACCGTCTTTCGTAAGGATGCACATTTTGTACCTAATTGCAATCAGTGAATGGGTTTTAATATTCCTTTAGTTAACATTAAATACATTCAAAAATTTCATAGTTTACGTTAAGGCCACAAAAAATAGCAATAATATATACACCTGTGTCCATAGTTTAGCTTCAGGAAGAGAACTTGACCAATCCCGTAAGTAGCTCCCAGGGGTCCCTCCCTCATCCTATCCTCTCCCACCACTATCCTGAAATTTTATCTGTGCTCACCCTGCCTCGGAACTTTTCAAAGTTATTGCCACCACTCATTTTAGTTCTTAATTATATTCCATCTTATATTATTGAGCATGTCATGCTTGAGATTCATTTTAAGGCAGATGTAAGCTCCTGATAAGTAGGGCCTGTGTCTCAGACATTTCTGTATCCTCCACATTACCTAGCACAAACAGTGACTAAATACGATCAATTGTGGAAATCGTGAAGTAGGCACCCAAAGAGCACAATATGTCTGTTTGGCTCTGGAAAGCGATTATCCTCTTCATCTAAATCACTTTCATTTCTCCTACCTGCTCATATTACTTCTCATTTTTTCATCCCTACAACTGTCGCTGGTTGTTAGCTCCTCAGGTGATCTGTAAGTAAAAGGCATTGTCTACATTGCAGGAGCTGGGGGATGTCAAAATATCAGTTGAAGGCCGAGAGATGAGAGCTGCAGCAGCGTTTTCCTGAAGAAATGCATAACTGAATGTATAGGGCAGGACCCAACAAGGGGAGGAGCTTAAGAGCACCTTCCAATACCTCAAGAATTCTTCCAACAAAAGACCTAGATCATGGCTCTGCAGATCTACATTTGGCTTTTAGCCCTTCTGTTTAGACAAACAACTGTATTTGACTTCTTCCTTTTCTTTTTTAAACCACTACAGACTGAGTTTACTGTTGCATCGTCCTATTTCACTTTCTGGGGTCATTTATTTCACCGACTGTAATATTTGATCTACCTCTTTATTCTTTGAAATGAATAGGAAGTGAGTTAAGGGGATAGTTCTAAAGATATATCTTGCCCTCCCAAAGAGGGGTTAGCAGGCTTTGGACTCCATTTAAGCTCCTTGTTTTGCATCAAGGATAAGATCTTTGTTCTAACACAATTATCCCCCTTGCCTCTAAAATCAGCTCACCAGGAAAAGCTGACTGTGCCCCATTCACCCTAAACCATCCATTGTTCCTGGAAATTCAGCTAAGCAGCAAGATGAAACTGACACCTGCTCTGGGGTTGTAACAAGCAGCTCAAGGTGGCTGAAGGAACATGCCACTCTTACGGAAAATAGTAAAACAAATAAATAAACAGATAAACAAAAAAATCATACTAAACCAAAATTTATAGTGGTGAATATATATACTATTTACATCTTTCCAGTCTCTTAAGCAGTCCGTATTATGTAGAAAGAAGAAAATATATTCCTGTCAGGGGATAATCCTTTGGAATTCCTTTTAGAGAAAAACCCAGTGTACCTGAACATCCCCATAAAATCCTTGGCAGGGACACAATAGAGGGGCCATAATGAAATGATCATGCGAGGCCTATTATACAAGACACTCTAAATTGCATAGCATTATCCTAGCCATCGGTTTCTAGCAAGTATAACTTCATTTTCACATATGGGTGATCTCTTATATAATAGCAAGCTTCCGAGGGAAGAGGAAGGAGTCAAAAATTCCACTCCTATTCCCAATCACCTGGGAAAAGAAAGAAAAGGAGAGCAGCCTAGGAAGAGACATGGCCCACTCAGTATAGGAAACCAAGTGAAAACTGAGAAAAGAATTGACAGTCATATGCATACTGGAAGAGCTGAAAGGCTGTGACCCAACAGTGTCTTCAAAATGTTGGGTCTGAGAAAGTGATGTCAGCGACGAGAAAGTTTAAATTATTATAGGACTGCCTTCCAGGCTAGCCAACTCCATCCACTGTTTTCTTTATTTGTTCAACCGTTAATTTATTCAACAAAAATATATTAAGCTTCCATTACACATGAGGCACCTTGCTATGCATGGAAGATACAATGATGAACATGACAGATTCATCAGACTCAAGTAAAATGTCCAGAAAAGTTAAAAAAAAAAAAGATTTAATGATCTTTATGGAAAATTAGGTAACATGTGTATAGACTAAATCTTCTAGTGAAATCTAAACAAATTTTGGTAACTCAAATACCAATTTCTCTGTCCAAGTAGGTTGGGAGCTATCAGAAAAAGAAAATCTAGAAGCATCATGCCAATAGCCCACTGAGATTTTGGATAAGATGCTAAGAGGAAATCTGATACAAATTGGCTTGAAGACAGATCAAGGCTTCAAGACCCAATTGTAGATGGCCATCTACTAGATGGAAATGAACATTTCTGGGAATTCTTCTGATTTGCAGTTTATAACCATCTCCACTCCACACACCCCCAACTCCCTGATGGACTTTGCCTTCCCATTGGGATTTTATTTGATGAGGGAAGGTACAGACTATGCAAGAAGATGCCTTAAATTTATGGAGAAAACAACAAAACCTGTGTTTTAAAAAATATTATGGTAATTCTACTTCTAGGTTTTTCCCAAACCTACCTTCTTTGAAACAAAAGGGACCCAAACATAATCCCTGTGTTTCTGGAGCATACAAATGAATGCGTCTACACAGAAATATCCAAGTATACTCAGCAATTAGCAAGTAAAAGTTGATGTTTGCTTACCTGTTCCGACAAGCAATGAGGAAATAAATGGGCAGACATCCCATGCTGATCATGCTGAGCATACCAAATATAAACAAGCGGAGCCTCTGCGCAGCCTCTGTTGGTTTAATTATATCCTGTTAGTTTTAGGACTTAAGCAAGAGAAGCAAATCTGAACTCTTTCATAAAGTCTTCACTTCAAAACCTATCTGTTAATAATGTAAAATAAGGAAGTATTCTTATAGAACAGGTAAATATCCTTGCTACTCTATAAGTAGCAGGAGTTAATGAAATGCTCTTGAAACGCAACTAAAGACTACATTTGAAATACGTGCCTCCCAATGGAAGCCTTAACCAAATGATTGTACTGTTTTTGTTAACAGATTATTACAATTCATGCTTTCTATTTCTTTCTATGGCATAAGTGTGTTTTCTCCTCAGCCATACGTCATACATCCTAGAGCATTCAAAGAGTGAATTAATCTATGAATGGCTAATGTGATAAAGGAATGACTTCTTAAATGTTTACCTCCAAATTATAAAACATTACATTAAACAAGAAATCAAGAATTTGCAGGTGAATAAGCATATTTCACTCTTGTATTTATTTGGAAATGCATTATACTGTGATTGGGGAATTGTAAGTCACAGTTCAATTTTTCCCTCTGCAAGAACCAAATGTCTCTTCACACATAATATAAAGACTAAGCTGATGACTGAAGTATAAACACTATGTGACAATGTTTAAATTCTAATACTATATTCATGATCAGGTTTCAGTCTCCATTGTTAATACTAGATGTCCAACCAAGAGCTATAAATGGAACAGTGACAATAGTAACGTAAGACATTGTTTTGCATGCATCCGTTTTGTAGTATTTGCTAGTGTTTAATCATAGCAAAGATGTCCACCATGGGACTCACGGGTAATATGTCCCCAGTAACGAAATAAAGGGGCAAAAACAGATGGTCTAGGTCTCAAAACTTTGTAAAGAAAGAAAAATCTTAACAGAAGAACCTAATTCAAAAACAGTAAAACAAAGAGAAACAAACCATAACAAGAAACACTTAGGTCAATGGTCGCTGAGATGTGGAAGACAAAATAAATGGGACGGGAAGACAAAAGTAAGCTAAGGCATGCTGATTGGTATTTTCTCCCAAGCATTGAGAGTCACATCTCAGAGAGCCTGGAACCTTTGGGACAAGACAGACAGGGACTAAAGCAAAAGAAAAGATGAGACTAATTTTGAAGCACCGTAGTCACAACTGAGCTAAGCAGAAACTGCTCATAAATAGAGGCGTGACCACCTCCGGACGTTCCACACACATATAGGGCGAGGAGGCCCCTTGAAGTATTAAGTTAGGAGAGCCAAATTTAGATTGATGCCATTGTGCCTGTTTATTCAATTAAAAAATAGAAATATAATAAATGTAAGAAGATGAACTTACTATCTTTAAATGGGGCGAAACAGGTGAAGTTACTGGTAGTTGAATAACAGCACTTGCCATCCCAACATGCACTGGGCTTCAGATCACCTCCAACATCACAAGGCTTCGTCTCCTGATTCTCCTTCGGAACGCATGCTTTTGGAAATAAAATCCAAGAAAGAGAGTTCAGCATATTAAGAAGCACTTTCCCTAATTAAATAGTTCCTGCGAGACAAAAAAAAATGTTAAAGAAAAGATTGAACAACGTATAACAAACAGCGATCAACACTGACAAAATAAGAGTGGAACTAAAAATTACAACAGTTATTTCACATCACAATTTCAATTGTATTACTAGATGAACTGCAGAAAAACATAGATTGTTAACAAATCATTGGTAAGGTAGTTAAAAGTGCGACATGTCATAAGCTGAGTAGTAGTGGTACAAATAAAACACAGAAGGAACAATAGGCCAAATGCCCTTGAAACGAACACCTTGTTAAAATAATACCACAGATATCCTCTCCTTCAATTTTACTAAGGTACAGAAGCTCAATAAATGCATCAAGGGAAATGAATTTCAGTAAAATTCACACAGTTTATCGCTGGAAAGTAAGGTAAATGATACTACTGATATTGACCCACTTTCTGTGAACATTTATCATATTGGCACTACCATAGGTTTTAAGATACTTCCTTTTGGACTGAGGTGATGACTATAGCTTTGAATAGGCAAGGATTTATGGCATAAATGCCAAGATTCATGCAACTGCAATAAATTCATCCATATTTGAATCTGTAAGACTCACAAGTTCAAATAGCTGATTTGTTTCCTATCCTGCTTTATAAGAGAAACAAATGACAACTAAAAAGGCAGCTATGAGATGATGATTCAAAAGGAAAACCTCCACAGGATGCCGTAAGGCCAGCAGAGATTTGGTTCGATCTCTAATACCGTCAACAACTACAGACTTAGAAAAGTAATAACTGATGTTTTATGATCATGCTAAACCACTTCAACCTCAGCAAAGAACAATGTAATGGTTATAAGCTTATTTTTACCTCTTGGTATATTTTACTATATTCCACTTCTTTAAAGATTGCCAATTCCTGAAGCTAAGGTAAAAATAATAATAGTTACCATTCACTAGGTCCCCTATTTGGGCTAGATACCTTGCTTTACACACATTATTTCTAACCTTCACAACAAATTCTCAAAATGAGATCTACAACCTCCATTAAAACACACATACGCACACATATACACACACATCAAAGTAACTTGTAGGAGGTCACAAATTTAATTCATTACCAGTTGGCCTGGATATTCACTTCCCAAACATTTTGGACATGTGAAGGTTTAGCCTACTTTGTTGGTATATATGCTAAATCTGGGCCAGGCCCCAAGTGACTCTCCTCCTTTGGCTGGGCTGTATCTGAAATACCATGTTCAGGTTGGGTATCACACATCCAGAAAAGGGTGACAATCATCAGGACCTGGTCAGAGATGGGATGGATTTCTGGCGTTCTCAGTTCCTCACTATTGGCGTTGTACGAAGACCACTTTCCAGAAATGGAAATCATAGAAGAGATTTTAAATCCTATAAGAGACTGGACTAGATGATCTCTGAGGTCCCTTCTGATTTGAGCTTCTGTTATTTCATACTTGAATTGCATGTGATAGACTTTATGGACTTTATGCCAGATATTGGAACAAATTTTAAGACTCAAATTACTAAGAAACACTTGTAATTTTAAAGACTAAAAAGGGCAGAACAATTTTTTACCAGCTATAAGCATATCATTTTGTTCAAAGGGAGGAGAATCATGTGACCTCTCAAGCTTCCTTACCAGTCTGTCTCAAGGTTATCATTTTCATCTACAAGACATGAATCTTCTGCAAACAGCCTGATAACAAAAAACGACAGCCTTTTGTTCTCGTGCTGAAGTGGGAAGCATGTTCATTTTCAATTACACAAAGGGGAAATAAATTGCTTAGAAGTATTTCACATTTTATGAACTTGTAGTTATTCTTTTCAAAGAAGACAGCATATATATTTCCTAATATTTAATCACTGTTTTGAAAGATTTGAATTAACCTAGGTCAGACGTTTTTCTTAAAACGGAATAGTTTGATTTTGTTGGGTAAAAACAGTCCCTCATATAATTGATTTTCACTCAACTTACTGTGCCCAGGTTGGAGGAGTATTTTGGAAATGCAGTTAAGTATCTTATTTAGACTTTTTAAAGGTGGCTTCAGTGTTTGTATAGTGTAGCTATAGGTGACGATAGAACAGTTCGAATCTGTTATCTTCATAAGCTCTAATGCTTAAATCATTGTTGTTGTTTATGACGAAGTTTGGTACTCACTAAATCATTCTTTTAGCTTCACAACACACCGCCTTCTCAGATTTCTCTTTCTCCACTCACAGTATTTTTAATTTATTTAAGGAGCTCGTTTATTTTGCTGTACTCATGGGTAGTAGGTGTTATAATGCCTGTTTTGTACTTGAGAAAACCAGTATAAAGAAACATGAAGAGATTTATGCAAGGTTACAGAAGAATTCAGTGCTAGAGTCTGGAATTAAGCACTGGATATAACGTTGTCCTTCTATCTGCACATCAAATTCTGTTAGAATTGGGCCGGCCTGGTGGCTCAGGCGGTTAGAGCTCTGTGCTCCTAACTCTGAAGGCTGCTGGTTCGATTCCCACATGGGCCAGCAGGGTCTCAACAAAAAAAGGCAAAAAAAAAAAAATTCTGTTAGCATAAATCTGTATGATTTTAAATAAAAGCTTTGTCTTTGTAATCCACATATATCAATTTAGTTGAAGATTCTCCTTCAAGGGTATCACATGCTGTATAAAGTAAAACGTGTTTATTTGTGGTTAATCCTTCTCGGGGGTCATCATGTACTTGATAAACCCATTATATACAGAATCACAAAAGACAGTGTGACTTGAAACCTGCAGTTTTCATCATTAAAACAGATGGGAAAACATCTGGTATAGTCCGGACATCAAAGCCACACAGAACCCTGATTAATGCCACGGAAGATATTGATTTCACAAAACTGGGTCGGTGACTGAATTTCAGGCAAGACCATTAAGGCAAATGGTAAAAGGTTTAGATATTTCGGAAGGAGAAGTATTTTATAACGAATAACAATCAGTTATGAAACACCTTAAAAATACTGTCTCAATTTGTCCTTGCAATTCTTTGTGGTAAATATTTTCATATTGGGGCCGGCCCGGTGGCGCAGGCGGTTAGAGCTCCGTGCTCCTAACTCCGAAGGCTGCGGGTTCGATTCCCACATGGGCCAGTGGGCTCTCAACAAAAAAAAAAAAAAAAAAAAAAAAAAAAAAGATTCATTAAAAAAAAAAATATTTTCATATTAAAGATGAGGGCACTAAGGTTCAGAGAGGTAACCTTGCCCAAGGTGAAGGACAGAGTCAGATCTATTCTACTCCAATGCCAATAGGACACACTGCCAACTAAACACTTAACTACTATTTTCCAAACAAGGAAATCAAGAGGAAAAAAATCAAACAAGAACTTACTTGTTGGAAATAAGAAATTTAATATCGCGTCCCACGTAGAAGATTTGTTTACAGATTGGCCATCAGGATTTTCATCACTCCACTGATTATTATCATCCAGTGACACGGAATTCAAGAATGCTTAAGGAAAAATGAAACTATTAATATCACCACATAAAGCATTTATAACTCTCTATGACCTTTTAATAGTAATTACGTTGTGTCAACTAATTATGGGAAGTCTAAGAGCTAATAGATATTGTACTTACATCTCAGTTATTATTAATAATCAGAATGTCAAAATGCTTAAACTATAGTCCAACACATCCCATCATGCTGTAAACTGATTAACAGTAGTGAACTTGCTTCTGACAAACAGCATTCACTTTCAGAGGCCCAATCAATTGACAACTTGGAAACAGTACATAGTCCAACTAAATCAGATCCCATCACAGAAACTCTTGGCAAATATGTTGATTTCTTTATTTACTGATAAAATTCAAAGCTTTGGGAAACACTGTAAAACCTTCCTTATGCTCCTTCTTCACTACTTCAAACAACCTGCTTTTAGTTTCTTTTGCATGATTCCCTCTTATACCGTGTTTCCCCCAAAATAAGACCTAGACAATCAGCTCTAATGTGTCTTTTGGGGCAAAAATTAATATAAGACCCGATCTTATTTTACTGTAATATAAGACTGGGTCTTATATAGTATAACATAACATAACATAACATAATATTGGGTCTAATATAATATGATACCGGGTCTTATGTTAATTTTTGCTCCAAAAGATGCACTAGAGCTGATTGTCCTGCTAGGTTCTTATTTTTGGGGAAACAGCGTATAAGAGGAAAGGATATCCATCTTTGTTTTCATAATATGGATTGCCCATATCATTAAATATTTCCCAACACTATGTTTAATAACTTCACAGTATTTCATTATATGGCTCTATTGTAACTAAGTAAACCATTCCCCCAAAGGAAGACATTTAGGTTGTTTACAGTTTATTGGTATTATAAAGAACACCATAGAATTCATAGATACAGGGAACAGATTGGTTGGTTGCCAGAGGTGGGTGGAAGAAATGGGTGAAAGAGGTCAAAAAGCACAAACTTTGGGTTATAAAATAAATAAGACATGGGGATGTCACAGCATGGTGACTATTGTTAACAATATTATACTGCATATTTGAAAGTTGCTAAAAGTATAAATGTTAGAAGTTCTCAGCACAAGGAAAAAAACTGTAACTATGCTATGTTAACTAGATGTATTGTGGTGATTTCATTACAAAGATCAAATCAAATTATGTTGTGCACCTGAAACCAATATAACGTCATATGTTAATTATACCTCAATTAGAAAAAAATAAAGAACACTACAGTGACGATTACTGGAGCTATATATTTTCAGATCGACACAAAAAATCCCTTAGGATAAATTCTTAAGAAATGGCTCTTGACCTTAACCAAACTACCCTCCAGCGAGGCTGCCCCAAGGTACACTTTTACCAGTAGTGGGGGCAAGTGCCAGTTTTCTTGCACCCACACCTTTCTGTTGTTTCCAGTTTGATGGCTAAAATACTGGTCCCTCTTTTATCTTAATTTGCACCTTTAGTCATCAGTGAGCTTACATCTTTCATACATTTGTCACAGAGTAGAGAATGTAACCTTTAATCTGCTACATATGTTCCAAATATTTTTCAAGCTAGCCAGCTACCTTTATATTTTTTATGGTGTTTTGGGAAGTTAAAAAGTTCAAAAATGTTTTATGCAATCAAATGCCTTTCGAGTCATGTTTAGAAAGACATTCTACACTCTAATATTTCCTTCTAACACTTCTATAGAGTCACTTTTTACATTGAAACTTTTAATTCACCTAAAATATATTTTGGAGTATGTTATGAAGCAGGAATACATTGTGTTCCAGTTGTCCTAATACCATTTATTAAATCTACCCTTTCCTACTTATGACATCACCACCATATTCTATTTCTTGATTTACTATACGATGTTCCACTAATCTATCTGTTCATACACCGATACCACTATTATAATTTATATTATATTGTTATATGTTTTAATAACTGATCTGGCAATCACATCATTAGTCTTCATTATCAAAATTTTATTCTCAATTCTGAAGAATCTTTTAGATGAATCTTAGAATTGTTTTGTCAAGTTAAAAAAAATTATAATAATATTTTATCGTAATTATGGTCACTTATTTAACATTCATTCAACACACTTTTATTGTGTGTCTCATGTGCTAGGCATGAATTCAGTTAAACGTAGATTCATTTGGAGAGAACCGATAACTACAAAATGTTCTCACACAAGAATAGGTTTGTTTCTCAACTCATTCAAGTCTCTTTTTATCTCTTTGGGTAGGGTTTATAGTTGCATCCATACAGGTCCTGTACCTTTCTTATTATTCTCATGTATCACATGTATTTTGTCATTATGTGAATGTGATCTATTTCACCACATTTTGTAGCGGATTACTGCTGGTATGTATAAAAGCTATTGATTTTGGTTCAAGTATTTTCTAACTTATTACCTTATTTGACTCTTGTTAGTTCTCACTGTTCTTCAGTTTCATTCCAGATCCATACAACCACATTATCACTAAATATTGATGGTTTTGTCTCCTTTCTTTCCAATGTTAACAGCTCATTTATTTTCTTCTCTCAATGCAATGCCTAAAACTCCTGAATCTATGGTGAATAATAGCTATGATAATGGGCATTCTCGAGTCAATCCTAACTTTAACGGAAACGCACTAGTGTTTCATCATTAAGTGTAACTTTGGCTGCTGGCTTAAGATAGATGTATTTTTTTTATTAATTTAAGGATGTATTCGTCTTGTCCTCGTTTACTAAAAATTTTCTGTTGCTATTTTGTTTCATTTTTAATCAAGAATAGAAGAGGGTAAAAAATAAAAATAAAAAAGTAAGAAAATAAAAATAATAAAAATAATAATAAAAAAAGAATGGAAGTCGGATTTTATCAAATGCTTTTAATATTTACTGCCATTATCATATTTCCCTCTGCCTATAAATTGCTGAATATTAATATATTTTACAATATTAAAATGTTCTTGCATTCCTGAAATAAAGCCCATAAGTGCTAATGCTTTATGTAGGATTTGTGGGTCAACATTCCTAGGAGGAGCGTGTCTGCAGTTTTCTTTTGTGTGTTATCTCTGCAGATTTTGGTATGAGGATTATATCTGCTTCATAAAATAATCTGGGAGGCTTCTTGTCTTTTCTTCTATACTGAAATAACTTAAACAGCATAGGAGATATTTAATCTATTAAACGTTTGGGGACAGTCATCCATAAATAGTCTGAGTCTGTATTTTGTAGAGGTGTAGCTCCTTAAAAACTTTTCTCTCTTTCATGCTCATGAGTCAAATTTAATTTTAATTTTCCTAGGAAATCATTTACTGATAAAATAATTATTTGGATTGAATCATAAGAATATTCACTGATAATTTTAAATCTCCTTTATATCGATGATGAAATCCATTTTCACATTTT
This sequence comes from Rhinolophus hipposideros, assembly GCF_964194185.1. Classification (NCBI taxonomy): domain Eukaryota; kingdom Metazoa; phylum Chordata; class Mammalia; order Chiroptera; family Rhinolophidae; genus Rhinolophus; species Rhinolophus hipposideros. The sequence goes on from NC_138046.1 coordinate 11,355,114, forward strand.
AATGGGGCCAAGTTCAATACATATCCACTTGAATGTGTATTTTCAGCCTGTAAGGTACTTTTTTTGTGATATAAACTTTATTATTTGAATATGAACTTCATTATACATGTTAAATCAAACTAAATTGCATTATTCAAATGCTCGGTATCTTTATGTTTTCTGTCAAGGACTAAAAGATATGTATTAGTCTCCCACCACAATTGTAATTTTGTCCATTACTAGAATTTCTAAAACTATTTGTTTTATGCATTTCAACACTATGCATAAATGTTCATTCGTTACATTTTTATCTTCACTATATATTACACATCTTGACAATACCAAAAATAATCCATTTTGTCATGTTTGTGTTCTACTAACTCCTACTCATTCAAATAAATATGTATTTATTGCCTACTTTATATATTCTAGGCTTTGGGGAAGCATCAGTGAACAAATCAGATAAGATCCCTGCCCTCATGGAGCTTACAATATAGGGGAGAAAGCATACAAAAATGAAGTAAACTAACAAATTAAATAATTACAAATTGTAATGAGTGCTATGAAGGAAGTGTATACTAACAAGAGTATAAGGTAGGGGACCTACTTTAAATAGGGACCGGCTTCTCTGAGATAATATTTAAACTAAAAAAAAAAAAAAAAAAAGATTAGAAGAAGGCTGCAACACAACGGGCTTAGAAGAGGAAGAGTGCTTCCAGCATAGGAGAAAATGAGATTAATATTGCCAGGCAGGCACACTTTGCCAGATTAGAGGGTTTGCTGCCCTACACCATACAGGAAAGGAGCTACAGTTGTAAGCAGCCTCAACAGGACCTGTGGTCTGTACTAACATTTGATCACTTAGTGCCCTTCTCTTCCCCAATGTCCTTGTCAGCACATCATCTGAAGGAAGTGTTCGCTGGAAGTAGCACACTGCAGCCTGAGTTTTCACCCTACGTTATCTTCTGCAGGTGGTGTGCTCTCCAGAGTCCCTCCAGGATAGAGATTGATCCCCCTAAGAGGGCTGGCCTTGGTGAAATACAGCTTGCAGCAAATTCTCTCAGTAGTGCCTGGCCTGGCCTTTCTATCTTTCAAACAGCCCTCCAAATTTCTAGCAAATTTCTAGATGGCACCCTTCTTGGTTCTTTGGGTTTTCAACCATTATAGATATTTTGGTCATTTCAGTGGGCATTTGAAATGGAGGAGGCAGTTAAATATTTACTCAGATAGGCACCATCAGTGAAGGCCTGAACCAAAAGTCTCCAACACATTTAACCTGCCCTCTACCCCTAGTTTTTTTTCCCTATAAAGACAATTATTTACAAATTAACTTAAGCAATATTTCCCAGTGTGGTGTGAGTACCATCAGCACTATGTAAGTTGAGTGTAGGTAGAACATAGCTGAATATCTGTGGATGTGTTTAACCTTTGCTATTTATATATTTATTGCCCTGCCCTGATGATTTCCTGAGATCCCACCCCAACCAACTTGTGGGACCACCCAAGCTGCTTCCAGTGGTTTTTCCATACAAATGGCCTGTCTTGGCTCACGCTGCGGACTTTCCTAAAATCTCTCAAAGGTTCACAAAACCCCAAACAAGCCTGGCCTCAGCATGCCCCATAACTCTTGCTAAGCAGCCCCAAGCCCAGAACTAGTGGTAGCCAGTCTCGGTTCATGCCTTGGCCTCTCAAGTCACCTGCAAGCCCAGCACACGTGGCAGCCATCTGCGGATTGATTTGTGGCTTCTGCCAGGTGGCACTGGGCAAGGCACAGGCTGCTGCTGAACTTGGGCTGTGTCAGGGCCCCTTCCAGGAAGCCCAAGGGCCAGTAAGCCTGATGGCCAGGGCCAGTTTCAGACCCAGTCAGAGCACCGCCAGGCCACCTCCAAGGACAACACACCCAAAGGGCACTCTGGGCAAGCACCAGAGCCCTGCTATAGGAAATCCTGCTCTATAGGGTTAGTCCCTACACGACAGCTCCTCCACTGTAGTCACAGCCAGTCCCCACAACTAATCAGCCTAAGGGTCAACCCATCCCACTGATGGAGAAACAGCAATGAAGGCTCAGCTGCAACAGGAAAGCACACATGGGACACATCTGGAACAGCCAGCTCAGGTGACCAGAGAGACTGTGCCACTGGGCTCCACAAGACATCCACTTTATAAGGCCAGTAGACATAGGAGCCCTACCTAATAATGGAAACAAACACAGGGAGGAAGCCAAAATGGGGAGACAAAGGAACATATACCAAACGAAAGATCAGAACCAAACTCCAGAAAAACAAAATGGAGACAAGCAATCTACTAGATGCAGAGTTCCAAACACTGGTTATAAGGATACTCAATAATCTCAGAGAGAACTTCAACAACGACATAGGAAACACAAAAATGGAGATAGAAAACATTAAAAAGAACCAGAAGAAAACAATAACTGAAATACAAAATACATTAGAGGGAATCAACAGTAGATTAGATGAATCAGAGAAGTGAGTCCGTGATTTAGAAGATAAAGTAGCAGAAAGCACCGTATCAGAACAGCAAAAAGAAAACAGAATGAAAAAAAGTGAGGATAGTTTAAGAGGCCTCTGAGACAACATGAAGCATACATTCACATCATAGGGGTACCAGAAGGAGAAGAGAGAGCACAAGGAATTGAAAACCTATTTGAAGAAATAATGACAGAAAACATCCCTAACCTGGTGAAGGAAATGGACATGCAAGCCCAGGAAGAGCAGAGTCCCAAACAAGATGAACCCAAAGAGGCCAACGCTGAGACACATCATAATGAAAATGCCAAAGGTTAAAGATAAAGAGAGAATCCTAAAAGTGGTAAGGGAAAAGCAGTTAGTTTCCTACAAGGGACCTTCCATTAGAATATCAGCTGATTTCTGAACAGAAACTTTGCACACCAGAAGGGACTGGCACAAAATACTCAAAGTGATGAAAAGCAAGGACCTAGAACGAAGATAACTCTACCCAGGAAAACTATCATTTAGAATCAAAGGACAGATAAAGAGCTTCCCTGACAAGAAAAAGCTAAGAACTCATCACCAACAACACCAAAGAAATGTTAAAGGGACTTGAAGAAGAAGGAGAAAGAGGAATAGGATGACAGGAGGAGGAGGAGGGAAAACAACACCAAAAACAACACCAAAATATGAATAATATGAATAATAAAAAATATGAATAATATGAATAATAAAATAGCAACAATTACTTTAAATGTAAATGGATTAAATGTTCCAATCAAAAGGGTGGCTAAATGGATAAGAAAACAAGACCCTCACATATGCTGCCTACAAGAGACTTACGTTAGATTGAAAGACACACACAGACAGAAAGTAAAGGGATGGAAAAAGATATTTCATGAAAATGGAAACAAACAAAAAATAACCCTGCGGTAGCAATACTCACACCAGAAAAACATAGACTTTAAAACAAAGGTTATAACAAGACACAAAGAAGGACCCAGTCATCCCACTTCCTGGTATCTGTCTGAAGAAACCCAAAACTACTTTGAGGGGACGTGCGCATCCATATGTCCATTGCAGCATTGTTTACAATGGCCAAGATGTGGAGGCAGCCTGGGTGTCCATTGATGGATGAATGGAGAAAGAGGAGGTGGTACATATGTACAATGGAATATTACTCAGCCATAAAAAGGAATGAAATCTTTCCATCTGCAAAAACATGGATGGACCTGGACGGTATTGTTCTGAGTGACATCAGACAGAGAAAGACAAATGTCATATGAATTCACTTATATGTGGAATCTAAAGAAGAAAATAAAGAAGCAAACAAAACAGAAATAAACGCATAGATACAGAGAACATTTTTACGATTGCCAGACGGGAGGGAGGTTGGAGAGTGGGTGAAAAAGAGGAAGGGATTAAGAAGTACAAATAGGTAGTTACAACATAGTCACGGGGATGCAAAATAAAGCATAGGGTGTGTAGTCAATAATATGGTAATAACTATGCATGGTGTCAGATGGGTACTAGATTTATCGGGATGAGCACCTCATAAGTTATATAAATGTCTAATCACTATGTTGTACACCTGCAACTAATATAATATTGTGTGTCAACTGTAATTGAAAAATAAAAATATATGTATTAAAATAAAAGCTATCATGACACCAAACAAGGTATACATCACTCACCATATGGCAAATCTTTATAAAATCTCCTTTTAACATCCCTGTTCTTTCATCCCTGGGAGCAACTGTCCTCCTTTCTTCTCTCCACCAGCAACCACGTGTTCTCAGATCGTCCTCTCCACCCTATTAGGTTCTAGCCTCTTCCCCTCCCACAACACTTTTCATATGCAGAGCAGTTCCATCTTCTATGCCTCTAATTTGCATATGTACACTCATTAACATCCTCAGCAAACAAAAGCTTAGAAGCCAGCTTCCTTAAATCGCAGCCAGAAAAGGTAAAGAACCAATCACATTTGCCTGTCACAAAGAATTTTTATTTTTTAATTTCCCTATTCCAAAAAAAAAGACTGAAAATATAACTACATTTCAAAGGGAAAAAAAAACAGATGTATATCTGCAGAATTCACGGCACACAACCTGTGCAATCTGCAGAGTCCAGTTCTTAGAAGGGGCCCCAACTTTGCTTTAATATTCTTGAAATTTGTAATAAATTTTGAACAAGAAACCCTGTATTTTCATTTTGCAAATTATGTTGCCAGCCCTGCTCAGAGCAAGGTTTTTAGGTGAGGAATTGGATTAAAGAAAGGGTGAGGAGACAGAATGGGAGCAGTGGCTAATGGTATCAACTTGGAAAGTATTCTGCTTAGGTTTTAGTAAGTTGCAGGTCTACCTAAACTGCAGCCTTCCTGGGCCATGGCCTCCAATAGACCTGAATTTGCATTCTGCTCTGCCACAGTAGTTGGTGAACTTGGGTGAGTAAGCTCTTTGCCTCAGTTTACCCATCTGCAAAATGGAAATAACATTTGTTTTGGAGGATTGTAAGGATTAAATAAAGCCCTACATGAAGTGCCTAGTACAATGTAAACAACTAAATTTATTTTTATTGTTTATAATTTTAAATTCAGTAACATTGTTTTCAGGACATTTATTTTTATAAATAATTTGTTAACAGTAAACATGGCCACTTTTCCATTTATAATTGTGTTACACTTTTCTTTTCAAGTAAATGTTTATGTAAAAAGTGAGGCAGTTTAAAGAGAAATATGAACAACTGGTAGCATAAAGAAAACCAAGAGTAAGAAAGATCCAAGATGGCAGAATAAATAAACACTGTGCCTGCTTCCTTTTGTGAACACATTAAAATTACAACTAAATAACAGAATAATCAACCTGGAGAACCATTTGCAGTCTAGATAAACAGAAGTTTTATAACTAAAAATATAAAGAAGATGACGCATGGAAACTGGTAGGAGGGGGGGGAGACACAAAATGGTCTGGTCCCGCACCCATGTGTCGGTAGTTAAAAATCGGGAGAGATATCTCAGCCACAGATATTCCCCACGAAGGAGTGAGGGACCCCAGCCCCTCACACCAGGCCCCCCAGTCCAGAGTACTGGTGCTGGAAGAGGAGTCCCCACAACTTCTGGCTGTGTAAAACAGTGGGGATTCCGACCATCCAGGTGGGATGGAAGGCTGTGAGACTCCCAGACGTCCTCTTAAAGGGCCCGCGCAGGCACTTACCCTGGGCTCTGGTGGAGGGACTACGACTCTGGGGGCGTCAGAGACTGAGTTGTGTAACTTTGAGGCAAGGACTGAAGGGACATTTTCCTTATGTGGGACTTGCTCCCATGCAGCTGGCAGGTGGGCGCCATCTTTCCTGTGTTGAGCCCGCCCCCACAGGCCAAATCTGAATCTGATTGGCCTGGGGTGAGCTCCAACCTGCTGATTCGCTGAGACCCTGCCTCACCCAACCTGCACACTGCAGGAGGCTTTATCAGCAGCTGAACCTTACAGGAGCTGGCAGGTGGCAGCAGGCCTCAGAGTGTCTTCACTTTTTGCAGAGCTTCCCCAGACCCGGTACTGGTGGCAGCCATCCTCGGTTTGCAGCATGGTCTCTCCCACCTGCCTCCAGGTACAGCACAGGTAGCAACCAACCACGGATCACTTTGTAGCTTTTACCAGGTACTCTCCGGCCAGTGACAGGCAGTGGCTGACCTGGGCCTGCACTGGAGCCCCCCCCCAAGAGGTCTGAGAACCAACAAACCTGGAAGTTGGCTTCAGATCACAGCAGAGCCCCACCCAATTGTCCCCACAAGCAGCACACACAAAGGGCAGTCTCAACAGGCACCAGAGCCCACTAGGGCCAATCCTGGTCCATTGGGTAAGCTCCCAGCACAGTAGCCCAAAAGCTGTGGTCATGGCCACACCCCACAGCCAGTCAGCCTGAGGGTTAATACCACCCACAGTCTTGCCAACAGCAATCAAAGCTAAACTATAACAGGAGGGCACACACAACACACACAAGGGGCACTCTGGAGCACCCGGCTCATATGACCAGGGAGACTGTGCCAGGGCCCCACAGGGCACCCACTATAATACATAAGGCCACCTGGCAAGACTGGGAAACATAGCAGCCCTACCTAATACATAGAAACAAACACAGACAGACAGTCACAATGAGGAAACAGAGAAATAAACCCCAAATGAAAGAACAGGAGAAAACTCCAGAAAAAGAACTAAATCAAACGGAAGCAAGCAACTTACCAGATTCAGAGTTCAAAACAATGGTTATAAGGATGTTCAAGGAACTTAGTGAGAACTTCAACAGAGAGATAACACGCATAAAAAATGACATGGAAACCATAAAAGAGAACTGCTCAGAAGTGAAAAATACAATAACTGAAATGAAGAATGCACTAGAAGGAATCACCAGCGGACTAGATGAAGCAGAGGATTGAATCAGTGATTTGCAAAACAAGGTAGCAGAAAACACCCAATCAGAACAGCAAAAAGAACAAAGAATCCAACAAAAAATGAGGAGAGTTTAAGAGGCTTCTAGGAGAACATGAAGTGTAACAACAACATTCACATCACACAGGTACCAGAAGAAAGAGAAAGCAAGGAATTAAGAATGTATTTGAAGAAGTAATGACTGAAAACTTCCCTAACCTGGCAAAGGAAATAGACATACAAGCCCAGGAAGCTCAGAGAGGCCAAACAAGATGAACCCAGGGAGGCCCACACCGAGACATATTATAAATAAAACGACAAAGGTTAAAGCAGTTAGTTACATACAAGAGATCTCATAAGATTGTCAGCTGATTTCTCAACAGAAGCTTTGCAAACCAGAAGGGACTGGCAAGAAACATTCAAAGTGGAGCTATTTCAGAATTACCTCAGGTCCCTCAACCTCAATTCCCCTTGGTGGCATTAAGTCTAAGAGAACTCAGATGGGTCTGTCTAGGAAGGAGAAGGGGAATTTTAGCTCTAGGACTATGTCCCAGCTTTCACCATAATGTTCCAGGTCCATATCTTGCCTCTCAGTATACATTTGCAATACTTGTTGCAACAAAGCACCATAAACTGGGTGGTTTAAAACAACAGAAATTTACTGTCTCACAGTTCTGGAGGCTACAAGTCCAAAATCCGGATGTAAACAGGCTTGGTTAGTTTGAGGGCTGTGAGGGAAGGCTTTCCTTCTTGCTTGTAGATGGCTCTCTTCTCTCTGCTTCTATTCACATAGTCTTTCCTCTATGAATGTCTACTTCTGTGTCCAAATTCCCCTTTTAATAAGGACACCAGTCATATTGGATTAGGGCCCACCTCATTTTAACTTGATTACCTCTATAAAGACCTTATCTCCAAATAAGGCCACATTCTGAGGTACTGGGGATTAATATTCCAACATTATTTGGTGGTGGGACACCATTCAAGCCATACCAGTGCATTTAGTTACATTAATTAAGTTAAATCATTTTAAATGAAATTTAGTCCAGCCAGTCACATATTATCTCCTGGGAATCTGATAATACAAAGAATGAGTCAGGGATTTGGTTTTTTTAGGGAAAAACATGGTAAACCTATATTGGAAAAAGTCCTCATGGAGATAAAGAAATCACACTGAATAACAGTATTCTTTTTTTTTTTTTGTAAGAGATCTACTCAAAATAGAAATAGAAAAATGAGGAATTCACAGACTAAGAAAAAAGAATGTCCAATTTATAGTGTTATTTTTAACTTACTTTTTCAGAGAATGATAGAGCTCTCACTTTACAAGGATCTGAGTTGTATTTGCAACTAACGTTTATCAACACAGTAAAAGTGATTCAGAAATATTTTAGTATTTTAAATGAATAAAAAACATAAGTAACATGGCTTGTAAACCATTATTAAAGGGTATCTTTCAATACTTTTTGAAGAGCAGAAGTCATATTTTTCTAATTTACTTAAAGTAGTTTAGATGAAAGAATGCATAGTATATACTTTATTTAACTTTGAATTTCATCCCTCACAAAAAGTTATAAACCCACACGGTTGTGACATAGTATACAGAGGTCTCTGTTCCTTTTGCTTACAATGCCTCTGGCCCAATTTTTGCTTCCTTTTTTGACTGTGGGAGGATCTTGGTTAGGGGGATGGAAGGCCTCTGGGGAGGACAGGGAGAGAGAAGTCATTGAGATTACAGGTGGGGAAGGTGGAAGGTGTTTGGGCTTGAGCCTGGAGCTTGAGGGAGATGGAGGAAGGCTTTGAGAAAACCAAGGTCTTTATGCAGACGAGGAGAATACTACCTGAAGGGTTTGGGAGGTAGGGCAGGCCATGGGAGATACGGCCCTTTTGAGGAGGCCAACTTGAATCCAAGGAGAGAATAGGCCACAGATAAAGGAAAAGTATTTGAGGGTGTTGGGGACGAAGGACAAGAAAGAGTTGGAGGAGGAGTTGAGAAAGACTTTGTGTGAAGAAAGGGAAGCAGCAAGACCACTGAGTAGAAGGAGGAGACACAGACTTTTTTGGGGAAGGCAAAAAGTACCTTTGGGTGTTAAGGGAGGAGAAACCTGTGGATGGGAAGAAGGGGAGCCCTGGAAGGGCTAAAAGCGGCATCTGAGAGAGGGCTGAGCAAAGGCCTAGAGGAGGGCAAATAGGGAGGTAAGGGAAGGATTTTGACTGAGTGAGGGAAGGACTTTGTGAAAATCAGTTAGAGAAGGACAATGTGAGGTCAGAGAATAAAGTCATTTTAAAAGGGAGGCTAGGGAGTGAAGACCTTTGAGTGAGGGGAGTAAAAGGCTTTATGAGATAAGGAAGCAAGGTTTTTGAAGAAGGGGACACAAGGCCTATAAGGTGAGCAAAGGAAAGTCATGGGGGGGGAGGTGAAGAATGAAAGGTCCTTGACTGAAGGTTAAGAAGAACTTTTGGAGTGGTGATGAGGGAGGGAAGGCATTTGTGGAGTGAGGTGACAAAGGGAAGGCCTTGATGAGCATGCGTAAAGGAGGCTACTTCTTTGAGAACACAGATGAGAAGAGGGCTTGAGAGAAGGAGGACTTTGAAGGAGGAAGTGAAAGAGGGAAGTCAATCGTGAGGGTAGAGGAAGCAGGGAAGGCAACCACGAAAGAAGGGAAGGTCCTTGTGAGGGGAAATGAGCAAGGAAAGGTCTCTGTGAATGGATGTGATAGAAAAAGGAATTTGACAGGTGAGGTTGGGGGGGTTATGGTGAGGTTAGGGGTAGAAGAGCTTTAAGAGAGGAGGTGATGGAGGTTAGTACTTTGAGTGGGGAAGTGAGGGAGGTTAGTATTATGTGATGGGAGGTAATAAAAAGAAGGCCTTAAAAGAAATAAGGAAGAAAAGTCATTCATGAGGGAAAGAAAGTCATTTATGAAAGTTAGTGAGAAGATTTAGTACTTTGTGAAAGGAGGTTAGGGAAGGAAGACCTTTCAGAGAAGACCTATAGCAATTAAAGAGATTGAAACACTAATCAAAACCTCCTAACAAAGAAAAGTCAAGGAGCTGATGGCTTCACTGGTGATTTCTACCAAATATTTAAAGAAGAATTAACACCAATTCTTCTCAAACTCTTCCAAAAAATAAAGGAACACTTCTTAACTCATTCTATAATGCCACTATTAACCTGATACCAACGCCAAAGACACCACACACACAAAAAAAAGCTACAATCCAATATCATGTATGAGTACAAATGCAAAAATGCCTCAACAAAATACTAGCAACCCAAATGCAACAGCATATTGAAAACAGTACACACAATGGTCAAGTCAGGTTTATCCCAAAAATACAAGGGTGATTCAACATCGAAAATTAATGTAATATACCACATTAATAGAATGAAGGAAAACTATTCATAGGAATATTTTTCACAGGAAAAATGTTCATCTCCATTGACAAAGAAAAAAGATCTGACAAAATTCAACACCTTCCATAATAAAATCACCTAGCAAACTATGAATACAAGGGCTTTTCCTCAATATGATAAAGAGCAATTATGAAAAATCAACAGCTAACATCATAATCAGTAATAAAGACTGAAAGCTTTCCCCCTAAGGTTAAGAACAATGCCCACTTTTACCATTGCTACTCAACATTGTACTGGAAATTATAGCCAAAGCAATTAGGACATAAAATGAAATAAAAGACATCCGAAGTGTAAGGAAAGAAGCAAAACTATCTCCATTCACAGATAACATGATCCTATATATAGAATATTTTTTAAAGTCCACAACAAAACCTACTAGAGCTAATAAGCAAATTCAGCAAAGTTGCAGAGTACAAGATCAACATGCAAAAATCAGTTGTGCTTCTTTACACCAGCAATGAACAATCCGAAAAGGAAATTCAGTAAATAATTCCATTTATAACACTATCAAAACATCTAGGAGATTAAAGACTTGTACACTGATAACTACAAAACATTAAAGACATAAATAAATGGAAAGACATCCCACGTTCATGGATTGGTATACTTAATATTGTTAAGATGGCAATACTGCCCAAAGTGATCTGCAGATTCAATGCAATCCTTCTAAAAACTCCAATGGCATTTTTGTATAAATAGAAAATCTGATCCTCAAATTTATATGGAATTGCAAGAGGTCTTAAGTACTCAGATCAATATGAATAAAGAACAAAATTGGAGGACTCACATGTCGCAATTTCTCAACTTGCCACAAAGCTACAGTAATCAAAAGAATATAATACTCACATAGGGATAGACAGAATAGAAGTAGAGTCCAGAAATAAACCCATAAATCTATGGTCAACTGATTTTCCACAAGGGTGCCAAGACCATTCACTGGGGAATGAGGAATGTCTCTTCAATAAATGGTGCTGAGACAACTGGATATCCACATGCAAAAGAATGAAATTGTACCCTTAACACACCCTATATAAAAAATTAATTCAAAATGGATCAGCAACATAAATATAAGGGCTAAAACCATAAAACTCTCAAAAGAAAACATAGAAATGAATCTTCATGACTTTGGATTTGGCAATGGATTCTTGGCTATGACACCAAAAGCACAAGTAACAAAATAAAATACCATATTAATTGGACTTCCTCGAAATGAAAAACTTCTGTGCATAAAATATATATATATATATATATGTACATATATATGTGTACATATATATGTACATATACATGTCAAGAAAGTGAAAAGACAACCGACAGAATGGGAGAAAATATTTACAAATCATATATACATTATATATAAAGAACTCTTACAACTCAATAACAAAACCGCAAACAACCTATTTAAAAATGGTCACAGGAGAGGGTAAAGGGGGTCAAATAAATGGTAACGGAAGGAAACCAGACTTTGGAAGATGAGCACATAATTGAGTATACAGATGTTTTATTATAATGTTGTACACCTGAAACATATAACGTGATTAACCAATGTTACCCCAATAAATTTAATAAAAATAAAAAATAGAATATTATATTATAAAAAAAACGGTTAAAAGACTTAAATAGACATTTCTCCAAAGAAGATATACAAATGTCAGAAAGCACATGAAAAGATGCTCAATGTCATTAGACATTACGGAAATACTAATGAAAACCACAATAAGATACCACTTCACACTTGCTAGAATGGCAATAATAAAAAAGGGGGGTGTGCTAACAGATGGTAAAATTGGGACCCTTGTACATTGTTAGTGACAATGCAAAATGGTTTAGTTACTTTGTAAAACAGTTTGGGACTTGCTCAAAAAGTTCAACATGGAACTGTCATATGACCCAGCAGTTCCACTCCGACCTAAGTCTATGCCCAAAAGAATTGAAAATATATTGAGAGAACAACTTGTACATGAGTGTTCACAGCAATATTATTCATAATAGCCAACAACTGGAAACAACTCAAATGACCATCAAGTGATAAATGCATAAACGAAATGCAATACAGCCATACGGTGGAATACTCAGCCAAAAAAAGGAATAAAGTACGGATACATAGTATAACATGGATACATCTCGGAAACTTTATGTAGCTAAACAAGCCAGACACAAGAGGATACGTATTATGTTAACATTTCTATGAAATGTCCAGACTAGGTGAATCCATAGAGACAGCAAGAAGATTGGGGGTGGTCAGGGGCTAGAAAATGGGGAGGAACGGTGTTATTAATGGGTGTGGATTTTCATTTAGAGTGATGAAAATATTTTAGAAATAGAAGTGGTGGCTGTACAATGTTCAAGTATAGTAAACACCACTGAATTGCCAGTTGTAAAATAATTAATTTTATGTTCTGTGAATTCCACCCTCATTTTTCTAAACAGGCGGGGAGGTCAGGGAGGTCAGTGTTTGGTGAGGGAAAGTCTGGGACAGAAGGGCTTTCTGAGGGAAGCCAAGCGGGGACTACAGTTGTGAAGGGAGACAAGGAGAGAGAGGCCGGTGGGGTGGAGCCGATGGCGGGAGTGGATGGAGACGGGGGAAGGCGAGTGGGTACGGCCGGGCGGTGGGGTGGGATTGGCGGGGTGCAGGCTCCGCGGGTGGCTGCCCCATGGCCTGTTGCTAGGCCTGGGGAAGGACACTCACTAGTATTCAGGTAGCAGCACAGCAACAGCAAAACACCAACGGTTGACAACAGCGTCCTGAAGCGCTTGCAGGTCCACTTCTTCATCAGAGAGTGGCGCGGCTGGCCGCAACGGTACGCCTGCGATGGGGGCTGCGACACGGCAGCCATGATGGCCTTGCCCTTGGGACTATTGTTGCCGGAGTATGATACCACTACAGGGTCCTCGTCAGTGAACCCCATCTCAATATCGCAACTGGTCAATCTTCAGCGCATTCGCTGCAATGCCCTAGTCTGAGACGTGGTTCTCCCAATTATCAACCTCTCCTCCAAAGGCACGGCGGCCTGGCGGAGACGACGCCTCACCGCCGGCCACCGGTGATCTAGAAGTTTCCAGGCACGGACGCATGCGCGGTACCCCGTGGCAACACGTGATTTGCCAGCCTTTGTCCCCAGGCCCCGCCCACTTTTAACGGCTGGCAGGGGATCTTGTGCCCCTCCCCCATTCAAGGCCTGGCCCTTCTAGTTCTTGTTAACTGTTGAATGCATGGGGCCTGAGGCCGACGCCAGAATCATGGCTGCTTGTTACAGATCAACAAAATGGTCTCGCTGGAACTCAGACTCCAGCCTTGACTGCTAATTCCTCCTCAGATTCAGTCCTGTGACAGGCATCTACAGTCACTATTGTTGCTCTCTACAGTATCCAGTAGCCAAATGTGGCTATTTAAATGTACATTTTAATTAATTAATTACACAGAATTAAGAAATCAGTTCTCAGTCACAGTAGCCACATTAGCAAATGCTCAATAGCCATATACCCGGCGTGCCAAAAAAAATGTACGCATTTTAAGAGCTATTATCTATGTATTACTTGTCGAAGTTGAATTGAATTACAGTGCAATGTGTAGTACAACATTTGCTCCAAAGATGTCGTTAATAAAAGGAATGCTAGCATTATTCATTGTATTACAATTTTAATACAGTTTTTTCCTTTCTTAAAATGTGTATACATTTTTGGGCACCCTTTGTATTTAAATGTATAATTACTATGACAAAGCACAATTCCCATGTCCTTCGAATCCTCATCACATTGGCTAAATGTACATATTCCCCCCAAGATTTAGCCCCCTGCTATCTATTCTTTGTGTTCTCTAGATTTTTTCCCCCCAGAGTGATATATTTACTTTCATCTCTTCAGAGGTCACCACTATGGCAACAACGCTTTCCTGTTTGAATATCTAGCCTCATCTCTATCGTGTGCTCCAAGCTGGAGGTCAAGTTCAACATTCTTGCTTCTAGGAGAAGCAGATGGAATAAGTCAGAAGCCCTGGGCAAGTGTGAGAAGCAGGCATGTACAATACAATTCTATCACAATGAGATGAATATTCTTAAAAACAAAAGTATGAATACAGAGCTGTAGGAACACAGAGGAGAGGGCAAATAACAGCCTAAACTTGTCAGTGAAAGCTACTGAGAACTGACATTTAATTTGGGCTTTGAAGATTGAATAGAAAATGTCCAGGCAAACAAGATGCAAAAGGCATTTTTCATGGAGGAGGCTGAACAGAGACTCAGAGGAATGAAAAAACATGGTAGATATGGTATGTGTGCGAATCAGGGATGATATCCTGTCACACCTACAAGTATATCCAGGCCTAACCATTAGAGCTTTTCCTCCCAAACCAGTACCTCACTTCCCTTTTCCTGTGGATGTCCTGATCCTACTCCTGACCCTGTAGAATTAAGACCTTGGGGTCCTTTTGGATTTTTCCATCTCTCATATCCAATTACATACCTGTTGATTTTGCTTCAAAATACTCCATAGTCCCATTCCTCCCTTCTATTCCTACTTCAATAGTCCTAGCTTAGACCCTCATGACTTCTTCCCTTATCCAGAAAAAGTTTCTTAAGTGATCTCCCAACCAATTGGGTCTCAGTTCTAATCCACCCTACTCACCGCCGTCAAATGATTCCTCTGACTTAAAAATCTTTATTGGCTTCCTGGAGTCCAAAGGATAAACAATGGCACTAGATCTGCTCCCTCTTTCGTGAAGCAGCCTCTCCTTTTGGTGCTTTGAGATCTCCACCTCCTGGTTTCCTACATGTCTTGCTGCTGTTTGGCATTTACTCTGCTGAATCCTCGTCTTCTAGGCCCTTCTCAGGGTCTTCCCCTGGACCTTCTTCTCTTTTCTTTCTCACTTGAAACTATTTCTGCAATGATTATGTGCACTCCTGCAGCTGACTGCCATTATATCTCTAAAATTATAGTTTACATCTCTCTTCTGAACCCCACTGTCATGCGGGGCCTGTGGTCCCGCTCCCCACATAAGAACACAGGATATGGTGAGGCCAAAAAGGAACACCAACAGAGTCATGGATAGGGGGTTCATGCCACTATATTCTCGCTGCTGGCTGGGCTGGAGATACAAAGCAAACATCCGCCACTACCCCAACAAGGGGTCTTCATGTACCGCAGTCTCACTGGCGACCAGGCGAGACACAGGAAGTAGCAGCCACACGATCCACAATCCACCGTCTAGTTCTCTGTCTGCCAACCAACCAACCAACCAGCGTAGCCATGGCAGCTATATTTGTGGCCAATTGGGTAACTGGTTGCAGCTGACAGCCATCCACCACCCGATCCAGCACCTTTCCACGTGAGGCCCAGGGCCTGGAAACTGCTCTCGGGGACTCTGTCCCCACTTCTCCACTTGGATAACTCAAGCTCTTAAAACAGCTCACATCCAAAATTGATGACTATCTACCACAAACCTTCACTTTCTCTATTGTTCTCTATTGTTCTATTGTTCTATTGCTGTCTCAATCAGTACTATTACCTTTGATCCAGTTGCTCAAGTGGGAAATCTGGGAGCCTTCCTGATTCCTCTATAGCCTTCAATCCCCGTTCATTGAATCAACACAAGTTCTCTCTTGCACCTCTGCAACTATGCGTGATGGTTTGTTTTATGTGTGAATTTGGCCAATGTGTAGAGTCTAGTCATTCAATCAAACATGAATCTAGGCATCACGGTGAATGTACTTGAGAGCTGTGCTTAACATCTACAGCCGATGAGTTGACTTGCAGTAAGGCACATGACCCTCAATCATCTGGCTGGGCCTCACCTAATTAGTCGAAAGACCTTAAGAGCAAAACTGAGGTTTCCCTGAAGAAATTCTGCTTCAAGATGGCAGCATCCACTTCAGCCTGCCAGCCTGCCCTGTGACCTTTGTCATTCTTTTTATTTATTTATGTATTTATTTATTTATTTATTTATTTATTTATTTATTTATTCGTTTGTTTTTAAGGAGGGCGCAGCTCACAGTGGCCCATGCGGGGATCGAACCGGCAACCTTGGTGTCATCAGCACCATGCTCTAACCAACTGCCCTGTGTGACCTTTGAACATACCAGCCCCCACAATTACATAAGCCATTTTCTTTTTTTTTTTTTTTTTTTTTTTTTTTTTTTTTTTCACCGGCTAAAGGCGACTTTTTATTACTTTTATGTACAGAAAACACCAACAGTGTACACTCAGCCCAGCTTGGTGGCCAGTTCTTTAGCCTTTGACTTTTCCAGCTTGGCAATGCGAGCCACCGACTTGGGGCCCAGGACGTTGCCTCCCCAGTGACGGCGGATCTCATCGTATCTGTCATTGTAATTGGTCCGGATAGCTTCCACCAGCTTAGCCAGCGCTCCTTTGTCTTCCGAGTTAACCTGTGTGAAGGCGACGGTGGTGCAGGTCTTCCTGTGGACTAGACGCCCCAGCCTGGCCTTCCCCTTGAGGATGCAGTAGGGAACCCCCATCTTACGGCACAGGGCAGGCAGGAAGACCACCAGCTCGATGGGATCCACGTCATGTGCAATCACCACCAGCTGAGCCTTCTTGTTCTCCACCAAAGTGGTGACAGTGTTAACCCCTGCTCGAAGGACAGGTGGCCTCTTGGTGGGAACATCCCCCTTGCCAGCAGCTTTCTTCTCAGCCCGAGCCAACAACCTCTGCTTCTTTTCTTGCTTTGTCTCTGGTCTGTACTTGTGAGCCAGCTTAAGCAGTTGAGTAGCTGTCTGGCGGTCCAAGGCCTGGGTGAACTGGTTGATGGCAGGGGGCACTTTCAGACGCTTGTAGAGAATCGCTCTCTGCCGCTGCAGCCGGATGTACCGGGGCCATTTGACAAAGCGGGTGAGGTCCCTCTTGGGCTGGATGTCCTGTCCGATGCCGAAATTCTTGGGCCGCTTCTCGAACAGCGGGTTGACCACCTTCTTGGCCTCCTGCTTCTTGACGACGGCGGGCGCCGGCGCCACCTTCTTCCCCTTGGCCTTCTTCCCTTTGGGCATCTTGGACAACGGAAGGAGAGAGCCATAAGCCATTTTCTTATTTCTTAAAATCAACCTCGATTTTATATATCCTACTGAGTTTGTTTCTGGGGGGAGCGCTGACTAATACCCAATGTCTCTATTCCATCCACTGCTCTCTGTCTCCACTGCCTCCCCCTCATTATCTCTGGATTCTTGAAATACTCTCAACTGGCCTCTTCCCTGTGGTCTTGCCCACTCCAATCCATTCACCACACTGTGACCATTGCATTCTTGTGAAGATGTAAATCTGATTATGTCATTCCCCTGCTTAAGACCCCTCAACAGCTGGTATTTGCCCTGATAACCCGAATTCCCTAGTTCATGGTTCAGGAGAGCTCACCTGCTCTGGGCCTTAGCTCTTGCTCCTTTTCCTCATCCATGTGTTATGGCCACACCCAACTTCCCAGACTCACAACACTCTCTCCTGCCTTTGCACATGCATGCTTTCCCTTCCCCTTAGCTAACTCCTCCTCCTCCTCCTCCTTCAGGCTTCCCCTTAAATATTACTTCTTCAGGAGGCCTTTCCTGACCCCCGACCACGTTAGATCCCCTTCTTATGCTTTCTTAGAAGGCTACGCTATAATAGTATTAACCCTATGGTGCTTGAAAGTGAAAACCAGAATTCACAGTTAATTCAGAGCAAGATAGGCTGAATGTTTACTGCTTCCTCAGCTTCCTGTGTGGGAGCTTTTGCAAGGCCAAGAGGGCTTGACGTAGCTAGCCGTGAATCTTTCTGGTGGCATTTCTTTCTTTACATTGAGTTGGAATTCCTCTGTCAAAAAGCATGCTTAAAAACCTTGCATCCAAATTTATCACCCCATCAACAAGGTGGGAGAGTGAATGATGCCTCTTTTCCTGTATCTGGAATTGGCACAGGACCTGCTGCCATCTCACCTTGACCTTTCAAATTGCTGTGTCCGGGGAAGAGAGTGTGGAGAGATATAGCAATGCAACTCTTCAATGCTTTGACCCAGAAAGGCCGCTTCTCCTTTCTGTTTCCACCTCATCAGCCAAAGGAAGTTACAGAGCCACGCTTCACTCAGGGAGGCCTGTGCCTGGAAGGAAAGGAGAAGCAGAAATTCTGGTGAGCCCTGGAAATGTCTAACACCAGTTATGATTACAGCTATCCTTTACTGAGGAAGAGCTGTGTGCTGGGCACTGTGGAGAGCACATTACATTAATTCCCCTAACAGGCCTTGGGAAGGTGTTAATATCTCATTCTAAGGAGAAACTGCTGTTCAGAGAGATTGTGTGAGTTGCTTGAGGCTGTAGGTGACATCTAAGCTGGGATCTGAACTGACTGTGTCAGCTGCCTGGCTGTCCATGCTGCCCCTCTCCCCACACACACTTGGCAGGTGAGTCTGGCCCTTCTGCCAACCAAAATGGCATTACCTACGTTACGCTATAATAATGCCATTTCTGGAACTCTGTGCTTTTGCAGCTATGAGGCCCTTGGCCTGGTGAAAGTGTGAAAAGTGCATTTTTGACAAACTCCTGTTCACCTCTTGTGATCCAATTCAAACCATAAGACACTTGGAAAACTTCTCTTGACTTCCTCGGACAGGATTCCTTGTCCCAACCTCGGTTGCACTCAGCTCAACTCCCTAGCAGGGCACTCGTCCTATGCTTTCATTATTATCTGTTAACCTTTTTACTTCTTCCACTAGACTGTGACTCCTTGAACAAAGGAGTCATGTCCCGTTTCTCTCTGTATTCATGGGACACAGGCAGAATAGCTTACACGCAGCCAACACTGAAGTTTATATGTATGTGTCAGACATAGGTCTCAGTGCCACACATATGCTCACCAATTTCACCCTCATACCATCTCTATGAAGTAAGTGCTGTGATTCGCATCATACATTTTACTGACGAGGAAATTTAATTTATAGACTATTTAAATAATTGGCCCAAAGTCTCATAGGTAGTAAATAGCTGTACTGGGATTAGAACTCAGGCACTCTAACCCCAGAGCCTAAGAATGCTTAGTCACTATGCTACTGCTGAAAACTTCTTCCAGTTCATATCTCAGTCCTTTGCTTCTACATACTTTGTGTATTTCCTAAACACAAGAACATTCTCTTATGTAATTACAGTACCATTACCAAAATTGGCTAATTAGCATTGTCTTATTATGTAATCTACAGCCCTTATGCATAGCCAATTTTCTCAATAATGACCTTTATAACAAAAGATAATAGTAGTTTCAATTTCAATGTCCAACCCAGGATCACATGTTGTATTTCACTGTCATGTTGTTTTAGTATGCTTTGATCAGAACCAGTACCTCAGTGTTTCTTTGTCTTTCATGACCTCAATAACTGTGAAGAGTATAAACCATTTATTTGGTATGATGTCCATTAATTAGAGCCTGTCTGGTATTTCCACATGATTAGATTCAGCTCATTAATTTTGTTTTTCTTTTTAGCAGGAGCACTACAGAAGTGTGTTGTGCCCTTCTCAGGGCATCACGTGAGGAGGCACGTGGTTTCTATTTGTGATGTAATTACCTTTTATTTTATGCTATTTTCTCTGCCGCCCAGTGTCCTCTTCTTCTGCATCTACAGCATCAAATACACTGCCTGACTCATGGTATATGTTTAATAAACCTTTGAATAAACATTAGCTGAATGAATAAATCTTCATTCCACTAAAAGAAAAACATTACTCAAGCCAAAAATCTGTGAATCACAACCCCAGTTCTTTTCCACACACGTAATAATCACCAAGTCTCACTGATTCTATTTCCTAAATATCATAGCAATCCCACCCCTCTTCACTATTCTCACTGCCATTGCATTGGCTCATTATTCCAATCTGGCCTCCCTGCCTCTTGTCTTGCCCCCTTTAATCTATCTTTGAATGGTGGGTGAAAGAAAACACCACCATGTAATGCAGAATGGGCACAAGAATAAGTTTCATTGGGGTAACTTACAAGCCCAAGTGTTAATAAGACGAGGCCCATGGTCTCATGTTCTGTGATTATCCCACAGTGAGACCTACCATCCCATTGGTGCCAGAAATTAACTGGAGTTTTCAATGGATTTTCTGGACTTGGTG
This sequence comes from Rhinolophus hipposideros, assembly GCF_964194185.1. Lineage (NCBI taxonomy): Eukaryota > Metazoa > Chordata > Mammalia > Chiroptera > Rhinolophidae > Rhinolophus > Rhinolophus hipposideros. The sequence goes on from NC_138046.1 coordinate 11,375,473, forward strand.
ACAATGGCAAAGAAGTCATTGTAAAATGAGGAGGGTCCTCAGTAAGAGTACAAAGTTCGTCATGAAAACTGTAGAGTTCTCTGAAAGCTCTAGTCATGGATTCCAGGCCAAGCCATGAGAAGAAGATCCAGGGCTTAGAGGAGGTGGTTTAGCGCCATGTGGCTACTGTGTTTCCTCAACAATAAGACCGGGTCTTACATTAATGTTTGCTCCAAAAGATGTATTAGGGTGTATTTTCAGGGGATGTCTTATTTTTTCATGTACAACAATCTACATTTATTCAAAGACAGTCATGTCGTCTTCTTCTGGAACATCGTCATAACGTGCTAAATGCGCCCATCTGGCTGACGGTCTTCACTGGGGCTTATTTTCAGGGAAACACGGTAGCTCCTATAGTTGCTGTTGGATAGCTCCATTCGCAGTGAAGAATAATGAGCCAGAAGCAGCAAGGAGTGTTGGCTACAGAGGGCACTGCCTAGTCAGTAAGTAACCCGAAGCCAGGCGGATATCCAGCACGACCAGACATAAAAGTCAAGGATATCTTTGGTAGTGAAACTCCCAGCTAGCTCATTGGTAATCTCCCCAGGTGAGCCTTCGAAACACCTCTGGATGAGGTGAAAACCCATGTAAAGTAGTGATAAACTGTGTCCCTAATGCCCCCAGGGAGATCCTGCTGATCCACCAAAGCATTGTATGGCTACTCTAGGGAAGCAGCTAACCCTGTGTCCCAGGGGGAGGCAGGGGAAGCAAGGGAGGCTGTCTTAACACGCGGAAGAACTAGTCCTGGAAAGGGGTGGCACACACACAAACGCTGCTCTGGGTGGGATCCAAGCTAAGCCTCTGCCTGGACATCACAGAGGCTGGACACATGAGAGTACAAGGTCAAAGCAAACAGTGGCTGAGGCCACTAATGGTAGCAGTGATACCTACGGTACGGTTTGATAGTGGGATGCTGATAAGATCCCTCATAGCCAAATCAAGTTGGGAGTGACATAGCTAGTTGTGTGATAGTTGGCATTATTGTCACTGCTCCAGATAGGTACAGGGTGTCCATATCTGGACTAGGAAAACAGAGAGGTTATTTGCCCCTTTATCCTCTACTTGCTTCCCAGGGCTAGATCTCTCCATGCCCAATGAGCTGGGGTCCATGAGCCCCGCCCCCCCCAAGAATGAACCAGGCCTTACTTTATAGCCTGGAATGAAAAGCTCTGCAGGGACCCAGAGCTAACAATTCCTTTACCAAAAGGCCATCTCTTGAGATTGAGGAAGATGGTTACAGGGCATGCCTAAGAACCACAGGAGTGCCCCCAACTTGCCGAGGAAGTGTGTGGCCAACCCAGGGTCAGAGTTGTCTGCTCATGAGTCTGTGTAAAGGTGTATTTCAGTCATCCAGAAGCAGAGTGCTTTATTAACAAAAGCACCATTTGACAAGCCAATGCCGTGGGTTGTCAGCACTTACTGTTATTATAACAGATGGCTTAGTATTCCAGTGAAATTGTTCACCCATCAGTGAAACAGACTTCCTTGTATGGCACCAAGTCTCAAAATCGAGGCCCCCCATCGAGCCAGTAACTCAGGCAAAGCAGACAATGGGGCCATCTCAATACCTACCGGGTGGGCAGCCACCTATTCTTGCAGTTGACTCGACCCCCAGTTGGATGTTCCATTTCCATTTGAGTTTTCTGGCTCGTTGCACTTTGTCAATGATTAAGCTATTGTGTCTCAGTTCCACACCATCCTTCTTTACTGGTTCTGCTGATAAGAAGCTCTAGGGGGAGACTGGAAAACTATGGTTCTTCACTCTGGCAGGAATGGTTTACTTGAGTACCAGCTGAATTTCCAGATTTCCATCGCTCCCCTCAAAACCAGCTTCATAATGTCTCCTCACACACCAGCACCAGCCACTTGGCTGGCACCCCTCCTCACAGGCCTAAGTCTCAGCCCCATAAAGGTCTGCCTGTGAGTTACCAAGGTACCAGTACTGACCGAAAGTGCCCCTTTCCTAGAGGTCTGGGTTTTAACTCCATGGGCTTCTCCTTTGAGCTCTTGGGTTCTCATCATCCCAGCCTCCTCCCTTCATTCATACAGGCCTCAGGATGGTAGATGCTTCCTGCCAATCTCACCTCTGTGTTACCATAATGTTCATGTTTTGTATTTTCAGTCCTTTAATATTTGTTTAACCAATCCCTATATTAACTTCTCAGTGAAAATCATTAGTGTGATTTCTGTTTCCCCGACTGGACTATCACTGATACACCCATCTGATGGAATTTGGTTTAGGGACAATCCATTGCAAGCCAGAAATATTGGATTTCAGAGTTATACTTTTTTCTTCAGTGAGACACTATGTCCCCACCAGGACCAATAATTGTCATTTGAAAAGCATGTACCATTCAGTAGTGGAGAGATGACCCATCCCCAATAATGGCAGAATCTTATCATCAGAGGTATCAGATGTGAGACTGGGGTCAGAATGAGTTGCGGGGGAGGGGGACAGTGGGAGGAGGTTTGGGAGGGAAGACATTGTTTTACTGCTGCCTGTATTGCTTCTGGGGTTTCTCATTGCAGGGGTCCCCAATCAAATTTAGCTAGCAGTCTGGTGACTTAGTACAAATTCTTAAAAGTCTTAGGTCCAGGATGTGCTGATCCAACACCCAAGAAGCCAAATAGGTGATCAGGGCTCTTTTGTGTAGTTTGTGTAGTTTTGTGTAGTTTGTGTCTGCAAGGCCAGCAGCTTTTCCTTACTAGGCTGTGGAATCTCTCTTTGGGCCGCTGCTCATATAGCCCCCAAGATGAGCACTCAAGTGGCCTGGCCCTGGTCTCTATCCTCATTCAAGGCCCTGCCACCTTTGGATGGCTGGGCTTAGAGAGGATGCATTAAGGCGAGAACACTTTCCTCTGGGAGGGCAGCTATCAAAATGTCATCAGTATAATAGAATGGGCTTGCCCAAGTCATTACTGATAGATTGCGGCTATTAAGTATTGCTGGGGAAGTCCAAAACGCCTGAGGCAGGATGGTCAAGGTGAACTTCATGCTGTGCCAGGTGCCAACAAACTCGTTGTTTTTCTTCCTAGAGAAATCTGGAGAAGAACACATTAGCAACGTCTAAGGCAGTTCTGTGCAAGTGTAATATAATGTGAGCCACTGTGTAACTGCAAAATTTCTGGTAATCACTATGAAAAAAAAAAGGTAGTGGTTACCAGAGGGTAAGGGGGAGGGGCATGGTAGATGAGGGTAAGGGGGATCAAATATATGGTGATGGAAGGAGAACTGACTCTGGGTGGTGAACACACAATGGGATTTATAGACGATGTAATACAGAATTGTACACCTGAAACCTATGTAACTTTACTAACCATTGTCACCCCAATCAACTTTAAAATAAAAGAAATTTTTAAAAAATGGGAAAAAGAGACAGGTATAACTAATTTGTGACATAGTTTAGTTAACCCAATAGATGCAAAATATTAACATTTCAGCATTTAAATATTAAAAAAATAATCATTAAGGTATTTTTCATCTTTTCCAGCGTTAAGTCTTCAAAATCGGTTGTGTATTGTACGTACGCATGTCTCACTTCAGACTAGCCATGTTTTGAGTGTTCTACGGCCACCGAGTGGCGGTAATGGCTTCAGTGTAGTGCCCTGTTGGTATAATGTGTATATCAGGGGCTTTGAGTGCTACTATTGGTGGCCACTGTTAAAGCCACAATAATCTGTAATGAGGGGTCAGGGACACTGGATTTACTCACTGGCTCAAAGGACTGGGAATTGGAAAATAGCATGGCCTACCGCTCCCTCCTGGTTGTGGAATAAGCCCTGTTATGTTTCCTTTCTCCCTTACTGCTCTGTGATACTGTTTCAAGCACACAATCCTGGAAGGCCGGAAATACAAGAGGCTGTGCGTTCACCAGGCCAGAGACCAATGCCCACACTCACCCAGCAGGTCAGTGTACAGTGTGTGCTGGGTTGATGGAAGCCAGCTGTCTTTCCCAATTATGCCGTCTGACAAAGGCACCACAAGCACGGCCTCAACAGAGAGGCCAATGGCATCTGCCGTGATTGTGACAAGTCTCTTGGCTGGAAGTAAAAGCGGTCCCCAATCATGCCAGGGAGATGAATTTACCGTGCATTTGCCAAGTCCAAGAACAATTTTCCAGGTTCCAGTGTCTGGTAGGTCCAGGTCTGCTGCATTCTCCTTGCACCTATGTTCCAGGGCAGGAAGTTAGCATTCCACTGGAAGAAGGCAGAGGACTGGGCCCTGGGCCAAGTTTGCTTTTGAACTGACTCAAATCTGGATTGAAGGGCCCTCTAGCTGTCGGCCTAGCAAATCAGTCTCCTGAGTGGCACGGAGGCCTGTGGGAATGGGGAGTATCTGAGTCTCAGCTGCATTACGATGGGGCTAACTGCTTAGCTTCCTCCTCTGGACCCTTCCCTAAGGACACGGGAAGGTTCGGAGGTTTGCTGGCCAGGCAGTGGGGGAAGCGAATGGCCTCTTTCTCCCAAGGAAATCCTCCCACCCAGGACCTCCTTGCATCAGCTCTCCATAGGGGGGTCTTCTCAACGCCCACTCTAAAATCAGTCATTTTTGGTTTCTTGCACCCCTATGTTTTTTCTGCAACCTCACTACAGTGACATGGGTTGCTTATCAGCTCACCAGTCTCTACGCTTTTCCCAAGTACGTCCTTAGCTAACAATCCCCTTGTTCAAGATCCAGAGCCATCACGTGCTGCCTGAGGGAGACCGGGAAGGAAGTCTGGAGTGGTGCTCTCCTCCTCCCTTTTCATTTCTGCTGAGACCTGGGGCATCGCACAGGGCCCTTCTCTCCTTTGCCCCTTTTGGGTGGGGCCGACATCAGCCCTAAAGGATTATCCCACCCCTTACTCCCTGGCAGAGGAGCAAAGTTAGGGATGACTTTGTTTAAGACCCCGTCAACTTTACCAGCATTCTCTGAATCAATTGCATTTGGCCACAAGTCATCCCGGATGCCCGGGCTTTTCGTCCAACCATGCTTAAGGGCAAAGCGCCTCAAAGCAGCGGTGAGCTTGGTAGGCATGATCCAGTTTGCACTCAGTGTCTCGGGGAAGTCTCCTCCTTGCCGCTATGTGAATTCGATTTCCAGGAGCATCCAGCTCAAGCACGGGACAGGCACATTTGCTCTCTCTCCAATGTTCAGACTAGCCAATTCGTTCAGCAAAAATGGACTCTGGTGGTAAAGCCCAAATGCTGGCTGTTCAGTGTCACTTATCTCATGGGTGTGGCTTTGGTAAACAGTTTAAGCTCGAAGGGACTCCAGTGATGGCTGTTGGGAGTCCAATCCTGCAGCCCCTCAGGCTGTACATCTGTTCCCCACCCCCATCCCGCAAGCCCCTGGATGGTAACTGCACGATGACAAGTTTCAAATCTAGGAGGGTAGGTTGTACCTACTGTTCCAATGGCACTTGGGACGAGGGCTGTTTTCTCCCAATTTCTTCTTCTCTAGGGCTCTCGTGACTGGTGGATTTGTAAGTGAGCCAGTGCTGAGGGATCAAATCATCTCAGTCTGCCTTACGTGGAGGAATTCCCAGGGCCTTTGTGGCACTTGGCATGGCCACACACAAGCACTGCAGTAACATGTTCACCGTGATTTCAGCTCAGCTAGAGTTCCCACCACCAGCCCTAGGACGGATGTCGTCCATCCCTGGTATGGCTTAGCTGACCCCTTTTGCAGTTTCCAGAAGGCCAGAGCTGGAGTATGTGGAGACTGCCTCATGGTGGGTGCCATCTGTGAAGCCGTGGGTGAAGGCACACAACATACTAACATCTCTAAAGGGTAAGGTTTTAATGAGGGGAACTGACCAGCAAGATGAGTCAGAAAGAAGAGGCACACGGCCACCCACTGTCTCAGGCAGACACACAAAGGCTGCACCTGGGGGCTGTCCTCCAGGGAAGGACGTTTCTTCTCTGGGAGTCTATCTTTCCATAGGGCAACACTGACAACAGCTGTACACGCAGAGGATCCCAGCAGGGCTTAAATGCCGTAGGTCAGGGATGCTGTCTGGGAACACAGGCTGCTGGCACCTGTGACCTCGTAGGAAGCCGGATTTTGCATCGCGGGGCAGAGGAACCTCCAGGAAGTTGGATTTGGGCCCAGTCCCTCCTGCTAGCTGGTTACCAGGCAGCTTGATGGAAACTCCCAGTCATGGGGCAAACTTGTCTGTCCCTCCACACTTCAAGTGTAAATCTGATTGTTTCAAAGCCTTCAAAGGTTCCCACAAATCTGAACTCTTAACGTGGCACCGCAAGGCCACCCTTGACAGTAACTCCAGCTCACCTGTCATTCCCTGTCTCAGATTCCACACCCTAGTCACACTGAACTCTCAGAAGCTTCCCGAATACTTTTACATGCAATGCCCCCAGCACTTTTTCTCCCGGCTGACTCCTCCAATCTGGCCTCCCTCGTAGGTAAGATTTCATTTCGCCTAAGCCCTCTACTGACTCCGCAGCGCTCTGACTTAGGTGTTTTGCCTGTGCCCCCACCTCACCCTGAGCAGCATACCACTTCCTGTACCTTGTACTGGAACCGCCCGTGGACTCAAGTTCTCCCACTTGACACTGAACTTCATGGTCTGCAATAGGGTCTTTGCAACCCCAAGAAGCTTGTGAAATGCCTGCTATATACTGAATGTTCAGTAAATATTGAATGAGCACCAGATGAAATCAGCTGGGTGGTTTGTCAACACTTACTCTCTGTAGCTTTGTCCATATAAAATACGAATACCGTATGAATACCTATACGACTTGGGAGTTAGGATAACTTAGCAGCTATTTATTTAACCCATGAAGAAATCGAAACCTGAAGGTGAAATGACTTACCCAGGTATCAGAGCTTCTCTATGCCCTGGTCAAGTGTAGTGTACATCCTGATTGCCCCTTTCTACAGCGTAACTCCGTTATGTCTATCATGTAGTATCCATGCTGCACCTTTAATGATGTACGTTCTCGAGGACTAGAACTCTGTTCTTTGATGCAGTATCTTACAAGCTTTGACCTCCAGGGAAATCTGACAAAGATGCCTTCGTATTTACCAAAAAACCTTTATACTTGAAGAAATAACATCAGAATTGTTTCCTCTCTTAGCATAAGCGATCCAAGTTCTGGATGATACTGAGTAATGATAATAGACCCTAATCCCAAGAATTCCAGGTAAGAATCTTCTGTTAACACATCTTCCAATTTTCAACCTACCCCTGAAATCAAGTGCATGGTATACTGGAATTGGGGGGAAGACCTTTAAGCAAGCCATTTTGAAGGTTAGTTTTTAACCATTTAGCACCTACAAGTTGCAAAGACTATTTTTAATGCTTTTCCCACTAACACAAAGCTCCTTAGCAGTGAAAAAAAAAAAAAAAGAGGATTCCCCCGTTTTTCCACAGAAAGTTCTGAGAAATGGAAAAAAAAAAATTTCTAAATCTCCCCAAATAAAAATTTTAATTAAACAGCCCCAAATAAACACGCAGAGGAAGAGATGCTAGGATTTCAATGCTCGCCTCCCATTAAGTCTTCCGAGCAATCCAGACCAGCATGTGGGAATGGCTATTTTAGAACTGGTTATCAGAGGGATTGGGGTTTATGAAGGAAAGATGCTGTTTACAGTCATGAAACAAACTGGCTAATGGGGATCACTTTCGTATACTGACTCTAAAATGGCATTGGATTCCCAGCCACCACGCACTCTAAGACCATGGTCACATGAGGGAAATGCCTGAGGCAGCCAAGTCGAGTCAGCAGCCCGCTGCTGCCAACAAAGGCTGTTCATGCGCAGCACTGAAAACTGGTGTGAAACCAGGAAAACGGAAGCAAGTCTCCTGAGGACTGTTTCTACCTACCACCTCTAACAGACTGCGTTCAGCTCTTCTGGCTCTATAAGAGGCCAAACTAGGCAGAAGGGGCAGCAAAGAAGCAGGAAAATGCCAGAATGAAAAACTAGACAAGCAGAAAACAAGGACAAATTGTTCTGGAAAAAACAACACATCAATATAGATGAGACTGCCCTGCATCACTGGATCATTTGGGATTCTAATAGCAGGTTAAATGTTCAAACTCGTCTCTCCGTTTCTACCCTTTTCTCCAGGCTGTATCAGAGTTCCTCGAAGTGACCACAGCAGCCAATTCAGGCACATCCACCCACAAACCTGTCATTGATTTTATTGCTGAGATATTGAGATCAAAGCGTTTGTTTTTTTTTAACTACATAGACACACTTAATATTTTCCAAACGGCAGGGTATGTTCATATGTGGACAAAAGTATGCGTTTAACGTTGTTTAGTGGCAGTCTACGTAATGAATGTGCTGAAATCTCGTAACTGGGAATATGGAGAATTATATTTTCAAATATCAACGTCTTTGCCTTTTAAGGGCACATCAAAGATTATTTGCAAGGCATATATGCTTTTGCATGATAAATAACTCTCCCCCTACACGTTGTTCATTTTTTTCCATTACATTTAGAAATTTAAGACCAGGAGCAAACATCTGTCAGACTAATTTTTTGCTTTTTCATAAGTGCAACTTTTTAATAAAAATTTACATCTAGATAAACAATCTTCAGATTTTTGAAACTTTAATAAGATTTTTAAAAACATCATGACTTTGAACTGAAAAACATACACGTTTAGCACACAAATATTGTATTATGAATCAAGTCCAACTCCATTTGAAAACATGTGAATCAAATTACAGTTTTAGAAGTTAGTAATTCACAAATTAAGCTAGCGCTTTGCCGAACTCGGCCTCTGTAAAGAGACTTGGTGTATATTATAATGGCACAATGTGCTTTTGTACCATTTTGTTGGTTTTTTTCACCTTATTAAACAAGATCCACTTCTTGCAAGTTGATAATGGCTAACTTTCTATAACGTGAAATTTCCATTTTGTAACAGAACACTTTCTATAGATTTCTTTTGCTATCTTAAAATTTTAAAAGCAATCATTTGTAAGGATTGCATCAACATCAATTTAGCAGAGAAAGATCAAACTTTATTGAAACTGCTTGCATACAAAATATATTGCACTATAACCAAACAAATGTCAACATAAAATCTGTTGTTGCTAATATGTACAGAGAATATTGCCCAAGAGCAGTTACATTACAAGGTCATTCTACCTTGGTTAATTATCTACAGTATTTTAAACCAAACAGCTTACAGATGATGTGTGCAAGGTACCAATTTCTGTTTTCAAATACTATACATTCCCAGAATAAATAACTAGAAATCAACATTAATGTTTGGCAATACTTTTAAAAGACTTTGTAATATTCTTGAAATCATGTGCAGTTTGTTGCCATTTTATATGCTTATTTGTATGCAAGGAAAAGTAACTGTAAAATGAAAATTCAAAGAAACAAAGTCACAAAATACATCAGAGGCAGAACTTCGGTTTGTACGGCTCTGTACAGATTCAGTGGTACCCCGACTTGGAGTTATTTTTTAAGAAAAATATAACATCTTAGAGAGAAGGTCCTTCACATATTTTTCCTCAGTAAATTTCATTCATTTAAAAAAAAAAAACCAACAACAACAAAAAAACCTCAAAGCAAAACCTAAACCCAACACGTCTGGAAGAAAAAAAAAAAAGAAAACTAAAGAAAAGTATTGTTTGTTAACCAATCCTACTCTGTGTTCCAATTCTGCTTATATGTTAAACCTAATATTTCAAAGTATACAAAACATTTAACCTGCCTCCAATATTTTCTTAGACAAAGTACCTGTACTTCACAGGATTATTATGCACAAATGGAAATGATCTTTCTATCTCCCCGAAAGAAGCTTCAAATTAAAATATGAAAAAGTTCACAAAACAGGGGGGACGACAAAATAAAAAAAAAGGCTCTAAGTTAAAACTGGTCATCAGGCCAAAGAGCAGGCATATCCTACCAACTTTCGACCAAAAAGATTTGTTCCTAGCTGAAAGCATTTTAGCCTCTCTCAAATGAAAAGATAGTTATTTCTTCTCCTGTCAATACAGAAAACAATTACACATCCCTCTCAATAACACTATTTGTCAAACTTCAGTGCAACAAAACATAAACAAAAACAAGTCCTATTCTTTATACTGCCTAACCTGATGTTTATGCAAGGAAAAAAATATGGAAAGCATGCATATTCTTCTATAAAGTACTAATGTTTGACAGGGTTTGCTACATCTTTAACATTTAGTGTTTCCAACTTATCTTCCCTGAACTCTGCATCCAAATATAATAATCCTACCTGCCAAGATATAAAAAAGGCACAGATCATACAACTTTTGTTTTTTTGCTAATGAAAATGACAAACGTCACATCACACACGTTTCAGGGTCCACTAAAATACTGGAAAAGTGGACCAAAACATAAACTCACACAGGACATGAAATGACAGTATTTGAATGAGACTGAAAACAGAAGTCTAATATGATTACTATAAGTGCTATTTATTAAAAAAACAAAAACAAAAACAAAAAACTGAAATGTACCAGTGAGTCATCACCCAATGCAGGAAAATGATCCAAATGAACAAAGAATATTTCTCAGTACTTTAAAAAATAAACCCAACTAAAACCCTGTCTTGAAGTGGTGAGTATACTTAAAAGCAGTGCTCCAAAATCTCAAGGTATCTTTTTGTGCAAATCTGAAAATTGTTGCTTATGGCCAATACCAAAAAAAAAAAAAAAACCAAATAAAATAAAATAAAATTCTTAAACAGAATTTGTGTTCATTTCATGCCCTGTGCCATCTTGCCTACTATTTGTCTTTGGCCTAACAAAGTTTTCTAATATGGAATAAGAATGATGGAAATGATATAGGAAATGTAACTTCAGAATTATGAAGTTTAGGGTACTCCATTCACAAGTGGTTGTTGACCATCCATGCTGTCTGGCTTTTCCTTCTTCTGGTTACGATCTTTACCCGTGCGCAGCCGATTACCTTCACTGGAGGTATTCTGTAATGTTTTAGTGTGGACACTCCTTTCATTATTGCAGTCAACTCTGATCTAAAACAAGTTATAGTTGTTACATACACAGACCACATCCTATTGTAATCTGTAATTGGCCTGACAAGAAATTTAAGCCTGCAGTGTAAATTCCACATGTTAAAGGGAAAAGAGACTGGGGTGAGAATAGAACTGCAAGAACTGAGGTCAGAAGGATCTTTATTTGGTTTATGATTTTAAAATACTCCTCTTCTTTAACTGGAACACACTGGTCATCTCAATGCATCCAAAGTTAGATAAAAACTCACAATCCTACTGTGTCTTCTTCTAAGCAGAATAAAACAGTGAGAAACAAATAGTTAAAATGAATTACTCTTACTGATTATAATATATACATGGCTATAATACTAGAGTACAAAAGAATGGATTATTCTTCAAAGATTATGAAACCCAGGAGAAGAGAGACAAATTCATGTCTTACTATTCCAATTTTACCAGGATAATAACTCGGCTAACTCACTTAGTAACTAGCCTTCAGTTCACACCTTTGTATCTATCATGGGTGTGACTAAGTTGCTCTATACTCAGGGCCCCCATTGTCCTACAGTAGAAGAATATGAGCAGTGCTTTCTGGCAGCTTATATTTCAGTGAGGCAAGTCAGATGATCATATAACTTGAACTCTGTCTGAAGAATAAGAGTGGTTTAGGGAAATCTGAAGACACTAATGTGTGGGAGGGACTGGAATCCCAGGAAGAGTGTAAAGATGAATGCAATTTAAAAATAATATCCTAAGATTTATGCAATATTTTAAGTGCCAACACTGAACACTTAAAAGAAATACAATTCTAGATGCTATACACAATGAAGATAACATTGACCCATGGGCCTAAAACAAGTACAGATATCGATCTGCTTCAAGTACAAATACTACACATATCCCAAAATGGTTCACCGTAATTTCAAAGTGTGTTTAAGTGTTGGGCCTGGGTGTGCGTTTTAAATGCTTTGTAGTCAAGGGTTCTGTGCTTTGATTTAGATTTATTTTCATACTTACATAGAAAACACCTTTCTTCCGATAGTCTGTTTTAATTATAAATACAAATATGCATCCTTTTAACAACGGAATTGGATTGCCAATTTCATCGAACATGGCAGTTTAAGTGGGGAATTACAAAATTGGTCCATATCAATGTCTTACATCTTTGTAAAGCACATGTACGTACATTATTTCATCTATCTCTTTATCTAGGTTTAAGGTCTTTTCTATGCTGGTCCCCAAAAACCCACTAGAAGTTTACACCTACTTACAACTGCTATGAAATGTAAAGAACATTCTGTCATGAGGTTTCTACTCTTAAAAAAGTTATCTCTCACTAATCTCAGGTGCTGGTCCCAAACCATTCCATAGTCAAGGAGGGACCCTTGACTTAACGAGTTGGATTAAGAATTAAAAGTCAAAGTAGAAGAAGAGAACATGGGTTCTGGGAATCAGACACCGGGGTTGGAATATCCCTGCATCGTATACAAACTTTGTAACCTTGGGCAAAGGACTGAAACTTTTAGTAAAGCTTCAGTTTACTCACCCAGAATACAGAATAATCAAACTCATTACCTCAGGGGGCTGCTGTAAGGTTAAATTAGCTAACACACACAGAACATCTAGCAAAGGTGTGTGGACACGCTCAGGGGTAATTTTCAAATGATTTCACAGTGGGTTCAGCACACATGATGACCAACTGAGATGAGAATCTCCGAGGAGCGGCCGGCTGCAAACCAGCAGGTGCCTCGCTCCGCAGGTTCTAGCTGAGTATGGTCGGCTCCTGTCTATCACGATTGTTATCCATGAGACAGACACCTTCTTTTCCTTACTTTCCCCTTAAAGGGAACACTCGGTCCCTGCTAGCCAGGGGAGGAGGGACCCACAGGGCTTACTCAGGTCTCTCTCTCTCTGTCTCTCTCTCTCTCTCTCAGTACATTCCGGGATATCCTTTCCTTGGAGGAATGGGAGGGACCACCCATGTGTATTGAAGTCATAATGTGGCCGCCAATGTCTTCACAAATACTCAGACTGCAGAGGCTCCAGAGAAATTTTTGCATACTTGCCTGAAGGACTAAGATGGCTCACAATTGTAAGGTTGAAAGAAAATGATTTCTCATAAATCAAATTGGCCATCTTGGAACATGGTTAAAAACAAAGTAAAATGAACTCATAAATCTCACACTACCACGATTCAAACAACTGAGGTGAAAAGAGGTGCACGAGTTTACCTGGAGGGATCCATCTGCTGTCCTTCCTTTAGCCTCTCTGGGGTTACGCGGACGATTATCTGTTCGGGAGTGGTCATCATTTCCTGCGGAGACATTTGAAAAGGTTCGACAGTCACTGATTCTAAGAGGCTGATCGGAAGCTCTTTATTCCCACCCCCTCCATTTACTTAGACCAACTACAGACTCTGACAGATATTAAGGTTAGAATCGCCAGGGCAGCTGAACTCCTTATCAGTGTTTACTCATATAGTCTACGTAAACCAGAGGGAAGGTTGTCGAATGTTCTGTGAACTAGTATATGAAGGAAAGGCTGAGAAATGGCACCTTGCTAATCCACCATTTGGTCGTGGTGCTTTTTCACACAACTGCAGACAGTTGTTAGAATTCACCGTTATTTCTTGACAGGTGGAAACCTCTGTCTGTACCTTTGAAGCCGCCTCCGCGTCCCCTTCCCCCCTGTCCTCTTCCTCCGCCGCCGCGCCGGCGCCCGTCTCCTCTGCGCAGGTAGTTCTCCCTCTCTTCCTCTGTTGGAGCTAATGACCAATCACTGAGTTCGTCTCTGTGGTCAGATTCTGTTTCAGAAGCATTTGATGCTTCAGAATTAGTTCCTATCGAGAGTTAAAAGTTATATACCGTTGTCCGACTTAAAAAAAAAAAGTTAGGTTAACAGAAGCTTCCAGAGACGTTTCAGGGGTAATCCAATACCCTTCCTAATTTATCGGCCCCCCTTCCCTTTTGTAAAACAAATTATCTCAAATTCAAAATGAAGGGTCTTCCAATATTTGAGGTAATTTTGGTTTCAAACGTTGTTGGTGCTTATTTAAAAAAATAAAAGGTACTTTATTAGCCATCTAAGTTCAAACCTGAGCATGTCATATCATTTAACAGCTGTGCTCCTTTAAACATCTGAGCTCTCTGGAGGAAAAGTTGTCTACAAGAGTTAAATGTAACACCTTCATAAACAAAACCTCTATAGAGTTCCCTTTAACAAAGTTTGGCTAAGGGACAGAGGGGAATGCCCACATTTTGGTCCCCTCTGAGAGGGTGACAAGAAGGCCACCAGGCCAACGGTCTCATGGAAGGGTCTCTTGTGGGATCAGGAACTGGACCTAGCTGAACCGGGATATGCTCACTTGACACTTGGTCCACAATCTTCCCTCCCTCCCATTCCCACTGGAATCATTTATCATCAATAAAGGAATTATCATAATAAACTCGTTATGCCTCAGGGGTGGCTTCACGACCTAAGGGATGGCAGTGGGGGCGGGGGGAAAGAGCTCCATCGTGAGCTGGGGCCTCAACGGCAAAGATAATGGCTTTCTGGGAGAGGGGTTAGGGGTTCGGGTCAGGGTTGGCCTTAGGAGTAGGTACGTCTCTCCCCAACTCCAGAACACCAGCTCTACTACCTCTCTCTCTTCCTCTGTTGGAGCTAATGACCAATTATAGCTTCACCATTATAGCTTCATTCCTGTGGATCTTGAAGGCTTTTCCATCTTAAAGAGTTCCCTTTTGAAATGCAAATATTTGTGAGATGGATTATACCTTATACCGTAATTAGCAAGTTACATAGTAGATACACAGTTGAGCGAGAAAGACAGTAGGCACTGGCGGGTGGGGACAGCGTTCAGTGAGAGGTACGGGGAGAGAAGAAAGCAGCGCTGACAGAAGAGCTGGGGAGGCAAAGAGAAACTTCGCCTGCTTCTTGACTGTGCCTAGGGCTGACCTTGGCCATGCCATTCAAAATCACCTTAGCAGCCACAGGATGCAGACCCCTGATTTACACAGTCCATCCAGCAAGTATGACCAGCACATGCCTGACAAAAAATGAGCCACAGTACACAAATGAAAGAAAGGTTTGGCTATACAGTAATAAAATCAGGAAAGGCCTTATAGAAAGTCATCAACACACAAGGGCTTAAGCAGATTTATCCCCAGTCAGAAAGCGGACAGAACTCATACCTGCCCTGTGAACTCTATGTGTTATCAGGTTTTTACTCTACGTCTCTTGCAACACAATTGGACCCACTGTCAATCGGAAACCATGTAGTGAGAAATTGTTATAACGGGGTTCTAACGAATATTAGAGATTAGCAGCTATTAAGTCTAGGAACAGATAAAGTTACTGAGGAAAATGCTTAGTTTGTACCTGAAGTATATCCAGGACCGCGTCTGCCGTGCCCCCTATTTCTGTAAGGTCTACTACCTCGACCCATTCCTTGACCATCATCAGTCACATAGCCTTTTTCCTTATCTGTACGATTTGGTGGTGGTCTAGAACTAGCTCCAATCTGTCGCAACTGCTCATCAATTTGTAATCTCTCCAAACGCAACTGGTCTACTTCCTATTTAAAATATACAAGATAACAGTAAAAATAATTTGACATTTTACTTAATAATACCTTTCTCCTTTTCATCAGATAA
The DNA here is from genome assembly GCF_964194185.1 of Rhinolophus hipposideros. NCBI lineage: Eukaryota > Metazoa > Chordata > Mammalia > Chiroptera > Rhinolophidae > Rhinolophus > Rhinolophus hipposideros. The sequence continues at coordinate 11,391,117 of NC_138046.1, forward strand.
AAAGAACACTGGAAATATTTCAATTTCAGTTCTAAATTTACAGTAAACACTGTTACACAGAATTATCAGGAAACTGAACGATCTCCTTAACAAGAAAATTACTAGAGATAACAGATTATTGATGTCCAGAATTAGAGATATAACAAAAATACTAAGCATTAGTAGAATTTCAAGTTCTTTGAGGTGGCACTATTAGCCAACGGAATCTGCTAACGCATGGATATGCTAATTTGGGTACTGCTTGATAGGATATTAAATAAAACAAGTCTAAAATGTGTAAATATAGAAAAGTGACATTTACGGTTTAACCAGCTAACCCTAAAAAAAAAAAAAAAATCACACATTGTATGTAATCTGAATTGAAACAGATTCGCCAGTTATTCTCTTCATTTATAAAGCATTGAGTCTGGGCCATCTTCTGTTTTCAAAGAACACATACTTACAGTAGGTCTTTGGATGTGATTATACAATTGAGGAACAATTATTTTCAATGAACTGAAAAATGTTCATATTCTTTATATGGGGAAGGGGAGAAAACTAATAACTGATGAAGAAAGTTAGGTCTCACATCATGCCTTGAAAACCTCTTAAAGACTACAACTCGGCTAGAACAAGTATGACGAACAGTATAAATTCAGTCGATCAAAATATATACCTGGGGTCCACTGACAGACCCTTACACACACCGCTTTCAATATGGTGGATTCTGTCAAATCCATATGAAGCCTCAGTTATAACCCCTGTCCTTTCAATCTACCCACAAACATCTCATTTATGAGCCATCGGGAGCCGGACCCATAACTGTAGTAGTCCCGGGCGTTTTAGACTAGCTGAAGCCATCAGAGGGACTGGATTATCTATATGAAAAGCTAAGTTAATGACATCTTGGTTGTGGCAACTTCTGGAAGAGAAAGGGCAGTTGAGGATCTAGGTGGGCTTGACCTGTGCTCTGAGCTAGAATCTGTTTCACCAAGGACTTGAGCAAAGGAGAGATTGCAGCTGAGTGAGTGGCTTACTCCAAAAGTATAGTGATAGCTCATGGAATGGGTGTATCTTGCAACATAATGGTAGTCCAGGTAATCTCACTGGGGCAAAGCAGTCACCTTTTGGTGAGAGATGCCAGGCCCAATCAAGAGAAGATCTGGTGATGGAAATAATGGTAACAGGACAGCTGCTGACAACCAAAAAAGATATTCAATTGTGAAGAATAAAGCAAAAGATCTAAAAAAGAACATTAGTCAAAAGAACAATGGATTGATAAATGCAACCCTAACTCTCCAGGTCTTCATAATTAATTTAAGCTAAGAATATGAAGAAAAACAGACACACATAAAACAGACTTGAAAACAAAAACAAATAAGCCAATCAATGGGGTATCCTACCTATGCAAGCCTTGCTGGATAAAACCTTCCCACTTTCAATTATTAACTAACTACCAGAAGAATGAATGACATGCCTAGCTATTACAATTTTTCTTCCTTATTTGCATACAAGTAGAAATAGTTTAATTTTATTTCTTTAAGGAATCAGCAAAGAAATCTTTAAGATAGCATCATAAAAGAGAGTTGGACTACTTTTTAAGTCTTATTTAGTACCAGTTACATTATAATTTTGATACACACGGATATAAAAAAATACAAATGTGACAGAAATAAAATTTCATTTAATTGATTTAGAGAACATTTTGGCCAAGAGAAATTGTAAAAAGCATCCTGTCTAGGGGAAGTGACTTGCCTTAAGTCACAGGGCTAGTTCATGGCAGAAGAGACTAGAAGCAAATCACTGGACTGCCAATCCTGTGCTCTTTCTATTACACCTTCCAGCCTGCTGCTTCCTGCTTTCTAGTTTGCAATCTACAGGAGGCATTAACTGCTAACACTAACACTAACATTTACAAGACACAAATCATTTCTATTTTGTGTCATAGAGTATAGAGAAAAATACAAAGGGTAAGCATTTAAAAAGAAGACTTCACCAAGCGCTGGGATTTCCTTGATAAATGACATAAAAGGGACAACAAAGGCAAGTGTTACACACACACAATTTGGCCCGGAAAAAACTCACAAAGGCTAGAAAGGATCCACTGAATGAAAAAGCTATGTACAGGATTACCTAAATCGAGTGTAAGGGCTCAACAGAAGAATACTGGAAAATAGGGGAATTTATCGAGAACTGGGATACTGTTTCTTAAATTTATAATAATGATGAAAATTGACTTGTTTTCAGAAGGACTATAATAAGCTAAACCAAGTATTTCCTCTATTACTTTTTACAGGTGGTTCATTGTAATGTACAGAATGAATCTTAACTGCTGAAAGGTTTCCTATGGAGTTTTTATATTTTAGTGCAAAAAAAATAAAGGATTAGAAGTTAAAGCTCTTTCTCTTCTCACCTTTAAATAGTTCAGGTGATAATCCAAGAGAACAGTGGCATTAGCGATGCTGTCCTTTGTTCCCACAAAAACAAATGGTACCATACCCTGAAAAAGAAATGGCAACAATGATGATCCTATAAAATTAATGATGGATTAATCTGAAAAAATGCAAATAATGACAATGACAGGGTCTGACAAACAGTAGGTACATAAATATTTATTGAAAATATAAATAAATGCATGAAAACAAAAGTAGTTGGTATATTTTTACACATCTACTGTGAATAAAGACAGATCAATATAGCAACCCCTTAAGTGTATCCGGTTATTATGTTTTAAGCACTACTATTAAATATTGGCAAAGTCACAAATAATATAATTCGAAACAATACAAGCTTTAACATGAGATGTGTAAACAAAATGAATACTTTAGAATACTCTTAATTCATCTACTATAGGTTTTATTGAGATCAAATTCTTTTTAAAAATCATTGAAAATGAAATACTAGGGTCCAAAAGTAAAAACTAAACCAACTTTGCTAAACAAGTCAACAGAGTACCAAAAATCAAAAACAAAAACAAAAACAAAAAACACAAAACCAAATTAAAATACACTAAAATGCACTACTTATTCTGTGAGGGGAGAAAAAAAACTTGGCATATCCTCGAGCATCAAATTTAGCATTTCAATAATGTGCTCTGAAAACTGTGAAAGGCTGAATCATCAGGAAAGTTTCATATTCTCTCTATGGTACTACTTTAATATAAGGATAGATTTTTAAAAGGGAGTATACTGAAAATTTGTATTTCCAGCCCATCAGTCAGTACAAACGAGCAAAATATCTATTTCTTGTCACAAGTTACAGGGAAGCCTAGGCCAGTTTTGCAAACAAACAGCTGGCAATTATGTCATTCGAAGTTGAGAATAGTTCAATATTTTGCTGCTGAAGACATACACATGGTTCCTGATATTCACAAGTGACTAAAGGAAAGCATCTTTGATGTGGATATATTATAATTTTCTAGGCGAAGTTGCTAAGGCTTAGAAGCCAAGAAGCTGTCTCTGTAGAAGTATCACTCTTTTAAAAAGAGCATTCATTTCATAGGTGTGGCTACTGCTGGGCTGCTTTTGCTTCCTTGCATTCAGTACACAGCATCTTAAACGCATGTGAGGCTGGAACGGTTTTTTTTCTTTTTCCTTTCACATGAACGTGGCTGTTAATGGGGAAGAAAACTGAACAATTAGGAAATACAGCTTTCAGACTGACCTTCATCTAGTAGGCAAGAAACTGCTTAGTAGTGACAAGCACCTGAAGACTCAGGCACCACTGAAAACCCGTGGGCTTCATATGGAATTGTTTTGCATCGAATAACATATGAAGCGTGGAAATAATCAGGCCTATGAATTTGATCTCTTTTACTCAAACATATTTTTGACTATTGAGTTGTCTCCCCAACCAAGTCTGTTACAAAGCAGTTAGCCATATTATTTTCCAAAATGTCATTTGATGAAGTGCTATACTCTTCCTTCCGAATCACGTACAACCACAATAAGCTTTGAAACCCTACGTCACAGATTTAATTGGCTCGACTCTGAAACAAATCATTTCAAAACATTTTCTCTTTCAACATGTCCAAACTGTCGGTGTACCTAAGTGTCACTAATTTCAGCACATCGCTAGTGGACTAGAATAGCAAACTAAAATGGAAACCGGTGAGAGCCGAATGGTGGCCTTTCTGTACGGATACCAGGAAAAAGAGATTCCCTGTTCTGGGATGAGAATGGGGATGTCCAGCCGAGAGGAATACCCAATGCACTTGAGATTGTATTTCTCTTTGGAAAAATGGCATTTTGGCTTCGAATCTCTCGGGAGTCATCACATTTTCCCCATAAACACTTCTCACAGGCCACGTAGGGGTCCCTACACTCAAGCTAACTCACAATGTGCCTGAGGAGATGGACAAGTGAATGTCTATGTAGGAAGTAGTACGATTGGGTGAGCACGGTGGAGCACGGGAAGGGGAAAGGCTCTTGGGCCAGTCAGGGGGAGGAGACTGTGGCAAGTGCACACACAAAGCTGCAGAAGGAGTAAGGCCAAAGTGGGAGGTCTTAGGAGGGAGAGCACTCTAGGTGGAGAAAACATTCACATCTGCCTGGAAGCAACAGAGGGTATAACAGTGTTCAGAGAACTCGAAGTATTTCAGTATGGTTCGAGCCTCTCTGGCGAGCAAGGGGGAGAAGTTGTGACAGATGCTACTGGACAGGTGACCATGAAAGAAAGGCCTTATGAGCAAGAGAAAGGGAGCTGAGCTTTCTCCCCAGGGCAATGGATCCACATATCCCCAAACACTCCACCAGTCTCCAACCCTGATGATCATTTGTCGTCTTTTCTTAACAAGGGGAATACACATTCAAATAGAAAATTAAAATGTATGTTTCAAGGAATGTTTTCCTACCTGCCAAGCCTTGAGTTCAGGTTTCTGGGATTCCCCTGCTACAATTGATGAAACCACTAACACCTAAAGCAGTATAAGGAATGCAAGTGATGTCATTAACTATAACAAATGATACACAGAAGCCTGAACGCAGGACTTTCACTGCAGGACTTCTAAACCCAGTTCTAAATAGTTAGGTTCGTTCAGCTAGTGAAAAACCAGTCTCTAAAATACGGCTTTACGTAGTAACTAATGCATCTAACAGAAGGTACATTCTGAGCTATGACAACCTCCAAAATTTCAAGAGATACAGCACGAACAAAATTAAAGTCCACCCTCAAAGGAAAAGTGTGACCATTAAATGCAACCCCATATTTTATGTTTATAGCGTAAGATTTGTCACTGTGAATAAACTGCAAAGTAGGTATCCCTTTGATCTGTAATATCTCATAAGCTAGCAATCAGATTTGAAAAAAAAAAAAAGAGTAGCCTATAAGCCTAACCAGAGAAAACACCCAAAACACCAACTGTAATATCTGGGTTGAAGAAATTACTTTTAGTGTAATTCAAAGTGACGAATATAGCTTACCCTCTGGACTTTTGTACTGTTAGGTTGAGAAAAATGTGCGCTGTTTTCCTTTATATCTATATGTTTTTTTTCTTCCGAGGGGGTAGGTCCAACCCTTGAGCTACTGGAAGGTAGGGAATTTGGTGGCATAATTTCCTTGGTAAAAAAAATACAAAACACCAAAGAGAACAAAGAATCAATTTTTAAGACTTTCTTTAGCTCCATAATTGTATCAGTGATCGCATTTTAAGAATATAAATTATCATGAACAGTTTTGGTAAACAAAATAAAATACAAAAAGCATGCAGTAAAAACCCCAAAAGATTTAATTAACTTCAGCCAAGAAAACCTTTCACAAAAGAAGGCTAGACAATACGTGAAAATTATGGCAATTTGGGGGGATTTTATTTTAAACAGGACCATTCATTGTACAGAGAGCATGCCCTCACTTCCCCCACCCCACGAAAATACTTTAAAAATTGCTACCAAAAAGCATATATTCAATGAAGATAAAAGTTAGGGTTACAAATTTTAAAGACGGGGAAGAGATGTTATATCCAGAGAAAAATTTAAAGTACATAAAATAAACACACACAAACTAAAAAAGCCAAAGCATGAAAGCCAGAAAACCTAAATGGTGTCCCCATTTTGTCTTAGTAACATTAAGTAATATTTGAAAAGTGCTTTTACACTTTTTGTTTTACATTTACGACTACCCATTTTCAAGATCAAGCAATAAGACTAAAAGGGGTTAAAGTGACCAATCCAAAGTTAAAGTGACCAATCCAAAGTCACAGCATTAGAGAAGAGACAGAGGCCATTATCTACAACTGTAACATTAACTGGCATGTCTGATAATCAGAATTTTTACATCCACATTACGTGCATATTACAGAGGCCTCTAAATTATTATGTCAAATAAAACAAGAAAAAACTTTTACTCTTATTAGGCAAACCAGAAACATGCACTAGAACATACCTCCTCTTGTGGAACATTTTTCTCATTTTCGGCCTCAATTCTCACTCTCACAACTCCTGACTTGTCCACAATCTCCTGAATCAGTTTTCCATTTTTTCCTATTACTTTGCCTAAGTTAAGAAATGAATAATTCACGTTTGGTTTTAAGAACACATACCTCAAACCAGTAGGTATTCCCCACTGTAAACTATCACATTATTTTACATAAAATGTCAAAACGGAAACAGACTCTCTAAAAAGACAGTTAAACTGGCTTTCCATTTTATTAGGTCACCATTGTTTAAACTCCATTGGTGAGGTATTAGAGTTGATTAACACTCGTGAACTGATTGCATAATTTTGAATTTTTAAGGCAGTAAAAGATGGGCTCTTATTTTTCACAAAAGGGTGCTTTTGAAACTTGCTGGTCCAGTGGCATGTATCGCTGGTTCTGCCAATTTCTATAAAAGGAATTGAAGGAAAGGATAGATACTAGAAAATACATTTCGCTTACTTATTTGACAATTTCAATTCTCTCTGCACCTCATTTAAATGTGCTTCTTCTCCCATGGTAAATGCAGTCATGTGCCACCCAATGATGGGCATATGCTCTGAGAAACGGGGAGCTATGCGGTTTTGTCACTGCGCAAACATCAGAGTGCACATACACAAACCTAGATGGTCTAGCCTGCTGCCCACTCTGGCTACACGGTGCAGACTACTGCTCCTAGGCTACCAACCTGTACAGTATGTTAGTATACAAACCAACATGCGAATTAATCGAACACAAGAGAAAATAATGCAATCAAGAGAGGCAGTAAACAGGAGATGTGCAAGGCCGCTGCTGCTGTAACACGGCAGATTGTTTGACGGCAACTTTTTTCCTTGTAAGTAGAAAGAGGACACTCGAACACAATGATAAAAAGTACGGCACAGTAAATACATAAACTTGTAACAGTCGTTTTATCATTATCAAGTATTGTGCACTGTACATAACTGCACGTGCTAGTCTTTACATGACTGGCAGTGCCGTAGATTTGTGTATATCAATCAGCATCATCACAAACACGTGAGGAATGCGTGGTGCTGTGATGTCACGATGTCACCAGGTGACAGGAATGTTTCAGCTCCATTGTATCTTAGGGACCACATATATGCAGTCTGTTGTTGACCGAAACATCATCATGCAGTGCATGACTGAATTTTTAGGATTTTATATGGCACGTATATAAAAGATACTCCGAAGCTTTCAAGTGGCTCAACCAGCTATACATATATGCAAAAAAAGAAGTGCACATTCTTCAAGCCAATGTGTTAACAAAATATTTCTCCTGGGCATTACTCACAAATTATATCAGTATATTTCAAAAGTGAAGGGGTAAGTCACAGAGTAAAAGACTAAGAAATCACACTTTAAGATAACTCAAAACCACAATGAAAATGCTGAAAGCCAGTTCAAGATTCAGTCTTACTCTATAACAACTGCTAAAACTCCCAAGACTTCAAATACCAGTAATAAACAGGGACTGGATCCTTACTCTTTTATAAAATTCAGTCGTACGATTAACTGGGAAATGACTGCTTTCATAGCTATCATCACGCATTAATGTAAAGTGACACATTACAAATGTAAGAACTACCAATTCCAGAAATCTACATGCAGATTACATCTGATTCCAAGGGCTCTCCCTAGGTACCTAAAGCACCCTTGTTTGTACAGACCATGTTCATCATGTGCTTGCCCCACCATCTCATCTGAGGTAGGGATGGGGGAAAAAACTGGAAGCCAAAATTTGTTTTGAGCCAATACTAGGTAAGAGCCCAGGGAAAGCCTTCTTAAACAGGATCTTGTGGCTTTCATATCAGCACTGCCCTGGCACTCTGGCTGCATGTGGCAGCCTCACTCACCCCCATTATCTCTTTTGACTGGTCAGTGGTCAGGAAACAGAACTGACACCACTAAATCAGGACACCTGATCTAGGTGCTTTCGCCAATTATTTCTGGTCTTCTCTTTAAATGTAAAAGAGTGGGAGAAGTTACATGGAGTCTTCCCATAGTTTGCTTTTAATCTATAAAAACATTTAAAATGGAACTACTATACAACCAAGCAATCCCACTTCTGGGTGTTTATCCGAAGAAATCCAAAACACTTAAATACCACATGATTTCACTTACATGTGGAATCTAAAAAAAAAATAATGAATAAACAAAACAAAATAGAACCAGGTCCGTAGATACAGAGACCAAGCTGACGGTTGTCAAAGGGGAGAAGGGTTGGGAGGTACTCATAGCTTTGAAATGTATTAGATTTAGGAAACTACATTCAGATCTTCGACTCTGAGATAATTAAGAGTGCTATCGTTTTATAGCCCCATAAGAGGGATCAGATATCAATCTACTTGAAATTATTAAGCCCCCAAATTCCATTCATTTTGAAAACAAAAATTTAATTTTAATATATGTAAAATATACAGTGAAGAGGCTGTGCAAAATTTATCTTTCCGGGCACTAGTAGGTTTGAACCAGCAAAGCAATATCTTTCGCACACCTGCTGAAATGTAATCTCTGAGTATCACACTCACCAAATATTTTCTGTACACTATAGCAACAGACCATATTTCAAAGATTAAGCTTCAATTAAATGATGCCTCGAGTGAGTAAAAACGAAATTCTACTGGCATAAATTATTTACCTAACTTTTGTTTTGTATGTCAACAGCAATTTCTGACTCACCTACTAAGTTCCTAGGAACTTGTATGACATCTTCAGCAAATTCAAGGAAGCTTCTAGCCTTTTTCACTGCATCCTGATCCTAATAAAAAGGGGCAAAAGAGTTAAGACAGAAGATGAGCCATCTGAAACACTGTCTTTTATGGTAGGGAAAAAAAAAAACTATGTAAACAAACAAACAAACAAACCCACATATTTACCTCTCCATAAATATGAAATGTGCAGGTATCTTCATCTAGATCGATGGCAGTGACCCCAGGTACTTTTCTAGCTTGCTGAATATTAGCACCATGAGTACCAATAGCTAGACCCATCAGATCTTCTCGAACAATAAATTGTTCATGAAACCTGGAGGCAAGCTGCCTTGAACTCTGAAGAGAAATGCACATCTGATTAATATGCTTTATCAACTATGGAGAACTGTATTTAGGTCAGCCATGTAAATTATCTTGACCCTGTATAGCAGGGGCCTATGAATGATAGTTTTAGTTGGAAACTAACAGGTTTTAGAAAATATCTCCCAGAGCATAAGTGCTTTTTAGGTTAATGAAGGTCTATGCAATTTGATATATTTTTGTTAACAGGAAAGGGCTTGTTGACAATTTTCCAAGGTAACTTTTGAAAACTTGTTTGCAAGGCTGCCTTCGTTGACCAATGACATCAATAATGTAGTGATTAAGAAGCAGATCAAATGTTCCCAAATAAAAACCAGCTCACTGGGCCTGACAGACTCGATGTTATTTAACTAAAAAAGAAAAAAATTTACGTACCGTCTCTACAGAAAATTGTATTCACTTCATTTTTATTAAAGGATATCGGTATGTAGACTTTTTTTTCCTGGAAACAGTGCCATTTGTAGAACTCATCACTAGATACTATGGTCTAGACATCCCTCTGATGAAGTGATGACATTAAAATGACATCCTCCCACCCCAGCCCCCAACCTGAGGAAAGGAATCATACAAATGGTTGGCATAGTGATTAGACTGAGTGATCACAGAATGTCAAAGGGTTACAGCTTATCGCACATATGAGCCTGCAACCTCAAATGAGACCAGAGTCTGTAAGACCTTGTGACCTGGATCCACAAGTGCCATGAATTCTTTTGAATATTCAGTGATGACTGAATGAAGTTCAACTGACACCCAAAACTTGTGGATAATCATTCTCTTTAAACAGTATTATCACAATTTAATATTTAGTTCTAGCATGCCATTAATGAAAACCAAACATATTAGTGGCTCATGTTGAAAAATGGAAGTTTCTTATCTGAATATGTGGATCTCTTTAATATTAGTAGTGAGGAAAGATAGGCATGCATACTAGTTTCTCATTATTCAACACACCTGACAATTTGAATGAATGAGTGTAACTACTGTATGTAATTTTAAAAATATAATATTCTTTTTTGTAGGTTAGAGTAACAAAGTGTATCAAATATTCCTAGGACTTTTTTAAAGTCATGTTTTTTGAGTCCTGGTTCATTCTTTCACCTGGTTCATTCTTTTCAGTGCTAATTCACTGATACATGTTAAGCCAAAGGTATAACAGATCATTTAAGAATTAGATGTTTAAGAGGAGGCATATGAGTATATTTCCATAATACTCACAATGGAAGTAAGGAGGCTGTTCTGGCCTGAAAGTTAGGAGAGAATCGCTCAAGAAACCACAAACTTGTGAACAGAGGGACATCAAGAGAGAATGAGAGTCAAAAACAATTCCACAGACCTCCATGGCCATAAGAAAAACAAAGTAGCAAAAGGAGATACAGCAAAAGGAGATAAGAATGTCTCCTCTCCTGCTAAGAGTTCAGCAATCGCACATCAAGTTGGAAGGGTTTTACAAGAATACAGCCTTGACTACCTTTTCTCTTAAAACGTAGTTTGGAACTCCTGTTTCACTTTGCTATTTCAACTGCACTGTCTTTTCCCTCTAATGAAATGGATAATGAGGAGGAACTCTGGGATCTGACCGTACTATACTTCAGTTGGCACATTAACCTCAAGTCCATCTAGTTTCTATGGTAATGGATGGAAGTACCAGATTGTTATCAATGGAAACAAATGTATGGTGATGGAAATTATTGGGAGGATTAATAAAAGTAGATAAAATGCACCTTAAGAGACGAAATAGTAAGTTAGGGAAATAGCCTCTGGCAGGAATCTGAAGACAGGAGTTTTAAAGAGTGACAACCAATTAGAATGAAGAAGTTCTATACCCTTTTAAACAGAGATAAACATACATAATGAAAGGAATATGATTAGATATTTAAATACTCTCTAGTACTTTAATGATAACATGTTATATGGAAGAAGCATTGCCTCATTTTATTAGCAGCTTTGACAAACTTCTAGTAAAAGCGAGTTGACCGGAAGTTCCTTAATATACATAACTGCCACTTAATTCTAAAACCTCAGGCACGAAAACTTTAGTACGACTATGCTGTGTACAATTTAATTTTTTAAATATAGAATATAAGGAATTACTAAGAAACAACAAATAAAGGACGACCTGTCCACATTTAAGTTTTGTAACTGAACAGTTATCATTTCTAGATAGCCTTACAAGCAGCACGAGGGAAAGCCACATACCTCTAGTTGCTTACTGGCCTCTTCATTTCTCAGTATCAGGGACAGCTTAGTGCGCAGACTCCGAAAGTGCATGTCAATCAGCATGTGTGCTCGCTTTGAGGTGACTTCATTGATAGACTAAAAGTTATAAATTGACACCATTATTATCAAAGCAAATGCCCTAAATGAAATACACCAAAACAGGTAACTCAGCAACACTCACCAAAACGACAAGCTGAAAATTTTCTGGATCATAAGTTACAGAGAAGGCACCAACTGCCTTTTTAAAGTCCTTATGTGCCGATTCTTTGGCACACCTGGAAATAAAATATCCACTGTGAAGTTAAGATGAATGATTACCAACTACTGGCATAAACATATGCAAAGAGACTTGTAGATTCACATTAAACTTGAGCAATGCAACATATGCTATATCCACTTAAAAGTTTAGTTCCTTTGCTGTGTATCTCTGAAATACTCAGCTCAATGAAGCATTTGAGATTACAGAGAAAGGAAAAAAACAAGTTATGCTCTTAAGGGATTACGGATGGAGTCAGTCTAGCAAAGGTGACATATTTAGGGGAGCCACTTTCCTCTGCAGGCTTCCTCATTTCAGTGACATGTAATTCAGAAGTTTTCTTGTGTCAACTGCTGAAAACTTTGGGGGATAGCTACAAGATGTCCGACTGTTGTTTCTTTTCTAGAGAAAAACTTCTGACCAATTTAAGGGACAGAGGGAAATAGAAATGAATCACAAGACACAAAAATGTACATGCCTATGCAATCTCTACAATCAAAAAGCAAAATTCCTATGTATTTTGAACTCTAAGCTGATGTTTATTTAAAGTGCAACATGTCCAAATCCAGCTTACTATATCCCCTTGAAGAAATCTTTAAAAAAAAATCTCTTATCTAAAAAAGTCTTTAAGCATTACTGCAGATCAAGAATTGCAAGAGACATAACCTTTTGAAATTTCTGTTGCTCTAAACTTATTACATATGTATCTGAAAACATTGGCTAAAGGGAAAAAACCTGGAGTAATCTTCATTGTCTAGAATTTGATTTGTGACTTATAACAGAAAATGTGTATTACTGTTTCAAAATCTTAAAAATTATGTAAAGTTAGTTTATTTTAGAAAACAAATATACAAGGTGTGATCACAAAATATAGTGAATGTTTAAATAAAAAAATTATTACAGCAAAAGACACATGGCCATTAATCCCCCTCAAAATACTCCCCCTCGCTTTGAACACACTTATCCCATCGTTCTTGCCACTTTCTGAAGCAGTTCTGGAAGTCCTCTTTTATGTCTTTAGTTGCGCTATTGTGGCTGCCTCAATGTCCTGAATCTATTCAAAAAGTTTACCTTTCACGGTCATTTTGACTTTGGGGAAGTGCCAGAAGTCTCATGGTGCCAGATCCGGTATAAGGTGGATGAGGACACAAGGTAATGTTTTTATTTGACAGAAATTGGCATACCAGAAGGAATGTGTGACATGGAGACCTTCTGTTGTGATAAAAAAAATACGGTGAATCCTGCTGCCGAGTGCCATCCAATGGAAAGGTGGGAATCTTCAATATAGGAAGCGGCATGTCGAACAGTGGGTAACAAGTTTCAACTTGTTTGGTGCAGTCAGGTGTGAGGTAAGGCTGAAAGAACGCACGTTTTTAAAGTGTGCCATACATCATCCTCCATCATGATAACGCTCTGTGTCACACATCACTTCTGATATGGCAAATTTTGTCAAACAAAAACATTACAGTGTGTCCTCATACACCTTATGCACCAGATCTGACACCATGTGACTTCTGGCTCTTCCCCAAAGTCAAAATGATTCAGGACATCAAGGCAGCCACGACAGCACAACTAAAGACACTCACGAAAGAGGACTTCCAGAACTGCTTCAGAAGGTGGCAAGAACTATGAGATAAGTGTGTTCGAAGTTGACGGGGATTAATGGCAATGTGTCTTTTACTGTAATACATTTTTTATTTAAACATTCACCATATTGTTTGATCATACTTCGTATATTAGCTGTGTATCTAGTCCAGTAAGTTTAAACACGTGTGATGCTGGCTTAATTATATTACTGGAAAAAGCTAAATACAGTTTTGGGTTTTTTTTTTTTATTTTCACAAATCACTTTAACTGAATTTAAAAACTGATTTTTATTATTTTAAAATCTATATTCTTTTAAACTAATTGCATATCATCTGTTAAGTTCACAGCTGTTTCCTGTATACCAACTTACATCTGGCGTAAGTCTTCTGGCACGTCCAGTTTGATTTTGTGGAAAGTATCTTTTGTGGCAGGTTTGTTGGGATTCACTGACCGAAGACGCTCAACTGTGACGATTTCATTGTAAGTGGCGTCACATGCTGCATATTCTATCACGTAAAACTGAGAGAAATGAATAAAAGTCATTCCTGGTCAAGGTGTTTCAAGTAAGATCAATAAGCTACACCTATTTAGTTCTTTTTTAATTCGCTAGAGGGAAAAAAACACACCCCATATTTGATCAACTAACACGAAACATACTGAGCACGTAGAGAAAACATTTTAATGACTCAAGTCACATATTACTTTTAAAACAGAAATCCAGACTGAAATGTAGTACACCTGGGTTTAGAAAAGGGAAATAGTATAAGAAAAAAAAAATTAAATTTGCATTTTCCTACCTCACCCTTTATCATCCTCACTTTAGCTAACCACCAACAGCAAGGCTCTTTCTCATTTGCTCTGGAATAAACCTACACAAAAATTACAACAGAATATTTCATGATTAACATCATTCAGAAATCTATAGATTATCAGACATCGAGGAAAATTTCGTAAAAATGACCGTAGGTGTCTTTCAAACCCATATGCGGTATCCTTAAACCAGATTATACCCCTACAGCTAGACATACTTAATCAGAAACTACATGATTACCCAGGAGAGCCTGTAAAAAGTGCTTTCCTATTTCTCTGTTCTACTTCAGTAATAATTAGTACTCTGAATATGATATGAATACTCGAGAAAAGTTGTTCATAAACCTGGGCATAGTTTCCCTGGGTACTTTGAGAGCTAAGAAAATGTATCTAAAACTATACAAACGTGTTTTTGTTTTATTCTAATAGGCCGATAACTGGAAATTACTGATCCTGGCCTACTGCCAGGATCACTAAGTGGGTAAGGCCACTGACCACTCAGCCCACTAAGGACACCACTCTGGCATTATGTCTCCTGGGGACTAAGTGGAGAGATGTTTGGTTCCTCTCTGGTCTCCTGTCCACTCTCCACTAAAATGGACAACTCCACGCTAGCCAAGCCCCCAGATACCACCTTCCTGCTCTCACACACTGTGGATCAGTTCTTCTACCCAGTCTCTCTCATGACCACTTCAAAGTTCACTTGCGATGTACAGCATGGAACCTTTTGTGAAGACACGAGCAAATCAAGGTTAATAGGAAAAGAGACAACAAAGTATACATGGAGAGGGAAACAAATAGTCAGAAGCAGAAAGACAAGGGGGATGGGGAGAAGACAGAAGAGAGAGAGAGGGTTACAGAGCCTAACACTAGTAAGAAAGTCAAGGCTCCAACTATCGTCTCCCTTTTACAACTGAAGTTAATAGTTATACAACACAACAACTAAATACAACTTAACCCAACCTACCTTTCGCTCCTACCACCATAACTCCTTTCCAACTGTGCTCTGGTCAGAGAAATAACCTGGCAATTGTTATGTAATATGATGAGGTCATTCTGGCAACAGAGTGAGTGGTCCCCACCTGTCATGTGACTAAGTTGGGGGTAAAAAGTCCCCTTTACCCATCACTATTATGAGTATTCCTGATATAGACAGACCAAAACACCTGACGTCTTGCCTCTTTTTTATAACCTAACTCCATGGTTATATAATACAGTAACTACATACAACTTAGTTTAACCTACCTTTTCCTCTTGCCATCATCAATCCCTTTTAACTCTGTTCTAGCCAGAGCAATAACCTCAGTTACGTATTATTGTTAGGCAGTACAGTGAGGTCACCCTAGCAATAGGGTCTCATTGGTCCCCACCTGTCATGTGACTCAATTTAAAAAAGTTCCCTTTATCTATTCAAACACTATTCCGAGCACTCCTGATATAGACAGACCAAAGCTTCAGGAAGCTTGTAGTCTCCTAGAGGAAGGGGACAGTGAAAGGTCCTCAAGCATAAACAGTGTTTGGGATCCCTCACAAAACCAAGCCCAATTCTTTACACCTAGTAGGTAGTGAGTACATTTTCGGTAAATCAATAGTACTTTACCCTATTTCTACTTTAAAAGTGTAGTGCAAAGAACACGGGCCTGGACATCCAGAGACGGTTCCTGAGCACTCTCTAAAACAGCACTATTGCCCCTACCTCACCTCCATTCTCTTACAGTTTTTTTCTTTCTAGGACTTACACCGGCCATAGCTATCCTCACTAGAATGTGACCTCATCAAAGGCAGGGGGGCTCTTCTGTTTCACTGCACTGTCTGTACCTAGCATACAAAATAAGAATTCAAAGATCTAGGACACTTTACAAATGTCTACTTAGCTGCTGTCTGCACGCTATAAATGTTCTGAAGTTGCAACTACTAACAAGGCATTATGGAGAAAAAAAAGAAGCTTAAAATGGAGTGTGTGAAAGGGGAGGATACAACATAGAGCCGACTCCAAGTGCCCTAAGTCCCGCTCCCCCAATTTTCAGTGGCTAGAGAAATCCCAAACACAACGCTTTTGTGAATGTGTTACATCTTCATAACACCTTTTGGTCAAAAACATCAATGGCACATCAGCAGGTGTTTTACCTCTGTGGGCAAATACGAAAACTTGCAGGTGGCTTTTTAAAAATATACCAGGAGGATTTACTACTACTTAAAGAAATTCTAGGATCACATTCTGTTATAAGCCATGAGGTTCTCTCCTTTGTCAGACTAACATTCCTCATCCAAAGATTCAGAGATTGAGGGAAGTGGGCAAAGGAATACTAGTGGGCAAAGAATTTCAGTGGTGACTTTAAAGACAGATGTGCCCGGAGTGCTTCTCAGGCAGTCACATTTTAACATCATGCATTATTTCAAATCATTATTAAGATGGCTCAGTCAAAAAGCACATGTCCAGCACAGCTAACATCCTTAAGGTGGCTGAAATAGTGTTACAGACAAAGGGTACAAAAGGCACAGGCAAATTAAATGCCCCCACTCCTTCCGGGCTTAGTAACTCGAAACTTACCTCAACTTCATCACTTTCATTTATATCTTTATTATAACCTACGGGTGGTGGGAATCTCACATCATGAAATGGAATCTGCCTCTCAGGCTGCCAGCTGCAAATAAGCAAACACACAATTATTTAACATGCTTTTCGGTTTAATGGAAATAATGACCATGCTGCCATGAACTTTTGGTTAAGCGTGACCCTCTGCTTTTCTAGTTTCAAGAAGCAAATGCTTTAAA
The DNA here is from genome assembly GCF_964194185.1 of Rhinolophus hipposideros. Lineage (NCBI taxonomy): Eukaryota > Metazoa > Chordata > Mammalia > Chiroptera > Rhinolophidae > Rhinolophus > Rhinolophus hipposideros. Next base: position 11,408,224 of record NC_138046.1, read on the forward strand.
ACTATCAGTGTTTTGCAGAGTGGGGCATCATGGCAATAGAGAGACATGTCAACGAAGTCTGCATGCAGCACAACACCTTGGTCGTTCTAGCCGGGCTATTTCACTAAATACAACAGATCAACATTACAATTTTCCAAACAAGTCTTTTTCCCCCAATAATTTCAACCTCTACAAGTTCTAAACGTAAGGTCACAACAGCCATTTCCTTTGATGCTCAAATTAAATGTTAGAGTCAGTCAGTGTTAGTCATGTCCATCACCAGACTTTGACTTGCAAAGGAATTTTAACCCCATTCCAATGACCACAGAAACTGGTCTGAAATGCCCTCTAATTCCCAAGCAAAATGGGGCAGTCAGCACATTAGCAATTCACAACTCACTTTTCCCCCTTTAAATTTTAGATCCCACGAGGTGGTCAGTTCTTGCCAAGGATAGCTGGCTGCTGATGCACTGGCCTGGTGGGGTCTCCTAAACCACAGAAACCCAATGGAGACAGCCTATAGGAGTTCAGTAAGGTGCCTATGTTTTTTAAGTTAAAATAAATGATACGGAACAATTTTGAAAAACACCCAATCATTCTTTTATAACCATGATGATATAAAATATTAAAAGACAAACTTTGCAAAAACATTGGAGGATTCAACTGCTGGAGCAGTCACTTATTGAGAAAAGTACTAAATGTTTTTTTTTTTTTTTAAAGGAGAGCTATTATATAAGAGAAGGGTAGGTAATTAAGTCATAATTTGTGGAAATCTGATTAGGGCATATATTTGATTGAACCCTTTGTCTGAATTATTGTACACACTTGAAAACTATAAAACAATAAAAAATTGTCTACTTCAGGAAAGCTTTTTTATACTTACTGAAAAATAGTGACTTTAACATGTTACAAATTCATTGCTAAATTTGATTTCTAAAGGAAATAGTAATATTTTTTTTTGGTTCCAAAGAAGGAAGAATTATTTTAAGTCTTAAGTATACAAAGACAAAAATTCAAATTCTTTATTTAAAAAATGTGAAATATGGAAGGTAAAAACAAAGTATCTAAAATAATTTGGTATTATAGCAACAGGAGTTCCTGTATGGTTGAAAGGGGAAATACAGTCTCAAGTTTTATGCAATATTAGTTTGTTGTGTCTTTTTTTAAACAGAAAAACAGAAAAGAAACAGAAGGAAAGGCCAAAAGTCTGCTTTGGTAGGGACCGATCAAATCCTGGTGATGTGCTCAAACCCAGCATTCAATCTCAAATATACTCCAAGAACACAAGGAAAAACAGTTGATCTATTTCAAATTCCAGGGATGGCAGAGAGCTTGAAGAGAAACTATTACACAGCTATGGTACACGAGAGACTCAGGAGGTCCAAAAATATATTCATTCTAAGTTTGTAGGAGAAATCTGATTGCAAACAAAAGGGAAGTGATCTGAGAAATGAGTGTGCAAACTAGACACATTCTTAAATACCAAGGAAATGACTGTTTGCTTAATACTCTAGATTAAGGACTACAGGAGAAACTAAGAGTGGCAAACAAAGATAACTCTCCTTTTATGGGAAACAGTGTTTACCTAGTGATGGGAACAAGCAGTGAAGAGCACAATTACAAGACAAAAAATTACCCTCCAAGCCATCAAAGATTCCCCTGTGAGAGGTGTGATGCTGTTTTCCAGTGTATAACCATGGATAGTAAAACATCGGCGAGGCAGATTCTGGAACTTCTGGCTCTTTGTATTCAGAGAAAGGTATTCGATCACTCAAACTATAATTTGGACTGAGATTATTAGTCTAGAGCTGAGAATAGGGCGGGATATTCTAAATCCTTTCATCTCTGTCCCCTTATATGTGTTTTACGCACCAGAGAATACTTTGTCCTGTTGATAGCTAAAAGAATCTGAGAACAGTCTAATTACAGTAAGTCTGGGTCAGATACTACCGTGTTTCCCGAAAATAAGACCTATCTGGACAATCAGCTCTAACACATGTTTTGGAGCAAAAATTAATGTATGACCGGGTCTTATTTTACTATATTATTATTATTTTACTATATTATTTCACTATAAGACCCGGTCGTATATTAATTTTTGCTCCAAAAGACGCATTAGAGCTGATTATCTGGCTAGGTCTTATTTTCGGGGAAACACAGTACTATATTTTAACAGATTTCTTGAGATACAATTCACATACGATATAATCCATTCATTTAAGTATATGTATAATTTAATGGTTTTAAGTATATTCACAGATACGTGCAACCATTACCAGTCAATTTTTGAACATTCTCATCACCTCCAAAAGAAGTCCTATACTCTAGCTATGGTTCCTCGTCCCCCGACCCCCACCACCCCCACAGTCCTAGGTAACTGCTAATCTCTTTCTTCTCTCTCTAGATTTGCAATCTGCTTTTCATATACTATTAGTTCTCTTGGCACATAAAAGCCAAAACATTGTAATTGTTGACCATTCTTCAGAGTTCAGTAAAATCCTAAGATCATGACCACGTGTATACTTTGGCTAAGGAGTTTATACGTACTATGGATCCTGAATGGCTATTCTGAGAATAGCCTCTATTAGAATTCAAAAAATTTAGTCAAGAGACTGCTCTGCCCCCTCCAAAAAAGTTAACTTCTGTATTATTGATGACTTCATGTAGCTCATGTCCCTAGGCCTGTAAGTCTTTTTATTTACTCATCTAGCAGAAGAAAGCAGAAAAGAACAGTTACCACTATTATTGATGATAAATACATGAAACAGATCAAAAACAAGTTAATAGGTAAATATGACTATTTCCTCTGAAATATACTAGAAAACAAACACCATTGAATTTCGATTTAATATTACAAAACTCACATTGATTTTACCAAACACCTGGAAATCCATTCATTTTCATCTTTTAACAATTACAAATATTCCTATCCAAACTCTCAGTTACTGATACAGAAGAATCTGATTTCTTTCTTCACATTCAAGGAAACTGAGATGCAAGGATCAAGATTAAACAAAAGGGATCTGTGAGGTGATTAGCAGAACACTGTCCACTGGTTTACTACTGAGTTGTTCAGGAACTTCCTGGTCAGTAACATGACGATCCATTCCTGAAAAACACTCAAACCAGACTTGAATTTTTAAAATGAGGAGTAAAAAGAATAATTAGCGTAAAATATTAAAGAACCGAAACACTAAAATTATATCAAGACACTTACTTGTTTTCAAATGCAACTGTTATTGAATCTTCATGAACATCCTTTACAAAAGCCTGTAAAAAATAAAGTTAAATTAACTTCTAAGCTTCAAGATCATTTGTTTATAAATTTTACAGAGATACCATTTTATTTAAGAGTAGAATGGAGCTTCAGATGCAAGTTTGTCATTTTGTGAGGCTCACTCATGCACGAATCACACCTGTATTTAGCCACCTACTATGAGCTAGGCCCCAGGCATACTGGTTAGTTAAAACATGAAAAAAATCACTCCTGAGTTCAGCAGCTAATAGAAGAGGGGGAGAGGGAGGAGAAGAGAGGGAGACAAGTATGTTGAAAATTACAATGCAGGTGGTGAGTGCAAAGCTGGTGGTATACTTTAGGCTAGAATTATTGGAAACTAAGAAGCTTGTTCCAGACCCACACGCCAGCCACTACAGATCTGCTGTTACCTACCTTTTCCTCCTTAATCAAATTTTAGGAGTATATCATAAATGACTAAATATAATCACAAATCTATGTATATACAAGTACACTAAAATATACTTAGAGTAAAATAAGACCGGGTATAATATAATATAATATAATATAATATAACATAATATAATATAATATAATACTGGGTCATATATTAATTTTGTTCCAAAAGACGCATTAGAGCTGATGGTCTGGCTAGATCTTATTTTCCGGGAAACACAATAAAAGTCCAATTACCAGAGTTTAATTAAATTCTCAATCTCACGGTCACTTGGAGAAAAAAGCAGTAATATAAAGAACAGAGATTTAAATCTTTTAAATCTGATGACGCAATCGCTAGTAATCTGTAGGGAGACATAACAAAATAATAGCTAATTACTGAGAATTCTTTAATCAGCAAGCTGTCTGTAATTCTATAAAATTAAGTTTTTAACAGGTGCAGAAAAGGAGGTTTTGCTTTTGTTTTGACAATTAGAGGAGCAGGCTAAAGCACAAAGGAACCCAAGGGGCTTTATATCTTAATTCATTTGAAAATGACTTGAGAGATTTCAACTTCTTACTCGAATCTGTCCTGTACACGTTTCTGTCCTTCTATGGTTTCTCCCTACCTGCCACGTAGGCTATAAAAGACCCTTCGTGACTTGGCCCCACCTCCTCCTCTCACCAAGCTTCATCTTTCCCATCCTTGGAGGGGGTGATCCAGCAGCGCTAAAATACGCGGGCCTCTCCTCCTAAAGGCTATCCCTTCTTTCCCACTGTCCTTCCCCTCTTTTCACCCAGCTATTGCCTACTGGTCTTTGAGGTTTCATTTCAGATGTCACCTCCTATGTATGAGAAAACCCAGAAGACTAGGTTAAATTCTGTCCTCTGCATTCTTAGTGCAGCCTATGCTTATCCCTACTATAAAGTTACCTCACTGCATTTACGGTTGCCTATTTTCCCACTAAAAGGAAACTTCTTGAGGGTGGGTGACAGGTCTTATTTGATTTATGGTTGGACTTCAGAGCACCTACTGACTAAGAACCCAAGGAATAGTTAGGAAGTGGGTTATTACCTAAGGGGTTCCTATCCCAGCCTTGGAGGAAAAGTATGTGTGTGTGACAGGGATGGTATGCTGATCAGGGAAGACTTTAAAGGTTGAGAGAATTAGCCCCACAAAAGGGAGTAGAGAATGGGGAGGCACGCCAGGAATAAAGTCTTACACCTGGAGAAAAAGGGGTGTGGTAGAAAGAATCTATTGTGGACAAGGAAGACACTATAAGTCAATGTGAAAAAGCATAGTGTCTTCAATCAATGGTGCTGAGACAACTGGATGTCCACATGCAAGAATAAATGTTGACCTTAACCTCATACCATGTACAAAAATCAACAGAAAAGTGCATCAGAGATGTCAATGTAAGCGCCAGAACTAGGAAACTGTTAGAAGAAAACACGGTAGTAAATTCTGATGATTTTGGATATTGGGAAGATACATAGTTTGGATTAAGACTGTTCTTTAACTTACGTCTTCTGACTAACTGACACCATTTCTGGCATATCGTAGGTGCCCAATAAAAGCGTTAAACAAATGATTCCAATGTAAATATCTCGGTAAATAAAAACGTCTCTAAAAGTCTGAAGTTAAAGAATTTTTTTACAAACTGAAACTTCCCAAAATATCAAATTACAACATAACAGTCACGTATTAGTTAGCTGCTTCTAAGAAAAGCAATGGCAGGTGAGGCAGGGCCCTGGGAAATGTATATCAAAGCTACATAAAGAGACACCAAACTTCTGCAATTGTGCTTCAACAAATAAAAGCAAAGCTATGCTAAAGGAAGTTTCCTTGTAAGACTGAGGTGGATTATAATGGAATTCAGGTGTTCTGCGATACCGACGATGGCTAAATTATCATTTTAAGTTAAACATGTGTATACATCTGTATAGTTGCTGGTTTGAACAGGGGGAAATCCATTTGCTTCCTATCATTTTGATCTTGCTTAGTTTTCCTCATACAGTTAAATCACAAACATTTTCTACAGCATATTTTGAGGACTCTAGTTCAATACTGACCATGATGGTTCAGACTATACTAGCTTTAATAAGGGTGCATGCCCCAGTGCTCTAAGAGGCCGTTTGTCTCACTATTACTTTAGGAGCAGAAAGGCTTGATTTTGGGATAAAACTGCAGGAACTGGTGGCTCTTCGTTTTATCAAGTTAAGTGTCCACAACTATGGAGAATGGGACGAACAGACCTCCCCCATTGCTCTCTTCACATCATGGCTAATACCAAATTACCAATCTGCTTTTGGGGGTTGGGATTAGATTAAGGCTCCTATTAGGAGGTGACCTCTTATTTATCAAGAAGGGCATTGCTTCAGTCTTCATCCTTGTCTAAAGTTTATCTTTGCATGTCTTGGCGGTACAGCTGACCCTTGAACAACATGGGTTTGAACTGTGCATGTCCACTGACACGTGGATTTTTCCCCCCACTAAATACCTGTACTGTTGTCGACCCAAGGTTGACAGTTTGGGGATGCAGAGAGCCAACTGTAGGCATCGATCTACACAACTTTAAACTTGAGCATCTGGGGGATGTGGTATCCGCGGGGGTCCTGGAACCAACCTCCTGTGGATACCAAGGGGCAACTAAGTTTTGGGGGAGTCAAAAGTTATAGGCGAATTTTCGGCTGCACGGTGTGTGTGTGGGGGAGTATGGGACCCCCAAACCCTGTGTTGTTCAAAGGTTAACTATAATTAATATTAGTTCCTTACTGTATATCATATGCTGAAAATGTCAAGCCCTTTAGTTAGCTAAGAGTCTTTGTTACAGCTGTGTGGAGAACTGTTCTCATTCAATCAGGTGTCTTTCCAACACTATTGCCCTTGTCTAAACTTGTGCTATCCACCATAGCAGCCACTGGTCATATGTGACTATTTATATTTAAATTAGTTGCATTAAGTGAAGTCAAAAATCAGTCTCCCAGTCACTCTTGCCACATTTCAAGCTCTCAGTAGCCACACACAGCATGATGCCCCCTGTAGTGGCCAGTGTACAGAAAGACAATTTCCGTCATCGTGGAATGTTCCACTGGACGACACTGATTGAAAACGTTTGCAAATGTCGGGGACTGTTTTCAAACCCACATTAAAAGCACTGTGAAAGTCACTCTCATGACTTCATTGCTATACATACTAGGGGCGCCAAAGAAATGTATACACATTCTAAGAGCTGTTAACACTTTGGTCAGCGTTGTTCAAGCACCGTAATCAGAAGTGTCTGGATGCTGATGGTAACCACTTTGAGTACCTCTTGTCATTGCAGAAGCCAAATGTGACTTGTATTGATCTTCTATATATTAATGCTGTTTTTTTCCTTTCTTAAAATGTGTGCACATTTTTTGGCACCCTCTGTATTTTTTCTATTTGCCAAGAGTTATTGCTCAGTTTATTCAGTCATTTGTCACATTTGCCTACTTCCTAAAATCAAAATGCCCCAAAGGAGGAAGAACTACAACTGTCGTGACTATTAAAAAAAAAAAAAAAAAGCTTTCAAAGGCTCTGAAAGCAATTGTGGATGTAGTGTCAGAAATGGTTTGAGTAATCCTCACAGCCTACCAGGGTCACTGCCTTACAGTTAATGAGGCTTATCAGTATATGGACCCTTGCACGACTGTTCCAAAAGCAGTCATTTTTTGGGTCACTGTTTGCATATTAAGTGAATACAGAAGGCATGTAATCAGTATAATAAATGAAACTCATCAGTTGCTTCTGGCCCACACTCACACCAAGGACAAAGGCCTCCTATGACTTCCAAGGCCTTTTACCAAACTGCCACTTTCAGCAAGGCCCCCATCTCCCTGCTTCTCGTTATACTTTCGCCAAAAACCCTCCTTTTGGCTCTGCCCCTCCTGTACCCCACCACTCACGCCCTGTCTTCCCTGGCCACCTCCAGAGTACCCCGCCACCAACCTGGAGAACTACATTTTATTGTGATCGCTACCCATCTACATCAAGCAAAGTTGGTGTTTGGGGACGGGGTACTGAGAGGTTACCACAGAAGGGAGACGCAGTGGGTCTGAACGAATTCACTGGACTGAATGAGAGCGAGAGCTCTCGTAAGAGTCAGTAAACGTAGCAGTTAAGAGTTTTGCAGTGAATGAGACCTAGGTCCAACATCATGGTTCTACCACATCATAACTATGGGACTCTCCAAAAAGTGTTCTCTGGGCCTCCGATTCCTCATCTGCCAGTGACAGATGGGTGCAGGGGGACTGCACCTGCCTTCTAAGGTTGTGAGCAATTTAATGAAATCACACATGTCTAGTGAAGGTCTGAGAGGTGAAGTAGAAGAGAGGCATACTTTATAAAACGTGCAGAACCATAAGTGCTCTGGCATTTGAGAAAATTACACATCAACAAAAGCACACTTTTAAAAAGATTTAAAAATTGGGATAGAAAAAGAAATGGCTGTTTCCTCAAAAAAAAAAAAAGGCTGTTTCCTAAACAACCTCTAAAAGGTTATTTAGACTCTGAGAAGGGAAAAAAAAAAGTGAGGAAAACATGTGGGGTCTGAGAAAGGTGCTAAAGTGCAGCTAAAGACAAAGGGTCCTTATCAGGGGGAATAAAAAGGAAACCAAAAAATCATTATGGGATCTGCAACTTACTGGCAACTGGGCCAAAGAGGCAATCATAAAATCATACTTACCAAAGTGTGTAATGACTAGAAATCCAATTCAAGCATTCCATTACCAGGATTGATGAAACTGAAAAGGAAGTCCATCCCTATTTGGGTGAACTCTTACTCTCCCCACTCCTTATTTTAGTAAACTCTCTCACAGATATGAATTGCTGGTCACAAGAGAGCTTATTGTGTGGAGAAATTTCAATATAAGCCTCTGACCACCACTAAACACGTCCACTACATTATCACTGAAGAGAGCATGTAATGCAATGTAATTCTCATTACAGAAAACTTCGAGCACTGCAAAATAACCCTCCTAAAGAAAACCTGTAAGAGGTAGAGGATAGGGACACATGAAATGTGATAAAATACGATTCAAACCCAAAGCCTCATATGCAAAGCGGGTTATCGCTTTGTCACCTTTTGTATGTGGGCACTAACAACATAAGAGAATGAACAACAAAAAGGGAAAAGTACAATAAACCTCATCAACAAGTGTTCCAACCACAGCACACGTCCAGGAATACTTGACTTCACTTGGGCATTTGCCACAAATTCTGAAACAAATGACCTCTTTCTGATTCACCCTGAACCAAAGACAACACATAAGTGCAGAGAGAATAATGTTAAATGAGTTACACATTTTCCTGTGTGTATGTAATCTAACTTTTGCATACTTTAGTTTTGATGTGCTCCCAACGTAAGAAAAGCAAATTTCATAGCATTGTCAAAGATTTCTCACTTTACCTTTCCTTAACAGACATCCATATGAAGAATTACAACGTAATGTGTCAAAGTGCAAGAGTTAATAAAAAGAAAGCTGATACAAGCTGAATATTTCTCAACATCTTTGTATCAACATTAAAAAATGGTAACGTAACCTTTGCAACTATATTTACAGAACGCTAAAGCAGTTATAATAATAAAAGATTACAATGAAATCGAAAAATGGGCAGGAAATCAAATCCAATTCATTTCTTCAAGCTAAATTTCATCATTTCAGGAAGTCAGACTACCTGATCTCAAACCCCAGATCCGATGCTTACTAGCACTTACCTAATCTGTCTGTCCGTCTACGTCCTCACCTATAAAATGGGAATAATGACAGTACCTCAGGATTGTGGGAGAGGATTAAATACTTTAAAAGAGAGAAAATGCCCAGAACAGTGCCTGGCACCTAGAAAACTCCTAGGAAAACCTGTTAACAGTTATCATAATCATGTGTAGTCATCTCAGGAAGCACATTCCCATAGTGGGCAGTAATCAGAAACCCAATTATTAAACCACTAATCTTTGTATTTAATGAATCATTTGGAGGTTTTCAGAATGGGTGAGTGTGAAGTTGGAAATCGCACAGTTTAAAGGGGGAAAATGTTGCTTCCACAAAGATACTAAACACTAAAAAGGTCATTTAGATTTGGGGAAGAAAAAAAATGTGGTTGACCTGAACAATTCACTTACTCGAAGTACAGTAATAACACCTGTATGCAAAGTTAGATCTAGAGACTTGAGCAGAAACATGAAGAGTGCCTTACGCAAGTTTATTTGTAGTAAAAACAGTGAAACAGTGATTTCTAGCAGGCTATGTAGCTGACATGTTGGGCCACTTGAGTCGTCATTAAAACAATTTCGTCCTGATTGTACATTTTGTCGTTATTTAGCTACCAGTTCCATACTACTACTAACCAAATTAAAGTGTGTCCTCAGATCCCAAAGTTAAAAACATAAAACACAGTGAAATATATTCTAAAAATAAGAATGCAATTTATTATATTTATCCATGTTACATATCAGGTAGCATATTTTCAGAAAATGAAAAGGTGTATCTTGTGTTTCCAACATACGATTTATCCATCTTTAATAATTTTCATCCTAGTGTACAAAACCCAGGAATCTATGAGTATTGGAATGACATTCTAGATCTAAAATGGAGTTAATTTATTACCATTCTCAACATATGAAAACTCGCAATCAAAAACAAACAAAAACCTACTATACTATTTTAGGCAGATGGCCCTAGAAGAAAGACCTTGCTTTAACAGTATTTGTTTAGGAAATGTTTTGTGAAGATTTTGTGGGGTGTAATTCCAGTGTCTTCATGCCTTAAATAACATAAGGCTCTATAAGTTGTACACGCTACCTTTTTCTAAGTCAAAGAAATACTTAAGTCCGATAGTAGTGCCTCTGACAATTACTAAATTTAATTTACAAGTTTTAAAGAATAAACACCAGAGGGAAAAATAGAAATGAGTTGTTAAAGTTTTAGGGTTCAGGTTTTATGGTTCTGTTAATTCTGAATCCTGAGCTTGAGTTATTTTTTAGAGAAACAATCCAACTGTTGCCAGCATATACTCTATCCAGTGTATATTGCAAGGGTGACCATGTGCTCAGAAGATGGAGAATAGTCATTTGCAATATGGTGGTTCTGTCAGGCAAATCAAAGTCTGAATTCAATTATACTGAAGCCGTTTGAGTTGTTTAGTGTTTAAAAGCTTTTCTATGAATTTGAGGAACCAAGTTCCTTGTTTTTAATAAATGTAACATTTCTTCATAATAGTTCATTTTTTTATTGGTCTTTATTTCTCACCTTTTCTATCCATCCCACTGGACAAGCAACTCAGTTTACTTTTGCAACTCAGCAATAGTTTGAGTCTTATAAAATTTTAATCCTTCTTCATTAGAGAAACTATTTTTCCACCAATACAGACCATTTGAGATTTTCTTAAAAACAAGCCGAATTAAATAAACATAACAGCAATTTCTTTAAGCACATTTGTTCAAGTTTCACTTCCCCCCAGCCCCAAGGAACTACAAGACAACCCATTTATTTTTTATTCACCTTTACATTAAGCAACTTTGTTAAAAAACAAAAAGGGAGGACTAGTGGCAAAGATAGAGGGCATTTGTTATTTTCTAATCAGTTTGCAAGGAAAATCATGGGAGCAAACATAGGTTGCTGGAGAACAATACATCCTTCAGATCAGGCTATGCTGCTTGTTACTCTATAGCAAGCACACTCTACTAAAAGATACATAGTGGCCTGCGATCTAAGCTAATGTCATAGATTAGAATACTGTTCAAACATTAGCCCCGCTCATATTGATTAATAGTGTCACAAATCTAGTGAGCAAAACTACCAGTCTTGGAACCAGAATAATTCTATGCAAACTTAACCAGCAGAAATTATAAATCACTGAAATAAACGCAATCAAAATTTTAACTGCCGAGTCCACTGGAACAATTTTATGTTGGCGAGAGTGTTAAGAACATAAATGCTGGATTATCTCCTCCTCCTTTTACAGTGAAAGGTTTTTATCTTTTTGCTAAATGTATGGTACAGTTTACATATACATGCTTCACTCACTTACGAAATATATTAATTTGTAAATACTTCCATAAAATTGGTAAATACATATATAGTTAGTAAGTCAATTTTTGTTACTTTCCTTTAGCGAAAGGGGTCTCATCTGCAATGTTTAAGTGATCCCATAATAATGTTAAGAATTGTGTCGGACAATGGCAATAGCTAATTTGCATGCTTCCTTCCATATGCATCTTTTATTGATAAAAGACTGTAGTAAAGTGAGATAATACTTGCTGAAGTTATAGAGGGATATTGAAGAGGAAATGAGAATTTATAGATTAGTAGATCTATGGTATGTACCAACAGACGCAGTGCCGATAGGTCAAAATATTTTTAATCCTCCTTCTAAAAATGTAATCTATTAGTTGATCTGCAGTGGTGTAACTTAAAAAAGAAAAACCCACAGTAAACCATGTACGCCTATTTAAAACCCCAACAATACAGTCCACTGCAACACTGCACATTCAGGGAAGACAGTGAAGTACTTAGAGTACAAAACAATTGTTTCCACTCACTTTAAAAAATTCCCTAGTAGTAACATTTAGTTAATTTCCTGAAGTTTGATACCATATATTCAGGTCTTTGGAGGGTTAACATTTTGTTTTTTAAGTAGCAGAGTTGCTAATGATTTTAGATGCTGAAGCATCTGTTTTCCTGAATTTGTCCACATTTATAACAAGGGAGGGGGCCGAGAACATTGAAGATTGCCAACTTCTTTAAAGCATTACTAGGATAAGTATCTTCCGAAAAGTTTTGGATCTAAAAAATCTCTTCTGAAATCCACAAAGAGAGGGCACTAAAAATCAGTTGCCATTGTGATTTGGTACTGACTACAGCTTCTTACTACTCTTTCTTCAAACCCCTTGCCCAGAACAGGGGAGCTCTCCGAAGTCTCAATGCTGGACCGGAAAACAGAAGCCAAAGGAGATCTCAAACCCTCTGTGCAAGGCAGGAGGCGGCTCGACGGAAGCGCCCCCCGCTCCTCGGCAACTACCCACACGTCAGGCCTGGAACCCACTGGGAGAGAATATTTAGGAAAAGAGAAATAAGCCGTTGCCGTCACTTCGCGCGGATACCGGCCCTTCCCGCCGGGATCTCGATCGCGTACCTGCCGCCGGCCCTTGCCCATCCCCAGCTCTGCCTGGCAGGGATCGTCCCCCGAAAGGGCACCCTCTTCTCCTTGCCGCTTCTCATTCCGATAGGCGCCAGGGCCTCTTGTAGGAGAGGCAGCGGAGCTCGAGGGGCTTTCTGCAGGCCCCAAGTCCGGTCCTTCCCTCCCAAACAACATCCCACCTAGCGCGCCCTGGACCGCGGGTGCGGCGCTCGGGAAGAGGGCCCCAGGCCTGCCTCCGTACGAGGCCGAGAAGAAAAGGGAGGGAAAGAAGGGCGAAGATGGGGCCGGCCCTGGAGCCAAGTACCTTGTAGAAAGCGCCATTGGAGCCCCGCACTTCTACCACCAGCTCCTCCATCTTCTCGACAGCCCTGCTGGCGCCGGGAGCCCGCCCCCGAGAGGTGGGCTGCGGGCGCTCGAGGCCCAGCCGCCGCGCTACCGCACGCCCCCCGGTAGCGGCGCCGCGGTCACTGCCTCCGCCTGCGCTCGCCGTCGGCTCAACGCCCGCTCCGAGGCGGCCCTTCACCGGAAGTGAAACCGAAACGGAGCCGAGCGCCTGACTGAGGCCGAACGCTCCAGCCGCTCCGCGTGTAAACAGTGAAACCGCATCACGTGACCGACGCCGCCCCTCCCCCCGCGGGTTCGGCCCCTCGGCCCCGCCCTCTCTCTCCGCGCGGGCCCTGGAGCGCACGCATGCGCGCTGCTCATAATCGGCTAAGGGGCCGGGCCCAACGTAAGGCGCGCGGGCTTGGCGTGCGCAGACTTAGCGGAGGGCGGGAAGGCGGGAAGGGCGGCGACAGGTCGTACCTGCTGGCAGAGGTCAGGCCGCCTGGTGTCGCCAGGCGAGGGCTAGAGTGCCGATCCCTGTAGACCTGCAAGGGGAGGCGTGGGAAAGGGCCTCCCATAAAGATCAAGTGCATTCATTTATCTGAGTCCTGGCTGGCTTGGTTTGGAGGGTTTTTGTGTTTTTTTTTTCTTTTTAACTGGGGCAGAGCCTGATTGAGGTGCAGCTGGAGTGGGGGACAAGAATAAAGGTGAAGAATTAGATTGAAGAAGACAAGACTTTGAACTAGTAACAGTGGCAACCACTGCGACCCCGGCCTGTGTGACCCTTAGAGACAGAAGGTGAGAGTAACGCCGCTCCCTCCCCCTGAGACATTGTGGGCTTTCCTGTGGATACATCCTGTGTCCTCTGACACGCAATGGAATTGTGTCCGGACCTCTGGAAATGTTAGTCCTGCCTCAGAGCCAGCACTGATCCATGTACTTCCCTTCCCTCCATTCAGTTTCATAGCTTAACATATGTAAAAAATGTGTTAAACACTTGTTTATTTAGTTAGTTAGTTTCCCTACTATTTCACTTATGCCTACCCTGTACCAGAGGATGCAATGGGCATGTGGATAGCAGTCACGCACATCGACAGAGGCTCAGACACCTATTTCCTTGCAACTCTCACCCTTTACCCTCCACAGAAGAACAAACCCCAACTCTTCCTCATTCTTGCTTCTGCAGCCAGCAGTATCCACCTTGACCTAGGTTTCATTGTGAAGGCTTCTATCCAACGGAGAAGTTTCTTGAGCCCATACAACCGCCGGGCACTGGGTTAAGTGCTAGTGAGACCTTGGTGAAGAAAAAAAGGAAAAACACTGTCAGCATTGAACTTGGACCCCTGAGGCCTAGCTGGACATAAAGCAAATGATCAGAACAGTTAATATAGAGTTGCAACTGTGATAAGGCCTATGCAGGATAGGTACACCTATGACAGTGAGACAGGGCCCAGTCTGGGGTTGGGGAGGGGTGGTCAGAGCTGGGAAATGACTCCAGTTGGAATGTGACCAGTGACAGTTCACTGGCAGCACTGAGTTGGTGGAGGCAGGGTGAACTGCCCCAGGCAGGTGCCCCAGAATGAGAGGCATCCTTGGGCCTCCAGTGCCCTTCCCACCCCATTCCTAGCCAGAGCAGCAGTATTAACTGCTGCAGGAGCTCCAGCTTTAAAGCAGCAGATCAAGGGTCACATTCCTTGAGGCCACCGTAAACAGGAATGCCCCATTGGACTCCGGTTTCTGGAGTAGTCACAAGATGTGAAGACCCCAATAGGGCTGAAAGAAAATCTCATCATAGGCTGGATGGGAGCACAGCGTGATCTTTAACCCCAATGGAGTAGAAGGGCATTGATGAGAACCATAAAACCTTCCACGTGTAGGCTGTCATTCACTTTACCCAGGGCTTTCAAATATCATTGCTCTTCACAACCAGTACAAGGCGCACTCAACCGGAGGCCATTCCCTGAACCTCCGATGCACTTTCATGCCTTCGCGTCTCTTCACACTCTTCCTGCCCCCCAGAAATTCCCTTCTCCTGGGGGTTATCAGCTGGATTCCTATTAGATAGTTATTTTACCTCGGATGGCGTGTTGAATTAACTTTGCTCCTCAATTCTCAGCACGTTGTCATTGTCAGTCCCTGCAAGACCCCTGCCTTATCTATATTATTTTATATTTATATTATTTTTCTTTGACTTTCTCAATCCCCATGCGCACTCTTTTTCTAGACACTAACTACAGTATGTTTGCTATAGATCCTTGATAATTTAAGACATGTAGTGTTTTGTGTATGCCTTTTACAATTAGAGATGGTATTGGACCATAAATCTGTTTCCGACTCTTTGCACTTAACACCACATTCTGAAGCTAACCCATATTGCTGCACGTACACCTGTGTTTTTGCTTCCAACTGCTGCTGAGTATTCCATCGATTTTACTGATACATTTCCCTAGCGATGGGTGTCTGGTTACTGCCAACTCCCTGATGTTACCCTGGTGAAAACCCTTGTGAATGTCTTTGCGAACCTTTGCAAGAATTTATTTTGTGCTCTTATACAACTTTATTCATAGCCCCTGCTTTCTCACCATACCGCTTGGCATAGAGCAGGGATTCAGTAAGTGTTGAATAGCTGAACCATGATGCTTAACGTGCTAGAATCACTTACTTGTATTTCCTTTTCCCCCTTTGGACTGTGAGTTCCTTCCATTCAGGAAAGATGTCTTTCTTCCCTTTGCGTCTCTGGCACATATAAAGTGGTTGATTTTTAGGAACTCTTCAGTGAATCAACATGCTTATCCTTTCTCCCAGGATGTACTGTGACTTAGTCTTGTCCACTTAAATCTGGGTTTCAGCCTCAGCCTCAGCCTCGCTCTGACCTCTAGCTCTTGAAATGGCCCCTTTCGAGACAGCTCAGCTGAATTCCAACATGGACTCAAGCCTGCTTGTGAGACTGCTCCTCCCATACTCTTCTCTCTCTCAGTCACTGGCAACCCCTTCTTCGAGTTAGTTGCTCAGGCCTAGAACTGACTCACTCTGACCCTCTCTTTCTCTCACATCTAATCTATCAGCAAATCCTTTCGGAGTCCACACTGTATTGCTCATCGGTTGCACTGCTAAAACCATGGTGTAAGCGCCCATCTTCTCTCACATGTATTATGACACCAACTTGTCTGGTCTCCCTGCAGCCACTCTTATCCATTATTCTCTAAGCAGAAGAGAGGGTGACCCTATTCAGGTGTCAGTCAAGTCACTCTGCCACTCAAAACCCTCCAATTGTTCGCTAAAGGCCTTAGGGTAAAAGTCAAAATCCTTATTTATTCTGGCCTCCCTGCCCTACACACACCAACCTCTATTATCTCCTTTATCTTACCTTTTCCCTCCCTCCTTCATTCCATTCCAGGCATTCTGGCTGCTTTGCTGTTTCTTGAAAACACGAAAACACCAGGCAGGTTCTGTCTCCTGTCACTAGGACTGGAGCTCAGAGATTTTTGTTTCTTTCTTTCACTACTTGTCCCCGGTGCTACCTGCCATATTTGGAACACAGTAGGTGCCCACTCAATATTTATTGAATGAATATGTGTTGAGGATCCAGCTTGGGTCAAGTCTGCTGCCACGCCTCTATTTATGCTTCAGCACTTGTAGGCTCAAGGCCTTGCCTTGGCCCCTAGCTTCGATTAAATCCCTGCCTGTCTTTGCATTGATTTCTTCTGTGTTATTTCCTGCTCCTTCTCAAGTTGAGCCCTCTGAGTCTTTTTCACTCCTCAATGCCAACTGAAATGCCCTGTCCTTTCTAATTCTAGAACTCCTATGTACCCTCTAGGACCCAGCTAAAGCTTCACTTCTTTCATGACACCTTTTCTGACAGTTTCACCGCCCTTTGATTTCTCCTTTGAACTAGATGTTAGAAAAAAACACAAAAACAATTGTCTTTATGTTTTAGATGTACAGGAAAATTGAAAAGCTAGTTTAGCGTTCCCATAACAGTTCCGTGATACCTCCCTCTGAGTTTCCTCTGTTACTAAGGTCTTGCATTACTGTGGTGAATTTTGTATCATTGGGGAGCCAACATCGATACACTGTTATTAACTACCGATACACTGTTATTAACTTCCCCCAAAACAAGACCGGGTCTTATATTAAGGTTTGCTCCAAAAGACACATTAGGGCTTATGTTCAGTGGATGTCATCCTGAAAAATCATGTTGGGGCTTATTTTCAGGGAAACACAGTAAAGTCCATAGTTTACATTAAGCTTCACTCTTTGTGTTGTACACTATATAGTTTGGGACAAATGCATGATGTCATGCATGCACCATTATAGTGTCATACAGAATCGTTCCATCACCCTAAAAATCCTCTGTGTTCCACCGATTTAGTCATTAGCTCAGCCCCCTCATCCCTGGCAACCACTGAGTTTGTACTGTCTCCACATTTGTCTTTTCCTGAATGTCGTATAGTTGGAATCACATTGCAGTATGTAACCTTTTCAGATTGGCTTCATTCACTTAGCAGTGTGCATGCAAGGTTCCTCCATGTCTTTTCATGACTTGATATCTCATTTCTTTTTATTGAAGAGTAGTATTCTGTTGTCTGGAATACCATGGTTTGTTTATCCATTCACCTATGGAAGGATATTTTGGTTGCTTTCCATTTTTGTCGATTATAAATAAAGCTGCTGTAAACATTAGTGTGACGTTTATGTGGACGTAAGTGTTCAATTCCTTTGGTAAATTCCAAGGAACATGATTGCTGGGTCGTATGGTGAGAGTATTTTCAGTTTTGTAAGAAACTGCAAACTGTCTTCCGAAGTGGCTGTAGCACTTTGCATTCCCACCAGCAGTGAGTGAATGAGAGTTCCTGTGGCTCCACATCCTCACCAGCATTTTGTGTTGGTGTTGTCAGTGTTTTGGAGTTTGGCCATTCTAATACGTGTGTAGTGGAATCTCATTGTTTTGGAGTAAATGTTTTCATTGTTGCTTTAATTTGCAACTCCCTAATGACTTATGATGTTGAGCATATTTTATATGCTAATTTGCCATCTGTATGTCTTCTTTGATAAGGTCTCTGTTCAGATCTTTTGCCCATTTTTAAATTGGGTTGTTTTCTTTTTCTTTAATTAAAGTTTATTGAGGTGACAATGGTTAGTAAAGTTACATAGGTTTCAAGTGTACAATTCTGTAATATACCATCTATATATCACATTGTGTTCTTATTGATGAGTTTTAATAGTTCTTTGTATATTTTGGGTACCAGCCCTTTATCAGGTTGTGTTTTCAAATATTTTCTCCCAGTCTGTGGCTTGTCTTTTCATTCACTAGCAGAGGCTTTTAATTAAAAAAAAAAAAAAGTCCTATTTATCAATTGTTTTTTTCTTTCATGGATTGTACTATTGGCATCGTATCCAGAAAATCACCATCAAACCTAAGTTCACCTAGATTTTCACCTATGTTATCATATTTCCTAGACATTTGTAGTTTTGCATTTTACATTTAACTCTATGATACATTTCGAACTATTTTTTTTTGCAAGCTCTATATCTAGATTTTTTTTTTATTTTTCTGCACATGGATGTCCAATTGTTCCAGCACCATTTTTTGAAAAGACTATTGTTTCTCCACTGAATTGCCTCTATGGAAAAGATCAGTTGGCTATATTTGTAAAGGTCTAATTCTAGTCTTTTCTGTTCATTGATCTATTTGTCTATTCTTTCATCAATACCACACTCTTGATTATTGTAAGTTTAAAGTAAGTCTTAAATTTGGGTATTGTCAGTCCTCTGGCTTTGTTCTTTTCTTTCAATATTTTGAGTCTTCTGCCTTTGCATGTAAACTTTAGAATCAGTTTGTCAATATCCACACAATAACTTGTTGGAATTTTTATTGAGATTGCATTGAATCTATAGATCAAGTTGGGAAGAAGTGACATCTTAATAATATTGAGTTTTTCTGTCTATAAACGTGGAATATCTCTCCATTTAGATCTTTAATTTCTTTCATCAAGGTTTTGTAGTATTCCTCATATAGATGTTATACATGTTTTGTGAGTATCACATTTTTGGTACTGATATAAAAGATATTGTCTTTTTAACTTCAAATTCCAATTGTTCATTTCTGATTGATGTATAAATCTCTAACCACTGTTTTTGCTACACCCCATAAATTTTGATGAGCTGTATTATTTTTTCATTTAGTTCAGAATATTTTAAATTTTTTGGAAACTTCTCCTTTGACTCATGTGTCGTTTAGAAGTGTGTTGTTTAATCTCTAAATATTTGGCAATTTCCCAGTTATCTTTCTGTTACTGACTTGTAGTTTAATTCCACTGTGGTCTGAGAGCCGACATTGTATGATGTATGTTCTTCTAAGGTATGTTTTATGGACCAAAGTGTAGTCTGTCTTGGTGAATGTTCCATGTGAACTTGGGAAGAATGTGTTTCCTGCTGTTGATGGATGAAGTAGTCTATAGGTGTCAATTAGATCAAGTTAATTGATGGAACTGTTCAGTTTAACTATATCCTTACTGATTTTGTGCCTGCTCAATCTATCAATTCCTGACAGAGGGGTGTTGAAGTTCTCTAAATATAACAGTGGATTTGTCTGTTTCTCCTTGTAGTTCTATTAGCTTTTGCCTCATGTATTTTGACACTCTTTTGTTGACTGCATATACATTAAGAATTTTTATGTCTTCTTGGAGAATTGACTACTTTATCATTATGTAATGCCCCTCTTTATCCCTGATAATGTTCCTTGTTGTGAAGTCTGCTTTATCTGAAATAAACCTAGCTACTCCAATTTTCTTTTGATTAGCAGTGTTAACATGGTTTCTCTCTTTCCATCTCTTTACTTTTAATCTACCTGTGTATTTATAATTAAAGTAGGTTTCTTAGAGACAACATATAGTTATGTCTTCTTTTTTAATCCATTTTGACAGTCTCCATCTTTTAATTCCTGTATTTAGACCATTCACATTTAAAGTGATCATTGAAATAGTTGAACTAATATACCATATTTGTAACTGTTTTCTGTTCATTACACTTGTTCTTTCCTTTGTTTCTTTTTAAAAAATCTTACTCTATTTTTCTGCCTTCTCTGGTTTTAATTGAGCATTTTGTATGATTCTATGTTTTTTCTTGTCTTAGGATATCAATTATGCATCTTTAAAAAAATGTTAGTGGTTTTCCTAGAATTTGCAACATATATTTACAGCTAATTTAAGTTTACTTTTGAACAATATTCTACCACTTCATGGGTAGTACAGGTACCTTATTACAGAATTGTAGGGACAGAGCCCCAGAGAGCAGTTTCCAAGCTCTTAACCTCACATGGAAAGGTGCTAGCTCAGGTAGGATGGCCACTAGCTGGAACCAGTGAGCCATTAGCCACTAATATAACTGCTGTGGCTGAGCTAGCAAGCGCGGATTGCAGTTAGCAAGTGCGGTTAGCAAGTGGATTATGGATTGCGGATCGAGTTGATCCTACTTCCTGTGTCTTGCCCGGCCACCAGCGAGACTGGGGTACAGGAAGACCCCTCGTTGGGGTACTGGTGGATGTTTGCTTTTGTGTCTCGACGAGCTGCCATTGAGAATATAGGGGTATGACTCCCCTATCTCTGGCTCCGTTGTTGTTCCTTTTTGGCCTCACCATATATTGCGTTGTCATGCACGATGTCAGGCGGGGTCTCTTCTGGGGTCTCTAGTCCCGCTCTTCACATAAGAACGCAGAACATGGTGAGGCCAAAAGGGAACACTCACGGAGCCATGTAGTCACACCACTATATTCTTGCTGGTGGCTGGGTTGGAGACACAGGAAGCAGGAGCCACACTGTTCGCAACCCTCACTGCGCCGCTTACAGGCTCAGCCACCATCTTCTTGCCAGCCCCCATTTTCTGCTAGGGTAGCCACAGCAGTTATATTAGTGGCCAATGGCTCACTGGTTACAGCTGACGGCCAACTAGCCACAGCTGATGGCCATCCAATCACAGTTGATGGCCATTTATTACCCGAGCCAGCACCTTTCTATGTGAGGCCGAGAGCCTGGAAACTGCACTCCTGGCTCTGTCCCCACATGCGTTCTTGTGCGGGGAGTGGAAGTTGAGTCCCTGCATTACAAGAATATTCCCAATTCCTCTTTCCTGTTTCTCCTGTCATTTAATTTCACTTATCTGTATGCTATAATCACCAATACATTGTTGCTATTATTGGTCTGAAAAGACAGTTATATCTATTAGATCGATTAAAATTAAGAAAAATAAGAGTTTATTTATTAATTCCCCCCCTCTTCCGCCCCCCACCCCCACTCCGGTTCAAGCCGTTGTTTCTCAGTCTAGTTGTGTAGGACACAGCTCCCTGGCCCAGGCTGGTATTTGAGCCTTGTGCTCCCCCCGGCTGAGGCAGTTTGTTGCCAGTCAGGAGAAGCTCACTGGCCCATGTGAGAATCCAACTGGCAACCTTGGCATTAGGAGCACTGTACTCCAACCACTTGAGCTACTAGCTGGCCCAATAAGAGTTTATTTTACCTTCATTTATTTTTTCTCAAAAGCTCTTCCTTTCTTCGTGTAGGTTTGAGTGTCATGTACTGCTTACAAGTTCTCTCAGTCTTTGGCTGAGAAAGTCTTTATTTCTTCTTCACTTTTGAAGGATAATTTTACTGGGTACAGAATTCTAGCCCCCACCCCCACCCCTTCAACACTTTAAATATTTTACTCTACTCTCTTCTTGCTTGCATGACTTCTGACGAGAAGTCCTGATACCTCTATAGGTAACTCTGCTCCCCGCACCCCGCCCCAGCTAATTTTTCAAGTTTTCTCTGTCTTTTGTTTTCTTCAGTTTGTACATGATATGCCTAGATGTGGATTTTTTTTTTTTTTTTGGTATTTCTCATGCTTGATGTCCTGTGAGCTTTCTGGAGGTGTGGTTTGGTGTCTGTCATTAATTTTGGAAACTTCTCAGCCTTGATTACTTCAAATATTTCTTCTGCTTTCTCTGTCTTCTTCTGGTATTCCCACTATGCACATATTACAACTTTTGTAATTGTTGCACAGTTCTTGGACATTCTCTTTCATTTTTTTCAGTTTTGTATTAGTTTCAGGTGTACAAAACAGTGTAATAGAGGAAAAAACTGATGGCCGCTGGATGGGTGGGGGGCTGCACAGTTCTTGACACATCTTGAAGCTCACTGATTCTTTCAGTTGTGCATATGGTATCTGATTCTCACTACTGATCTGTTCTTGTATGTTGTTTGCTTTCTCCATGTGAACTTTTTAACGTATCAATCGTAGTTACTTTAAATTCCCTATATGATCATTCTACAATCATTTTCATATGTAAATCTTATTCCTATGCTTGCTTTGCCTGTTCAGACTATGCTTTCTCTTGCTTTTTAGCATGCCTTGCAATTTTTTGTTGAAATTCAGGCATGATGTATTGGATAATAGGCATTGAGTTAATTAGGCTTTTAGTTTGAGGTTTTGTGTTAATTTGACCAGGAGCTGAGCTGTGTTTAACGTTGGCTGCAGCTGTAGATGCCAAATGCTTCAGTTTCCTCTAGTAGTCTTGTTTTGGTCTCGTTTGTTACCTTTGGGTTTCCCTAAGAACTACTTCTTACATAGTCTGTCTCTCTACTTAGTTCTACTCCACTGTCATACTGGAGCCCTGTCGATGAGGGGGCAAGGAAGTAGGGAGCGGATGCATTCTATCATCTTGTGTGTAACCCCAGATTTTTAGTGGGCCTGAGTCCCTGGGCTGTGATTGTCAGAAGCACGTCTTAGCTTGTTTTCTCCCTTTGGGTAATACAGGCAGGTTAGAAGGGGGCTAACATTGGCAAATAGCCCCTCTCTCAGGTCAGGAAGGGCTCTGGTAAGGTATTTCTTTTGGGGGGCAGGCCTGTATCATGGAGTACACTGGGTGTATTTCAAAATGGTTGCTTTCCCCCTCTTCCTGGAGGAACCAGGAGGGAATTTTTCTCTGCTCATCACTGTGAGAACATGGTGGGTTTCTTGGAGGCAATACCCATGAAAGGGTAGGCCTTCCCCCAACATTGGCACCCCAGGAGTTTGACCTCTCAGCTTAGGCCACACCCAGACTCAAGCAATTTATCAAAACCACCCTTTGAGTTCTCCTACTAATAATTGGCTCCAGCGGCTTCTGAGTTAATTTGATCTCTGCTGTGATTCTTTGTATTCACCTGTCTTTCCACATTTTGAGCTGGCAGTTTGCCCTGTGACCTCCGTTCTCTGGGTCTACGAAAAATTACTGCTTTTCTGTTTGCTCAACGTTTTTCTTGTTGAGAGGCTGGGAGTGACAACTTGCAAGCTCTCTACATGTCAGAGCTCGATATTAGACGTTTGAGTTGGAATTTCTTTTGTGCCTTGGGGTTGAGTGTCATATTCCTGTTCATAGCCCTAGCATCACCAATAAGCCTGCACAAATAGAAGTATTAACTTTCAAGGTCAGTTCAGTATCCACTTCATTATGAGAGAATCACATTATTTTCTGTTTATCTACTAAGAACAAATAAACACGCAATCTGTGGCAGACGCTGGCTTGGGTAACTCCACTTCATTCCCAGCCTCCTTCTCCCTTGCCTGCCTCTGCCCTAGAGGCTGGAAAACCTAAAGACGCATCTTTCCAGCTCCCCTGCAGCTAGACTAGCCTGTGACTTTTTTTTTTCCTTTTTCTTTTTGCGAATAAGATGTACACACAAGTTTCTTGGGACGTTTCTGGGAAAGCTGTTGCTTTTTTGACTGATGTGTGGCCTCTTCCTCTCTGAGGCCTGTCTTCTTTCTGGATGTGCTGCATAAAGCTAGAGAAACCATGAGGGGGGTGCCCAAGAGAATAGAATCACAGTGGCACCGGTGAACCATTCCCAGCAGCTACCTACCCCCAGACTTCTTGTGTGAAGAAAAATAAACCTCTTTTTGATTAAGCCTTTCTAAGGTGGCTTTTCTATAACCTGTGGCCATGTGTGCTTCTAATTGATGGTGTACCTAACCTATATGGAATCTGAGGTACAAAACCAAGAAATCAGTCTAATAGATAAACACTAGGGAGAGCAGGAATACGTATGGCTACAGTGAAAGAGTAATGCTGATACCCACCTATTCAAGGAACTAAAGCAAAGAATATTAGTCTTAATGTTGAAATACCAAGGACTAGAGCTTTGGTGATTGGCATTTGTTGTATACATACGTTACATGGGATGTGGAGGGAATGTTGAGTCTGTGTTAGTTCAAAGCACCAGTGAGTGACCAGTAGCATGAGAAAAGGGCAATTTTCAAGGAGGTGGGTGGGGGCTGTGGCAGTGTCCCAGTGCTGCAAAGATGGAACCGATCCAAGGATAGATTTGTCACGTTTCTGAATTAGGGACAAGAGGCTTCCCGTAGCCAGTCTTCTTGGGCAGGTTATTTGATCTATGTGCACTTAATTTCCTTGCCTGTAAAATGGGGATAATCATAGTATGCACCTCATTGGGGCACTGTGAGCATGCAATGAGATCATCTATGTAAGAAGCCTCACCATTGTCTGCACACAGTAAGTGTTTATCAGCTGGATTGCAGACCTGGCCCTCTGATTGCGTTGCCATCACCAGCCACAAATTCGCACAGAACTTTCCTCATTCTGGGGAGCAGCACACATCACTGGCTTGTTCTTCCCACACCAAGGAGCACTCCAGCAAGGGCCCTTCATGCCGGAGCAGAGCAGGGTTTCTGAGCTGCAGTGGACTTTGGTTTGATCATTCATTCGGGCTCGATAAGCCACCAAAGTGTAGTGAAGTTTAACCCGAAGAGCAGTAAGCAAAGTTGTCTGGAAGTGAATTTGTTTAGCGAGAATCATGGTTTGAGCCCCTCCAGTAATTGGCTAAGCTTTGATCTCCGTATGTCCTTTTGAAATGTGGAATATCATCTATCTGCCATCTCCCGGTATTTTTCTTATCTTCTTGACTTCTCAGAGATTATCTAGAGTGGTTACTGATTGTCACTGGCTCCAGCAGTAATGGGTCAGTACATGTTGCAAGTGTGGCTCTGTTTATCAGTAGGATTGCATGGCACTTAAACCCGACAAATATTGACTTAAGGAAAGGCTTTTTTTAATAGTATTTTAGTTGAGTCTGGAGACAGGCAGTGTGGAGCTGATAGGAGAGCTCCTTCTGTTTCCCACCTACTGTCCTTAATGCCCTCATGCAGGAAAAAGGGGGAAGAACAGAGCACAAAAGGCCCATGACAGCTGCTCCTTATTTCAATCAGGAAGATGCTAGTTTTTTCAGAAGTCCCATCCAGTAGACTTCTACTTGGCTAGAATGATGTCACAGGGCCACACATCCTGATGGTTGCCCTTTTGTAGCCAGACACATTGCTGCTTTACACAAAACTGGATTTCTTGTGGAAGAAGATGAGACTGGTGTGTTGGGTATGCAGGTAGCTGTGAATGCCACATTCTGTGTCTACGGTGTCGAGTGCGGAATGGTGACAGCTGGGGAGCCCTGGCTCACAATTGCAAAATGGTCGACAGAGCAGAGGGTGTAAGTGTAGAGACGTTTGCTCCTGGCCTGTATGAAAAGGTTGCCTGTTTTGAAGGCGTAAAGGAAAGTCCAACCTCAGAAATATAACTTGTGGTTGTGATAAAGCAACATTCTAGAGCTTTCTTGTTCTGCTATTGACAAACCTGTCTTTTCAGAATTAATGGGGAGAAATATTTTCCATACCTTTAGTACCTAGACAGAGCAAAGCTCAGACTCTTCCTGTAGAATTGACATAAAAATATTTCAATCATTTAAAAATGCAAGTACCAAGGTCACAGACCAAAGGAGACTAAAAAGACATGAAAAATGCAGTGTGGTATCCTGGATTGTGTCCTTGAAGAGACAAAGCAAGGTAGCAGAAAAACTAGTGGTGTCTGAATAAAACAGTTTAGTTAATAGACATACAGAAGTTGGTTTCTTAATTGTGACAAATATAGCAAGGTACTATGATATGTTCCCACTAGGGGAAACTGGGTGTGGGTTATATAGGCACCCTATACAGCAAGTCCTCACTTAACATTGATAGCTTCTTGGAAACTGTGACTTTAAGCGAAACGACATAGCATGAAACCAATTTTACCATAGGCTAATTGACATAAACAAGAGTTAAGGTCCTACGGCATATTTCTGACCACAAAACATCACCAAACTTCTAAACAAAGACCCAAATCACTTCTAATATTAACTACTGAAATAAATGTCAGCTATACATCCATGTGAGAAAATTAACACAAATGAAACAGATCATGATTTTCCAACCCGCTTATTCCAGTCCAGGGCCCTGGGTGGGCGGAGCCTCTCCGGGCAGCTCAGGGTGTAAGGCAGGAGCCCATCCTGGACAGGACGCCCTTCCATCGCAGGGCCACCCGCACTCACTCAGACTGGGACAGTGTAGACACGCCAGGTGACCTAATGGACACATCTTTGGGATGTGGGAGGACACTGAAGTCCCCGGAGAAAACCCACACGGACATGGGGAGAACATGCAAACCACACAGACCGTGGCCTGGCCCAGGGAATCGATTTTTTTTCTCATTGACATAATGAAGTGACATGGAAGGAAATATTATTCAAGGACCTGCTATATTATCGTTGTAACTTTTCCGTGGATTGAAAATGATTCCAACATAAAGCGTTTATTAAAAAATTAAGGATCTGTTGGAGGAGAAAATTGTTCCACGACAAACTAAGGGTTTCCATGTAATTAACAGCAACTGTAACTAGAATGAATGGGATCCAACTGTCCTGGGAGGATCCTAAGGTATTTTCACAGCTGGAATTTCGGCATGTCCAGAAGATGGATGGGAGGAAGGCCCACCATGAATTTGTTTTTCATGGGGGGGCAAGAAACTGATTAGGAAAGAACTTCTGTTTTGAGGAGAGAGATCAAGCAAATGTGGTTCAAGAACTGGGGCCAACATGGGACAGGAGGACTGATTCTAAGTACGTGTGGTGTCATTCAGATTGTGTCCCAGCTCTAGAAGCCCTGGCAGCATGCCGGAGTTCTGGTTATAAGGGAAGCAGTAAAAGAGCTCATAAAGCTGGACTACTGAGGATATAAGATATCAGCTAGTCTCTCTGATCTGGGGTTCCCTGCCTGCATGGAAAGTGTCACCAGCAGCTGCACCCCCAGATGGAATTTAGACGCAAGCGAAAAGCCATGGCAAATTCCGCTGCATCTGTTTCCATGCTGTGTTAGCATTACTGCTGTTTACCAAATCTTTCTAGCTCTCTCCCATTTCTGGGAACATGCCAATATCTTAGGTTTCTGCCCTCTTTTTTGTTTGTTTGTTTATTTGAGTCTATTTTGTTTATTTTAACTTATTATTTCTATTTGTATTCTTTTTTTTCTTTTTTTTTCTTTTTAGCAGCAGAAGGGAATCGGAACCCTGAAGGGAGGCGTGAATAGGTGTCTCAGATGGATGCCCCAGGTCCTGATACTGCAGATGGTAACATAGGAAATTAGCGATGTCTGGAGGGCCGCCTTGCAACCCCAACTTATGAGCAGTTGCTAACTTTTCAGGTGTGGATTTCATAGCCACCAGGGCTCTTATAAGTGAGAGGTGGTGACAGCAGAGATGAAAAAGCTTTGACTTTTGTGGAGCTATAATGCTCATTGTAGAAATGGTGTGAAATACAGAGATTACAAAACGGGGCGGCGGGGGGGGGGGGTTAGATGAATACCTGAAGCTTTAAATATAGGAAGGATTAATAGTAATGCCAATTAAGTTTAGAAAGCTTTGTTTTTATTAACTTTCCCTGAAAAGTGGCTAAAGAGGAAATAGGTTTCAAGTTAAAGTTTTTTGTTAAAAGTAACTCTTAAAATATGTACTAAACCTTTGCCCTTTAAAGGCAGCTGGAATCTTTGAGCTCTGTGATTTATGTTAAGTGAATTCTTTCGTTTTTTAAATGATGGTCAGAGGATAAGGATTTAGAAATAATTTTCTACATGGAATGTGACCCTTTTTAAAAAAGTATATGTAAATGAGACATGCAAGTTCCATTGGTTAATGGTACAAAAAAACAATTTCTGTCTGACATTTTCCTTAAAAGATGAAGGAGTGTATATGTGCATTTGGGGCAGGTAGATCAGACAGTGTTTGGACTTTTAATGGGTTTGAGTAGTTGATCTCTAAGTTTCAGCATTTCCGTGATGGTCTGGGTTCTCCAAATGTACTGAACTGAAACGGCCAGGAAACAATTTACCTAAAGGATTAAAATAAGTATAACTTTTTGAAGTTAAGCACTTTGTTTATTTTACCTCGGAGGTGATTTTCTTTAAGGGAGAAGATAATCTTGCTGGGGTGGGATGTAATGGAGATGGGGGGGGAAGCGGGTAGTTGTCCATAAACCCAGAGAGTTCTTGAATAATTCCTCTTCAAGGCTACAAGTCTTGGGAAAAGAATACTTTGTTTGCTTTTCTTTTGTTTTCTGCCTCTTGGAATGTGTTTAAAGCTTGGCTTGAGGCTGAGGTATCTAAGCTGGCAAACAGAAAATTTGGACCACCCCTTTAGTAAGTGTTGGGGAAAGACAGATTGTAAAAGACGGGAGGGGTGTTAAATGGATGGTATTGGACAGGATGGCAATGTACTGTATTCACAATGCAATAGTAGTTCTGGCATTAGGCACCAGAAAAGGAGAGAGTAGGGGGAGGAAATCCAGCAAGACATCTGAGAACCTCCACCTCCCCACCCTCCCAGGTCACAGTGGGCTCTTCCACATGGCCAGCCTGAGCCAGACAAGGGAGAAGGCAATGGGAGTGAGGCAAGACCTGGTGGAAGAGAAGCTGCACTCCTCCACTCCAGAGCTCAGAGAAGAGCGTGGGCCCAGGCACTGGGAAGATGGAGAATCAGAAGGAAAAAAAAAAACACCCAACTTCAGAAAACTGAACTCGGGGGAGACAAGTTTGACTGAACCCTGCCCCCACACCAGATTGCTGCTGAAAGCAGGTGCTGATTGGACATGCAAAATGAGAACTGTTAGTATTACGGGCCCCTGGAAAAGGGAAAAGGGTTCATCTAAAGCAGTTAAATTCCTGAAGAATACATTACTGGCCCTGGTCCCAACCAGGAATTGCAACCCCTGGTTGGCCTGTTATGGATCTGGCAAAACCATATACCATACTCGAGTCTCTAATGGGTTGTAATTCACTAGACTATTTGCAAGGGATGGACTTTGTACTTTATCACTGTTCTGATCATGAGATAACCACAGAGTACAAAATTTGATTTTGTTTCTTTGGGTGGTTTTTATTATTGAAGTATAATTTACGTAAAGTACATTTTACTCTTTTTAGTGAATCATTCTATGAGTTTTGACAAACGGTAACAGTTGTCTAACCAGAACCTCTCCCTCTCACAGCCAGCCCCTGACAACTACTCCGATCTGTTTTCTTTCTCTAGGGTTTTACCCTTTCCAGAATGTCATATTAATGGAATCATACAATATGTAGCCTTTGGAATCTGAATTTTTGTGCTTAGCAAAATGCATTGGAAATTCATCAGTGTTGTTGCAGGTACGAGTAGTTCATGACTTTGTAATGCTGAGTAGTAGCACGTTATGTACATAGCTACACATACCAGTTTGTTCAGCCATTTACTACTTGGAGGCCATTTGGGTGGTTTCCTGTCTGGGGAGATTATAACTAAACCTGGTATAAACATTTCTGTAGAGATATTTGTGTGAATACAAGTTTTTGTTTCTCTCAAGTAAATACCCAGGAGTGGGATTGCTGGGTCATATGGTAAATGTGTACTTAACTTTATAAGAAATTGCTAACCTGTTTTTCAAAGTGGCTGTACTATTTTGCATTTCCACCAGCAATGCATGCTGCTCAGCATTTTAGCCAGCACTTGGTAGTGATATTTTAAAAAATAGCCATTCTAATAGGTGTGTGATGATATCACAATTCAGTTTTAATCAGTACTTCCTGATGAGCAGTCACATTGAGTTCATATGCTTATTATCCACTTGCATATCCTTTTTTGGTAAACTGCCCAAAAATCTTTTGCTCATTTTTAAAATAGGATGTTTGTTTCTCTTATTATTCTGAATATCTGTTCTTTGCTACATTAGTGTTTTGCAAATATTTTCTCCCAGTCTGTAGTTTGTGTTTTCATTATTTTAATGTCTTTTGAAGAGTAGTAGTTTTTAATTTTGATGAAGTCCAACTTATTTATTTATTCTTTATAGATTGTTCTTTGTTTGTCCTACCTAAAAAAAAAAAAAAAATCTTACACCAAGGTGGCAAAACTTTTTCCTATGTTATCTTGTAGAGGTTTTATAGTTTTAGCTTTTGGATTTAGATGTACCGTCCACTTCAATTTAACTTTTGTATAAGCTGGGAGGTATGTGTTGAACTTCAACTTTTTTCAAATGAGTGTCACATTGTTCCAGCACTGAATGTAGGGGTTAGTCTGGAATATAGGAGGTAAGAGGAAATAAAGGCCTTTCAAAGGGTAGGGAGAGGAAGGTAAAATAGAGTGAAGCTATTCTAATTATTTCACCTTACTGGCATGGGGGATCATGGGGAGGAAATGGAGCATTTTTATGGAGGCAGCATGTGATACCTTATTTTAAATAAATAATAAAGAAATGTATATTAGAAGAAATGAAAAATAGCAAATGGTAACACAAAATAAATAGTAAATATAAAGCAAGATGCAAAACACAAAATCAAGCATATACGAG
This sequence comes from Rhinolophus hipposideros, assembly GCF_964194185.1. Lineage (NCBI taxonomy): Eukaryota > Metazoa > Chordata > Mammalia > Chiroptera > Rhinolophidae > Rhinolophus > Rhinolophus hipposideros. The sequence goes on from NC_138046.1 coordinate 11,439,062, forward strand.
GTGTGATCAAACAATATGGTGAATGTTTAAATTAAGAAAAAAATTTTATGGTAAGAGACACATTGCCGTTAATCCCCCTCGAAATACTCCCCCTCAACTTTGAACACACTTATCCCTTCGTTCTTGCCACTTTCTGAAGCAGTTCTGGGAGTCCTCTTTCGTGATTGTCTTTAGTTGCACTGTCGTGGCTGCCTCAATGTCCTGAATTGATCCAAAACGGTTAGCTTTCATGGTCATTTTGAATTTGGTGAAGAGCCAGAAGATCACGGTGCCAGATCCAGTGAATAAGGTGCATGAAGATACACCATAATGTTTTTATTTGACAGAAATTGCCATATATCAGAAGCGATGTGTGACATGGAGCATTGTCATGATGGAAGATGATTTACGGCACACTTTAAAACATACCTTCTCTCAACTGTAGCTCACACCCGACTGACTGCACAGAACAAGTTGAAACTTGTCACACGCTGTTACTACCATTCGCCATGCCCCTTCCTGTATTGAAGATCCCTGCCTTTCTGTTGGATGGCACTTGGCAGCAGCATTCACCTTATTTTGTGATCACAACAGAAAGGCAGAGATCTTCCTTTCACATGAATAAAGTGGTAAAGAAAGATTGAAAGGGGATGGGCAAAAAATATTTGGCAAATACAAATATAAAAGGATGTAGGAAGAATTTAAAGTGAAAAGCACCAAAGATGACAAAGGGCTTATGTAATTATAAGAGGCAAAGCTATAATAAATGTAAACATAAGCCTATATGCAGTACACAACATAGCAGCTAAATACATAAAGCAGGGTGGTCACTGATCTATAAATAGAAATCATTGGATGGGGGTTCTAGGAAAGCTCTCTAAAGAAGCCTGACTCACCTATAAGCTCTCCTTTTTTTGCCTCATCCCTTTCCTCCTCCTGTCAACTGCAGTGTTAGATGTGATGGCTGAAACTGCAAGTTTTGGGGCATGAAGCAAATTTGGGGAGGGAAGGTAAAACTCAAAATTGCAAAGCAGAAAGATAAAAGGAAACCAAAACATTAGTGCATTAATAATATTATAGAGCTTCCATATCAGTTCTGGGCTACCTATTGCCAAATTTTCTCTTATTTGTGAGAGAAAATAAACCTCCATCTTGTTTAAGCTACTGTTGCATTGGTTCTCTTTCTAGCAGCTGAACACAATTCCTGTTTGATACGTGGAGGACTTGAATAACAATTAAATAGACTTGAGTTAATAGCTATGTGTGGTTTGGTAATCATACTACTTTGTGGGGGTAAGGTAGGAAGTAATGGAACATTTAATACCATCAATCATGAGTTGGTCCAAAAAGAAAGTTGAAACACAATTTTAAAAGTAATTCCTTTGCAGATTATGTTCACTGATCCAATTTAAATAAAATCTGAAATGAATAATATAAAGATGACTCTTATCTCCTTAGATATTAAAAATCATTTCTAAATAGTCTCTGGCTCAAAGGAAAAAAGAAAATTGAAAACTATTTAGAAAGTAATGAGAGTAATTCATACTAAAATCTATATTCTCAGAGGAAAATCCATGGCCTTAAAATATCCCCATTTTAGAAAAGAATGATGAAAAATAAAGAAGCTAAGTACTTATCTAAAAATATTAGAAAAAGAACAATGAAGGAAACCAGAAGAAACTAGGAAAAGGCAATTAAAAATAAAAGCCACAATTCATAAATTAGGAAGCAAAAATGGTACCGTGTTTCCCCGAAAATAAAACCTAGCTGGACCATCAGCTCTAACGCATCTTTAGAAACAAAAATTAATATAAGACCTGGTCATTATTATATTATATTATATTATATTATATTATATTATATTATATTATATTATACCCGGTCGTATGTTACATTAAAATAAGACCAGTCTTATATTAATTTTTGTTCCAAAAGATGCATTAGAGCTGATGGTATGGCTAGGTCTTATTTTCGGGGAAACACGGTAGTAGATAGGCTAAAAATCCAAAAGCTTGTTCTTCAAAAATAGCTGTAAATTAGATAAACACTTTGACTGATCAAGGAGAAAAAAAAGTGGAAAAAACAAAAAAATTGGTAAAATTCATAAGCAGAGAAAGGAGACAAACTCACAGGAAACATATAGTGATGGAATTATGTCAATATTATTACATACATGTGTTTGGCAGCAGATCTGAATGAACACTGAGGGATTACTGATTACTTTTTAGTATATGATGACCAAAGTAGAAGTGGAAAACTGGAAAAGATCAATTTCATAGGAGAGATTGGAAGTGATTTAAGATGTACCATGGCAAAATCCACCAGAGAATGTTGGATAAATATCATAAACATTATCTCAAAAGCATATCTGAGCTCAAGAAAGTAAGGGCAGTTCCCAGATAATAAACCAAACGGAGCTGAAAACCAGATGGGTGAACCGGAGCTGGGGCCAAAGCCAATCTCAGTAACAAAGGGTTCAGAATGCAATGCTTGTGACAGGACAGGAGATAAATCCAAGGGAATGCATAATGTGGACAGTGGAACTGAGACTCCCACATAAAGCTGAGGCATTCTGAGTGAAAAGTGAACTAGAAATATTTCGTCTTCCAGGAAATGGGGAGAACAAGAAAACTTGTCAGTATCACCCAGGGGTCTGGGTGGTATATCCACCTATGTTCTCTTTCCCTCCTCCATTGTCAAGCCTTATCCCCAGAAGTAGCTACAATGTTAAATTTTCTGTTTGTGTTTACATAAATCTCTGCTTATTTTTGAGCTTTATAAAAATGAAATGCTGAAGTCGTCTTGTGACTTGCCTCTTACTTTTTTTTTTTTACTAAGTATGGTGTTTATAAGATCCATTCATGTTGTTGCATGTAGTTACAGTGAATTCATTGTCTTTGCTGTATATTTCATTATCTGAATTTATAATACCACCCTTTTTCTATCTTTTTGTATTTTTGTTTTTTGCTATTATGAACTGTGTAGGTATGAGCATGGTGCACATATGCAAGAACATTATATATACAGAGGGTGCCAAGAAAATGTAGACACATTTTAAGACAGGAAAACTGTGGTAAAATTGTAATACTCAGTATATACCGATAACAAAAGATGAATACAAGTCACATTTGACTTCTGCAATGACAAGAGGTGCTCAAAGTGGTTACCATCAGTGTCCAGACACTTCTGATCACGGCAAACTGCTGCTTGAGCAACGCTGGCCTAAGTGTCCACTGTATACATTTTTTTGGCACCCCAGTATATCCATCCTAGGAATGGAATTGCTGCTTCACAGAGTAAGTGAATATTAAATTTTACAACCCAGTGCCAAATTGTTTTCCAAAGTGCTTGTACCTGTTGCTACTCCCACCAACAGTTTTCAGTGAATTGCATCCCAACAAACATTTGGTGTTATCATATTTCTTAATTTTTGACAACCAAGGGGAAATGAAATGATATCTATTGTGGTATAATTTATATTTTTCTGATTATCAATGAGGTTGAACATCTTTTTTACATGGTCATGTGTCACTCATTTTTCTTCTGTGATATATCTGTTTATGTCTTTTGCCCAGTTTTCTGTTTGGTTGGTTGCCTTTTCTTATGGATTCATAACACTTCTTTATGTATTCTAGATATTAGTCTTTTGTCAGGCATGTTTGTTGCAAATATCTTTTCCCAATTTACCTCTTGTCTTCTCACTTTCTTTTTTGATGAACAGAAGTTAATCATTTTAATGGAGTCAAATTTATAAATAGTTCCTATGTCATTGCTTTATGCATCTTATTTGAGAACGACTTCCTTTTGAGCTTATAAAGATAGCCTCCTATACTATGTTTTAAATTTTTTAAAAATCTGTTTTTTTCATATTAAAGTTTTAATCCACCAGCAACTGATTTTTAAGTATTGCCTATGATAGGATATCCAATTGTTCCAGCAGCATTTGGTGGATAATCTGTCCTGTTTCTGTATTACCACTCCTGGAATAGAGCATTTCTATATAGCCCTGGATCTATTTTTCCACACTCGATTCTGTTTCATTTTTCAGTTCTTTATCCTTATACCAACGAGTATCACATTTATGTAGCTTTATAATAACTTTTGACATCTGATATAGCAGAGGCAAACCTTGGATATTCTAGAACATATCAATTTTAGAATACCCCCCGTTGAGTTCCTGTAAAAAAATCTGTTGGGATTTTAGTTGGCATCACATTGAATTATAGATCACAAGGTATCCCTTTTCACTTTTAAGATTTTCTTTCATATCTTAAGGATTTCAAGAAACTGACAGGTGATCATTAAACCAAGCACTTAGCACACTTCTAGGCTCTGTGTGACTGCAGAGGTGGCACGCCCAGGAAGCCACCAGTCCTGTCCACATTCCACCTTCTATATTGTCAATATTGTTTGCATTTACCTTCTGTCCGAGAGATACCATCAAGAGTTGATAGAATTAGAAATGGAACTTTTAAGTACAGTATTTAAAGTTACCAAGGTAACCAGAGAGAGAGCGCGAATGGAAAATAACAAAGGTCAACAATAAGGAAGATGAGCAAGGGCCACAGGGATCTTGTGATTCTTTCATATCAGGGCTATTAGGACATCAACAGGTACAAATCAAGAAATAGGTGTCTAAGTATATCATCCATACTTCCAGAGAGCTAAAAAGAGAAACAGTGAAAATGGATTGCTTTTGACAAGTGGGGTTGAGGAAGGATGGGGTGGGAGGACGTCTACAGCCTCTTGTCCTAGCATTTCCTCTACCCTTTGATTTGTGACCATGTATATTCATTACTTTGATAAAATAAAGACAGGGAAAGCTGCTTTTTGTTTTGGGTTGTGATAAGGTAATATGCATGAATTACCATAATTCATTCTTAGCTGATTGTGGACAGAGTCAATTTGATTGCTTTTTGAATATGAAAATATAATACAAAGTTTATAATGATCAATTCGACCCAGATGTTTTCTTATTCTCATGAACTGGATATTAATAACAATGACATTTCCTTATATTTTATATTCAAAATGGTTTGATCTGAGTCGATATTTAGTGAATAGAACGGAATTTTATTTTATTAGGCAGCTGGTATTTCCAGCTTCTATATTAAATGTGGCTCCGTCAGACAGGGTGAACTAAGATTTTATTTTCAGACTGATCATCTCTTTGCAGGGGGCATTTTCAAACCAGTTCTGGATTGTAGGCACTAGAGAGAGGCGGATAAGATTGTGGGAGTATAGTGCTGGCAGTTCAGATCTTGATTTCTCTACTTACTAGCTGTCCGGCCTCTGGCAAAGGTACTTAGTAACTCTGTGCCTTTGTTTCCTCCATTCTAAAATGCAAGCAATAATAGCACTCATGACATAGGATTCCGTGACAATTAAATATCATAAAATATGTAAAATACTTAAGCAGTATCTGAGACGAAGCAACTGTCGAGTTTCTATCAATCATAAGCAGAATGTGCTTTCAAATGTGCTTTTTATCTAAGAAATGGTGACACGAGCCAAGAATTTCATGTATTTTAACTCTTTTGAAAGTCAATTCTAAAGACTCATGGTCTGGTGATTAGAATATTGTTTGGTTTTTAACTTCCCTGAAAATCCTAGTTGACTCCATGTCCTCCATGGTGAATAACATAGATAAACAAAACCAAAAATCTGGATCAAATGTTTTGTGACTCTAAATCCATTTCAACTAACTTCAGATATGTCTACTAATACAGGGTTTATTTGATTCTCCATTCTGGAAACAGTATGACGCTAAACTGCAAGGGTAACATTAACTGAGTCTGAAGCTTTCTGTCCTCTGAGGTACTCTGGTAGGGAAGTACATAACCCTGAGTTACTGTTTGTTTATACCAAGTTTAGCACACATCCATTTGGGAACCTGGCTCAGTAGAATTATAGTTATGCAAAAATCTTCCGTCTTGTATTTTTGTACCTGAAAATTTGAAATTATGCTTATAATTAACAAATAATTCACGTCCCACTTTTTCTTTCTTTTCCTTTGCTTTTTTCCCCCTGTACCTCCCTCCTTCCCTCCCTCCCTCAGTCCTTCTTCTTTTCCATCCTTCCCCCTCTTCTGGAAAGGAAAATACACATATTCAGTTTCTAAAAGAAAACAGTGTTTGAAAACATTTTTCTCTTTTAATTCTGAAAAATATACCCTGAGGAGAACACATATATACAGACTACGAATAGTAAATTATAATGATTATAAAATAATGTTTGGAAAATTAAAGAGATTCCAAAGGATTTGTGAACTAGCAGATCAGAATTATTAGCTCCTTTTATCACGTCTTCAGCTGCACCATATATCTTAGAGCTCACATTTAGGATCTATGCCACTTCTGAAAATAACACTGCCTTTAACTTTTACACACACATCAGTAATGTTGAATTCCAGATACAAAATTCCTTGATAGATCAATAGAATCTTTCTCTGTTTACTTAAAAGATCTCAGTGAAATGTGAGTAATCCTGGAGGCAAAAGTTGTTACTTGAATTTTTTGAGTGTCATAGGAATGCTTGCTACAGTTGGAATCTACCCTTGGGAAATTGACAAAGTTAGCATATTCTGGTGATTACTATCTCATATGGTTCTTCTCCTTTGAAATACCGATGCAATGAATTATTGAATTAGACAGGACTCTTGGTTTTAAGTGACAGAAACTTATCTCAAATGAGTTTAAGCAGAAAAAGGGGATTGGTTGGCTTATATAACCATGGATGGGCAAGGGTAGAGCTAGTTCCAGGCATTCTAACAATATCATTTTAATTCTTTCCATCTCTTGGCTCTACTTCCCTTAGTGTTGGCTTCATTCTCAAGCAGGCCTCTCGCACTTGGCTGCAAAGACAGCCCCTGGCAGCTCCAGGATTACACAGTCCCTGGTGCTTTATAATCTCCGAAGAGGCCCTTTCATAACCAATGTCTATATCCGTTCCTGAAAAAAGCCAGGCTTGGCTTCATTTGTGAAATGTGTCCATCCCTGAACCAACCAGCATTCTCAAGAGTATGAGGTACATTGATTGGCTGGGGGCAGGTAAGTGCAGTCTCCTGAGGTAGGGGAAGCTGAGCGTGTGGTGAGGCATAGTCTCCCCAGTGGGAAAGTGGAAGATTCCAGAAAGAAAAGACACAGGGCAATCAAAAAACTAATAGGAAACTGTAGGACCTTTTGACTTCAGTGTTCAGAAATTTCTAAATAAGATGCCTTAGTGTGGTTCTCTTTTCCTCCATTGGATTGGGCACCTACAGGATCCTTTCAAGTTGGAAACTCATGTCCTTCAGTTCTGGACAATTTTCTTACTTTCTGATATTTCTCTGAAGTTTCGCTCCTATAGCATACTGTACATTCCAAAGATGACAATGCTAATTTAATATATCTCCCATCCTACATACTCTTCTTACAATGTGACCTTGGCAATCCTCCAAGGAGTGGTAGAGTCTAATTTCCTCCCCTGGAGTATGGGTGGACCTTTGAAACTGCTTCAATCAATGGAATGTGGCCGAAGTGGCACTGTGTATCTTCTAAAGCTAGGTCATAAAAGGAAATATGATTTCAGCCTGGATCTCTCTCTCTGTCTCTGAACAATTTTTCTTGGAATCCAGCCACCATATTGTGAGACTGCCCAGGCCACATACCAGTTGACAGTCCTAGCGAGATCTTCAGTCCATACCCAGCACCAACCACTAGACATACGGGTCAGCAATTGGATGAATCCAGTTTCCAGCCTTGGAGCCTTCCAGCTGAGGCCCAGACGCTGTGGAACACAAACAGTCCCCACTGGGCCCTGTCTGAATTCCTGTCCCACAGAAACCGCCAGAGATACTCATTATTGTTGTTTAAGCCACTAAGTTTTGGAGGAATCTGTGATGCAACAATAGATAACTAATACACTTTCCCTGTTTTCTCTCTCTTGTGCTGCCATCGTTTGTGGGCTGTATGTCTCAGACTGGTCCTCTAATTTTCTTATCTTGTTTTTCCCTGTTATTTTGTTTTTTCATCTTTTTGCTCCACTTTCTGAGAGATTTTTCTCCACTGTATATTCCAATCCTTCTATTGAATTAAACTTTTTTTTTTACCACAATGTTATTTAATTTCCAGGACCTCTTTTTTTGTTTATTTTTTGAATGTTCATTATGTATAACATCCTGTTTGTATTTGATACACACACACACACACACACACACACACACACACACACACACACAGAGTGCCAAAAAATATATATGCATTTTAAGAAAGGAAAAAAACTGTATTAAAATTATGCTGATGGGAAACACTTTGAGCACCTCTTGTCATTGCAGAAGTCAAACGTGACTTGTGTTCATCTTTTGTTATTGGTATATAGTGCGTACTACAATTTTAATACAGTTTTTTCTTTTCTTAAAATGTGTATACATTTTTTGTCTCTCTATATATAATGTACATATATAATCTTTTCTCTCTCTCTCTCTCTCTCTCTCTCTATATATATATATATATATATATACATATATATAATCTTTTCATATATCTGAGATTATTATATAGTTTTATAGCAGCTTGCTGAGATATAATTCACATACCATAAAATTCATCCTTTGAGAGTGTAAAATTCAGTGATTTTTTAGTATATTCTGAGTTGTGTAATCATCATTATTATCTAATTCCAGAACATTTTTATCACTCCACCCCAAAACCTAGTACCCATTAGCAGTCTCTCCCTGTTACCTTCACCCCCAAGCCCCTGGCAACCACTAATCTGCTTTCTGTCTCTATGATTTGCCTATTCTGGACATTTCATATAAACAGAGTCAAACAATATGTAACCTTTTGTGTCTGGCTCCTTTCATTCAGCATAATGTTTTCAAGATTCATCCATGTTGTAGCATGTGTCAGAACTTCGGAGCTGTTTTTTTCTTTAACCCTCATGAAGAGGCCCTGCTTTCTCTGAATCATTTTTGTTTGTTTCCTATTTGTTTGCGTTGGATTCTATCTTTCATGTTGAAAGCATTTTGTAGATGTCTGATAATCCTTGGATGTCTGCTAACATTTAAGAGTGGGGGGCCAAAATCAATTTAAAGCTCTGAGGGTGTGAGTGGGCCTTGACCACTCAGAGTTTCACTGCACGGTGGTATGGCTGGGGCATTTTGGGGGGAATTCTCCTAAAGTGCTGTATGAGTTTGCGAGGGCTCCTATAAGAAAGTACCACAGATTGGGTGGTTTAAATGACAGAAATGTATTGATCCCAATTCTGAAAGCTAGAAGTTCAAGACCAGCTGTCAGCGGGATTGGTTTCTTCTGAGGCTTTTCTCCTTGGCTTGTATATGGTCATTTTCTCCCTGTGTCTTCCCATAGTCTTTCCTCTATGTGTGTCGTGTCCAAATTTACTTTTATAGGAACATCAATCACGGTGGATGCACTCACCCTAATGACTCCATTTTAACTTAATTACCTCTTTAACCTTTTCACTGCGTTAATTGATTTCAAGTCTCTTCTCCAAAATGTGTCAAAAATCCACAGAAAAGATTCAGTATTTATATTTTTAAGTAAATTCAGTTAAGGTGCTACATTTTATTAAAATAAATGATTACTTGAAAGTATAAAAATGTCCTACTGTTATTCATTCTTGAAAAACACAAAAACATAGAAAAATGTACATCTGCTTTCCTCAACTTCCTTTCTGGAACACTGAGCTCGTGGGGTAAAGTTGAACGCCGCAGTCAACGGCGTGGAAATACCATTCGACTAGAGACGAACGTCACAGTGTAAATGTTAAAACCCTGTCCCCAAATCCAATCACATTCTGAGGTGCTGGGGATAGTATTTCAACATCTGAATTGGGGGGAGGTGGGGACACAATTCAGCCCATAACAAGTACCTTTAGGTCTCTCCTGGTGACAATCAGATTTATTCCAAACCTCTGCCTGGAAAGTATAAACGTAGTCACCACAACTCTGAGAGCTGAGTAGAGGGAAGAGAGCTGGAGATCTCAGCATTAACTGAATCTGGCAGCGTTTAGTTATAGCATACTTAGCCCACCACTGTGTCCGATACGCCCTGTCCAGAGAACTTCTGTTTTACCCTCTCCAGAAAACAAACCTTCAGCTGGGATAAGGGACAGACCCTGGAGTTGTAGCTGCATCCTAGGTATACTTTCAAATGATCTTTTCTTTCATCCAGCCAGAGGTACCTGCTTCCACCACTTATGTTATCATCAGCGTGGGAGTTCTGCATTATAGATGTGTGATTTCTCAGCTTTCCTTACCATCAGTTCAGAATTCGGCTTGCTTGGTTCTCAGTCACCGCTGAAATGCTTTGTAGCTTCCAAAACTGTGTTGCTGTTTCCTCCCATGATTTTTCCCTTATCAGTGTGTACTTTAAAAAAAAAATCTTTTTATTGTTGTTTTAGTGGAGTTTCAGGAGGAAGTAAAAGCAAATGTGGGTGTTTAATCTGTCATCTTTACTCAGAAGTGCCACACATTCATATTTTTAAATGAGCTTATGCTATACAGACTGTTTTATAACCTGCTTTTATCATCAGACAAATTCTAGTGACTATGTATGTTGTTTCCATGTCAATAAATAGAAGTCGATATCAGTGGTTGTTCAACTTGGCATCACTTGGAATCACTGGGCAGTGGAGGGGGTGGGGGATCCAATATATGGTGATGGAAGGAGAACTGACTCTGGGTGGTGAACACACAATGGGATTTATAGAGGATGTAATACAGAATTGTACATGTGAAACCTATGTAACTTTACTAACCACTGTCACCCCAATAAACTTTCATTAAAAAAATAAAAGTGCTGATGTCTGGTTTCACCTCCCGAAGTCCTGATTGAATGGATGCAAGGTATTGTGGCTCTGGGGATTATAAAATCTTCCCCAGGCAATTCAAATATGCAGCACAGTTTAAGAGCCACTGACCTACGCCATCGTTCATCATGCTAATCCCGGCTTCCAAGGGAGGGTTGGACAGTAGTGTGTTTAAACCCCTTTCTGGACGCATAGCTTATTTCATATCATTTGATATTATAAACAATGCTGTTATGAACAACTTTGGGCATAAAACATTCTATATTCATGATTACTATATTGGCTAAATTCCTAAAAGGATCACTGTGCCAGAGGATATGTATCTTAATACGATTATGGGGTGCAATTTACCATAGTTCTGCTAAAGTAGTTTGGCCACTTCAGACTCCACCAGGAGCATGTGAGCGTCGTCGTTTCCCCACACTCAGAAACTCTGTACCATCATTAGCACAATTTTCAAAGTTTAAAAATGTAGTCAGTTTCTAAAATGGAAAAATACTATTTCCTTGCTATTTTATTTTTTCTGATTTTATCATAGTTTTATTGTGGTAAAGTATAACATAATATTTAACTGTTTTAGTCATTCTTAAGTGTACATACAGTTCAGTGGCATTGAATACATTTCATGTTGTTGTGCAACTATTACCAACATCCAAATTCAAGAACTTTTTAACCTTCCCTATCTGACATTGTCCATTAAACACTCACTCCCCATTTTCTCCAGCCTCTAGCAACCACCATTTTACTTTCTGTCTATGAATTTGACTATTCTGGACATCTCATTTAAATAGACTCATAAGATACGTGTCCGTTTGTGACTGGCCTATTTCACTTAGCATAATGTCTTCAAGGTTGCTATTTGATTTGAAATATATTTTATTATTTATGAGGTGAAACAATGTTTCTGCGTATTGTCTATCTGTATCTCACATTTTGTGTGTGAATTGCTTAATCATATGAGGAACATCCGTGAGGAATATTTTTGGCTCCAAGTATCTGAAACCCTCATTAACGGTGGCTTAAACTAATAAGGGTTCATTTTTTTTTTTTCACACAAACAGGAGTCTGGAAGTAACCAGCTGCTGATGGTATTGGTCCAGCAGCTCAAAGATATTTGCAAGATGACTGCCCTAGCTTCAGCCATCCCATCTTTGTCCAAGGCAGGAAGAATGAGGTAAGGAATATGTATGACATCTGTACTTTTTACCAAGAGAACATAAATTTTCCTAGAAATGCCTCCAGATACTTGCTTGCAAGATTGTGTCACATTAGGACTGGTAGTTGCCAGTAAGGGAGGCAAGAGAGAAGGGGGTTGGGAATGCTTGCTGAGTCAATCAACGTGCACGGTCCTTTGCCTGTTTATCTGTTAGACTGTCTTTTTCTTACCGATTTGTAAAAGTTCTTTGAATAGTAAGAGTGTTAACCCTTTTGTGTCACATTTGTTTGGCAAATCTATTTTTGCAGCTTCTTGTTTGCCGTTTAACTTTATTTCAACATAGAGAGATTGATATTTTTTTATTGTTGGGTGCATACATCTTTCAGTTTCTGGTTTCTTCCTTTGTTCTTGTGCTTGCAAAAGCCTGGTCCATTCTGAGAAAACAAGAATGTTCTTTCATCCTTTCTTCTGGATCTTTCATGGTTTCATTTTAATTTGAAAAACCTGGAATGGTACCTTGTTTCACTTCCTACCTGAGACTGGGATGGGCGTGATTCAACGAGGTGGGTGCAAAGGAACAGAGGAAGCGAAGTGAATCTACCAACACTGAACATGGGGAAAACAACGCAGTCCTGCCAACGACACAAGAAAGTATCTCATGTTAAAATGTTCAGTGTTGGATAGTGGATGAGGTAGACTTTGGGGGGCCTGTTTAAAGGCAAGAAACATTTTGTGGCAGACAAACTCAAATGTTGACTGGGGAGAATATGAAACAAAGACACTGGTTCAATTTCAGAAATAAGAGGTGGGTATGAATCTGCAGAGAGAAAGACAACGCAGAGATCGGTTTTGTAAGCAGTTGTGTCACAGAAAATCCTGTTAGCCTGCTGTAGGGTCCAGAATTTGCTGAGAGAGAGGCACCAGAAAAGTATCACTGGAAATACTCTTAGCTCAGTGGTCAAAAGTAGTTTTCATGAAGGGTAGAGGAAAAAAACAACTTGCTTCATAAAGCCCTTTCCTATATTCCCCGTTAACCTAAGGCTGGAAACTCTCTATGTTGCAGATGATACTACTTTAAGGTGACAGCCAAGTGACAGCCCAGCTCTGTATAATAATGAGAAAATATACAAATATACAAGACATTTTAAGCTTAGAAAAAAAATAATCTTCCCATATGTTTGTATCTAGTTCCATCTGTCTTTGATAGAGGATGATGACAAACTGAAATTGACAATGAACTTCCCAAATTATTTTTCTCCGCTCCAAATAGAAACTACAGAATGGCCTAAAGAATAGTCTGTAAATTACCACCCCCTGGAATCAGACACAGTACCATCATATTATATTCCTGTTATCTTGAAAGTGCAAGACTAAATCTGAGAAAAAATCTTGTGTGACGATGCAATATTTCTCCATGGTTATTCGTCTTTCCTGTGTTGGATAGATTATTGGGTGTTGGGACTCGGGGTTGTTTGAAAGAAATTGAGAAATTTGACGAATATGAACCTTGGAAGAGGCCTTTGCGTCACTCACTTGTTCACTGACTTCTGGTCATTATTTTGGGCACATGGTGCCTGTTCTTTGAGACTTTAGTTCACTTCAGAGGGACTTTTACTATTTTTATTTTTTATTTTTTTATCAAGGAGGAGGTAGAAAACTCTACAGAAAACATCCATTTAACTAATTATCCCTCCCCAGCTGGTTTGTAATGTAACTCAGCGTCTTCTCAAGAGTTGAGTTAGGCTTCTTCCTATGTTTTAACCAAATATTTTCCTGTCTAATGGACTGGCTACTTCAACTTCAGATCATTTTGGGAAATTACATCAATTGAGAGCTCTGTTTATAACTTTCAACCCTTGGATTCAAAATTACACATTTTCATTTCGCTTTTCTTAGTACAATGGTCCTTGGGAAGATGGGTTAGTTTGACATCATACTATGTACCCATCTTATTACATTTGGTTCTCCCACAGGATGCTATTAGTGAGTAATGTTACAGGCTTTTTTCTGTTTCTTTCTGCTTTGTCCTAATAGTTGTTTTGATCACAGCTAGATCCAAACAACTGGCTTAAGATGTCTTATTCCTTTTTTTAGCATGTTATTTCCATCTGTATAAAAGCAAGGCTAAGGCCCTTCAATCAGGAGCACATAATAGAGAAAATTGGGACTTAGGCTTCAGAAGGCTCGTAGCAATAGGTCTCTTTTTGTGTGATTCTGTCTAACAACTCAGCAACTTCTGTGGGTTAAATCTTGCAGAGTACATGTGGATCTTACCGTCACGAGGCGTTTTCAATTGTGGGGCTGTAGGCTTTGTTGGATCTAATTGTACTTTCACGGAAACAGCGCATAGGCACTCACTATAAGTGCAGATTTCCTATATGCACAGTATCTTTAGGAACCATAGGCCTGCACGCGCTCAACCCATCTTTTGCTGGCCGGGGACTTTGGGATCGGTGGAGCTTCTGTTCCCCAATGCTTTGAGCAGGCTCCACACTGCTTATAGATGCAATTGGTATCACTGGCTTTTGAAATACAGTGTTCAGCCTGGAATTATCCCAGCCTCTTAGTGATCATGGACAAGCAGCCTTCTATTTTCTGGAGAACGGGTCCCTGTGTATGTTGTTCTCCTAACAACATTAAAGAGGTCATCTGTTGAGGAAACGGCAACAGCATGGCGAACCTCCTGTGAGATGGTAAGGGGGTCACGTACCTGCTTAGATGACAGCCGAGTCTCCTTAGAGTCTCCATTTGGATTCATGACCTCCTTTGCAAAGGTGAAATTGAACTGTTGCTGTTGTATTGATTTATTCTGTGTAAGTCTAGGAGAGAGAGCAGTAAGTGTCATGAAGATGGGTGGACAGTTCAAGGTGATGGGCATTTCAAGCCTTGTTTGGTAGCTTTGCTTCTTACTGTCTTCCTTGTCTTGAGGCTTAGCTTGGCGGTGTTGAGCTCCAGGATCAAGAAGGTAAGATGGGAGGCAGGAGGAATTTTGAGAGACAGATCAATGCTCTGGTGTAACTTTCACTAGGTTTGTTCCTCAAAGCTCTCATGAAAGCAGACAGTAGATAAGTGCCGAAGTATACCATCTGATCACAATTATGTGAAAAAAAAATATGCATTGCAAAACAAGGGGAAAAAATAAACCAGAATGTTAACAGTTGTTATCTCGTGGGTGGGAAGAGAGTTGACTGGCTTTTTTTTCCTCATCTCTTCTGCATTTTCCATATTTTCTGTGCTGATTATGCATTATTTTATAACAGAGCAATCCTTTTATAAATTAAAAATGTAAAGAAAAAACTTGTACATGCCAAGATAGAGTTGCCTCTGTGCTTTAGTACAAATATATTATGCCATGAAATAGAATTACTAAATATGTTTCTTGTTGCTGGGAGTAAATAACAACATGAAATCTTGGCTTTAATCAGCATCCTTGGAAGAGCACACACTTAAAACACAGAAACAAAAGCACATCATTGACTATTACTCCAAAACCAACAGTATTTCAGAAGCAACTTAAAAAATTCAGTAGCAAATAAACTCGGTGTTACGGAACCTCCAGATATACCGGTTCAGGCAAAAATCATGGCTCCATATATCTCAGCTTTACTGAAATATAATTCACACATCATATAATTCACCCACTTAATGTGTACAATTCAGGCATTTTTAGTGTATTCACGGAATTGTGAAACCATTACCACAGTCAATTTTATAACATTTGCATCACCCCCAAAAGACGTCCTATGCCACTTGGCATCATTACTCCCCATTCCTCCACAACTCCCCCAGGCCCTAGTAACAACTAATCTACTTTCTGTTTCTACACATTAGCCTTTTGACATAATCTTATGATGGAGTCATCCAAAAATGTGGTATTTTGTAACTGGCTTCTTTTACTTAGCACGATGTTTGTCAGGTTCATCCATGTTGTAGCACGGATCAGTACCTCATTCTTTTTTATGGCTGAATACTATTCCGTTGTATGGAGAGAACGCTTTCTGTTTTTCTGTTCATCAGTTGATGAACATTTGGATTGCTTCCATTGTTGGCTATCACGAATAATGCGGCTATAAACATTTACGTGTAAGTTTTCATGTGGATATTTGTTATCATTCCTCTCAGGTTTATACATAGGAGTTGAATTTCTGAGTCATATAGTGACTGAGTTTAACTTTTTTTTTTAAATAATGTAATTTTTTTTTATTGGGGAAGGGGAACAGCACTTTATTGGGGAACAGTGTGCACTTCCAGGCCTTTTTTCCAAGTCAAGTTGTTGTCCTTTCAATCTTAGTTGTGGAGGGTGCCGTTCAGCTTCAAGTTGTTGTCCTTTCAGTCTTAGTTGTGGCGGGCGCAGCTCAGCTCCAGGTCCAGTTGCCGTTGCTAGTTGCAGGGGGAGCAGCCCCCCCATCCCTTGCGGGAGTCAAACCAGCAACCTTGTGGTTGAGAGGACGTGCTCCAACCAACTAAACCATCCGGGAGCTCAGCGGCAGCTCAGCTCAAGGTGCCGTGTTCAATCTTGGTTGCAGGGGCGCTGCCCACCATCCCTTGGGGGACTCGAGGAATCGAACTGGCAACCTTGTGGTTGAGAGCCCACTGGCCCATGTGGGAATCGAACCGGCAGTGTTCGGAGTTAGGAGCACGGAGCTCTAACCGCCTGAGCCACTGGGCCGACCCTGTGTTTAACTTTTTGTAGCACTGCCAGACTGTTCTACAACGCAGCTGCACCATTTTACATTTCCATTAGCAGTCCATGAAGGTTTCAATTTGTCTACATCCTTATCCAACCCTTGTTATTATCCATCTTCTTGATTCTAGCCATTCTCCTGGGCCTGGGGTGCTATCTCATTGTGCTTTGGATTTGTATTCCCGTGATGCCTATTGACTACTGATGTTGAGCACCTTTTCATGGGCCCGTTGGCCATTTCTATATCTATCATCTTTGGACAAATGTCTGTTCCCATCCTTTGCCCATTTCTAATGGAGTATTCTTTTCAGTGTTGAGTTGTTGAATGATGGAAGGGACGTGGAGCCTGATGATCCGGAATTTGAGCCTGAGCCGAGGCACGGAGTGAAGTTGCTCGATAAGTGAGAACCATTCTTACTACTTATCGCAGAGCCCTGTAAGGGATGAGGTATTCTCTGTGAAGGCATGTGGGTATTCTTTGTGACTGCATTTTTCACATAACTGAAGTTGATCTCTTTGCTTGCCAAAAGTTGAAACATTTCTAAACTTCCTTATGAACGTTCTGTGCTTTATTCAATAGAGAGCCTGAACTTGATTTAACCCTTTCTTGATGACTCCTTGGAACGTCCTGGATTGTATTTATTTGTAGCCCTGTCAGGGTACTCAGGGGCCACTGAGGTGTGGAGGGTTGTTTGCTGAGGCTCTTATGGCTCGTCTAGTGACTTCTTTCCTCTGTTTGGGGTTCACTTTTTGATGAACCTATTTTTCACAATCTTCTTCCACCCCCTCATTGTTTCTAATTTGATTGTAATTTTAGAAAGACTGGAAGGTTACCAGGGGAAACCAGATAAGGAAACTGGTAAAATATCACACATAATTCAAAAATAAAAGTTTCTAGTTCAAAAGGCAGTGGGTACCTTCCTTGTCTACTATATAATAAACTGCCTGCCGTTTGTTGCAGGTTCATGTACGTTTTCATTTAATTTCAAGCTCCAGTTTGAGCTTTAATTGGTTAAGTTGCTGGAAGTTATCCTATTAGGCAAGTAGAATATTATACTCATTCCATATTAAAAAGGGCCTTTGGCTACATTGTCAATATTCTTTCAAGTATATATGTGAAATTTCAAAATTCAAAACCACCTAGGATCAAATTTTAAGTAATATTTAATGAAAAAAAATCAACCTAAACAAATCCTTTCATTAAGTGGGAGAGTTTTTTTTTCCCTTAATCAGACTCTTGTATTCAACTTTTAATTATCCAAACGTAAAAGACCTGTATTTGGGCTTACCATAGGGAAATATTACCTTCAAAGCACCCTGTGTAGGTACTTGAGTCAACCAGCAACAGTCTCAGTTGAAAATTAGCACCTATTCCATACAATCTCATTCATTTATTCTTTTTGGCATGTAACCTGCACCCTACCAGAAAATATTTAAAACATCACCCTCGTTCCAAGGGAGGGCTGCGACCCTGACTGGTATGAAAAGGTCAGCTGCGCTGGCAGGGGCCCACTTAACTGGAGGAAACGGCTGTGGGAGGTTTGTGCTTTAGGAGACGGCTGGCCTGCAGGTGCCTGGCCGTGCTACATATTACACTGTACTGTTTATCTGTTCCAAATATTTTTTTGAGGATTATAGGATTATATTTTTGGTCATGAGAAACCAGCTTGAAAATTTGCCCCCAGATTTAGTAGATGTGGGGCTTAAAACACAAGCCAATGGAATGCAAGAGAACTCAGCCTGGGATCTGGCTGAAACTGCAGAACCAGGTGTCACGTCCCTTAGGGGAAACCATGACCTATAGGGTTAATTGCTGGCACCAGCTTGCCTGGAGTGAGTTTAGCTGCAAGCCAGAGGTGGCTGAAGTGTCCCCTGCAGCTGAAATCTTGACCTCCCAAAGAGCCAGCTGGATGGGGCTGGTTTGAGCGAGCAGTGTCTGTGAGGAGCCGCATTTCTCACTGGGAAAGTCATTTGGGAAGCGGATATGACAAGAGGTCCAGGCCCCAATATGGCCGGCACACCTTGTAGCCGGTCCTGCTTCTGTCTGTCTTACCTGATTCCACTAGATTTAATTCTTTTACGCTCTGCCACATCAAGAAACATTAAAATGGTAGGCTCTGTCTCAATTCTGTTTTGTTTTGTGTTTTTCTTCTTTTATCCTCTTGGCAGCACGTGTCATCCCTATTTTGGATATCTCATTAGTACTTGCTACTGGACATCTGGGGCTCCCAGATTCTCTCTGCATTTCCCAGTGTCTGTGATTCTGATGCCAAATCATATACGCTTTATCTGCCAGTTCTCTGTTGCTGCTGTCACCACTGCTCTTATGGCAACTGCCACTGGCACCATTTTCTCTGGGCCTCTGCACAGCTGTTCCTCGTGTTGTCTTTTTGGGTTCCGGTTTCCTTGTGTTCCCATCTTGGGCCAATTCTCATTGCTCAGTGCTGCTCCTTCCCCCCAGAAGGTGGGCTGGAGGTCTTTTGATCCTCCTGAGTAACTCCCCCCTTTGTTGCGTGACCACAGGGTCATACCCTCACTGTGAACACCATGTTGGGGTCTGAGTGACAGCCCTGACTCTCAGGCTGCCCTGCCCAGGTGCCGCTGACTGAGCCGTGTAGCCTCCTGACCTGTCTCGCTCTTTCACCGGACATCCCAGCTTTGCCCACTGCCGACTTCCATGAAGCTCTGTTTGCCACTACAATTCGGCTCTGTTTGTTGCACTCCGCTTTTCATCTTCTCCGTGGCTTTAGCCAGGAAGGGATAGCAGTTTCTGGGCAGGATGCCAGGAGAAAGACTATTCCCTCAGGAGCAGTACTTTTTCTGCTTCTCATTTTCAAATGTTCCTGCTTTAAATCTTCCTTCTCTTCCCCACCATGGCATGCAGATTCCTTTCCAGTTGACAGTCTTTAACAGAAACTAGGTAGCACATATATACATCCCACAAAAGGAAAAATTGCTAAGAGATATCAAGAGAATCATGACGGCTGCTTTGGAAAAACAAAAACAAACAACTACTGAAGAGCAAAGAGGAGTTTCCAAGGGTTTCTGATAACCCGGACTGTGAAGGAGTTATACTGAAATGTGGTCATGAAAACTATCACCAAGAAACTACGGTGCAATTGTGAAATAAAATGCAGTGCTTCTAACAGAAATGAAGCGACTAAGCACTCAATAAAACCAACTTTAGAGTCCCCCTGTAATGTGAACGTTCTGTAATGTGTTTACTGGAAAGCGTCCAGTGAGGAAATTTTACTTTTTACTTCTCCAAGGTGAGTGTTTAGTCCAAAGAAAAGTTAAAATTAATGAACACACAATGGCAGCTTCTAATCGATAAGTGTTAAATACAGTGGAGCCTCACTTTACAAAACATGTGTGTTCCTGAAAGGCTTTGTGCAATTACAATTTTGGAAAATCCAGTCACATCTTAAGGGCACCGAGGGAGCAGGCTATTTAAAGGAACTGCATTCAGTGAACTTTTTTTTTTTTTTTTTTTTTTTTTTGTAAAATGAGTACTGCCCTAACATCTATTTTGTGAGTTTTGGTTTTCTTAAGGCATGAGGCCCTGACACTTTTCTTTTACTTTAATAATCTTATAGGAGAACATCAAAAGAATGGAGATTAAAGTATTAATTATTCGTTGATTGATCCAGAGGCAAACATTCATAAGAATGCTTTAACAAACCCTTGTGCAGCCTGAAGGAACAGCCATTCGATGGAATCCATCAAGAGCTTGACATTCAGCTTTCTCTTTAGGGTTTAGGCTACATAGTCAACCTTCTTAAGAGCCTCAAGTCACTTTTTACTACTCCCAACTTGTTGTTCCTTTAGTATCTGGCCTTGGTTTGTTGCTGCAGAAAAATTGTTTATGGAAAGCTTTTAAGTGGCCACAACAGTCTTCTTCTTGAGTAAAAAGAATCTAGTCAGGAATGCAGCAAGGCTTTTGAAATGCACATATGGGCACATGTATACGTGCATGCACGCACACACATCCTTCGTCAAAATGTCAGCCCTTCTCTGGGTGGAGAAATGTCATAACAGGATGTCTAAGAAATAGGGGCTAGGAGAATTCATTAAATTTTTATTCATTAATGTAGTCAACAAATATTTGTTAAATATTTACTAAAAGCCATACACAGCAGTTAACAGTCAGCCCTCTGTATCCATGGGTTACATACCCCCGGGTTCCACACTGTGGATCAAAAATAGCTCAAAAAAATTATACCGTTGGTGACACGTACAGTATGTCCTGACTTAATCTTATCAGTAAGTTCTGGGAATTTCAGCAAAATGACATATAACGAAATCCGTTTTACCGTTGGCTAATTGATATACACAAGAGTTAAGTTCTTATGGCATCTCATCACCATGATGATGAAATGACTTTGAGCGAAACGCCATTATCTGAGGATCTCCCGTACCCTGTAGTTAGGCCATGGTGGCTGCCTCTGTACTGAATGTGTACAGATTTCTTTTCTTGTTATTCCCTACACAATATGGTACAACTATTTATGGAGCACTTACATTGCATTAGAGGTGATTCAAAATAAATAGGGTGATGTATGTATGTTATATGCAAGAACTACACCATTTTATATAAAGGACTTTGAGCACCTGTGGATGTTGGTATCCATGGGGGTTCCTGGAACCAATCCCCCGCCAATATTGAGGGATGACATTTCCCATCTTCTGTAGGGATAACAATAGAATATAGGTAAATAGAACTCTAAGCTGGGAGAAGAAGGGAAAAATGGGGGCAGGCCAGCATTACCTTCCTTCCCACCATATTAGGTCAGTGGCCACTGCTGATTTATCAGCACCAGCTCATAGAATGTTAAGGTTGAAAAGAATTTTCAAAATGCCCAGCCAAAAGCTTTCATCGTACAGAGGAGAGAACTGAAGCACAGAACAGAGAAATGGCTTGGTCAATGTCACATAATGAGATATTAGTAATAGTAATAGAGCCATCGCCAAAACTCATCATAGTATCCATCTCATAGGGCTATTAAGAGGATTCAATGAGTCAATGTTTATAAAGTGCTTACAATACTCCTTGGTACTCCGTAAGCATGATATCAATACTTGTTAAATAATGCCAACAACAATAATATACAGTGCTGCATCTCAAGGAGATCTAATCTTACCTATGGGATTCTTTCTGATGCCTTCAGAGACTTACAGACGCCTTCAGAAACTTGAAAGCTCAGAAAAGGAGCTCCTTTCATTTTGGTGGAGTCAAACTTGTCTTATGAAAGGGGATAAGATAAATGGTGTTACGGTTAGAATCTGGAAGCTTCGAAGACCACAGGTAAGAGTACCACACCACACATCCTGAATTATGCAGGTCATTCTTGATTTTACCTTCTATCGTATTTAAACACATTGGCGCTTTTCAAACCACAGATACTGGTTTTGTTTTTAACCAATCCTCTGAAGTATTGTTTAGAGCCACGGACACTTCACATTTCTTGTTTGACCTTGGGGCAGCATTCCACTGTTTTGATGATCCCCTCCTGCTTAAAGAATGGTTTCTGTTAGTCCACATTCTTTATCTTTTTTCTGTGTATCCACATTCTTTGTCTTTTTCTGTGAATCCACATTCTTTTATATTTTTCTGTGAATTCACATTTTTTATCTTTTCCTCCCATCTCTCTGTCCAGCCCTTCCCTGCCTCTCTCTCTTTTTCTTCTCCCCTCTCCTCTCCCATGGCAAATGTCAAATGTACACAAAAATAGTTTCTCCTTGTGAGGTTATGCTGCCAACTCAGTATGCAGTTAGGTCTGTTTGCTTTGTTTTGCTTTTGATTTCCTGAGTTGTTTTTTAAAATTTAATTTGAAAATTTTATAATTTTGTAATTGTGTACGATATTTCTGTAGTTCTAATATCAAATCTACAAAACAAGGCATATTCAGAGAAATGTAGCTTCTATTCTTGTCCTCTCCACCATGTTCCCTTTCTCTCCACAGGTAACCATTTTACTTTTTGGTTCATTCTTCTATTTAAAAAATGTGAAGCAAAGTAAGTCAGACAGAAAAAAATCGAAAACCATATGATTTCACTGAAATGTGGGCTATAAAACCGAAAACAACAAAAGAACAAGACAAACAAATAAAGAAACAAAAACTCATAGACACAGACAATAGTCTTGTGGTTACCAGAGGGTAAGGGGGGTGGGGAGTTCTAGAAGAGGGTAAGGGGGATCAAATATATGGTGATGGGAAGAGAACTGACTCTGGGTGGTGAACCTATAATGTGAGATATAGATTACGTATTACAGAATTGTACACCTGAAACCTATATAACTTTACTAACAATTGTCACCCCAATAAACTTTAATTAAAAAAAGATTTAGGCGGGTAACTATTGCTGTGAGATAGAAGACCTAAAAAACAAATGCATTATGTATTATTCAGGTCTGACCCTCATCTTTAGATCTGTGTTTACATCTGTGTCCCTGCCATCCTCTATACACAATACTGCAGTCAAGTAATCGTGATTTGAAGTTTCTCTGTGTGTGTGTGTGTGCCTCTCCTGCCTAATTTCTTGCCTTTATCCCCATCTTTACACCTGTGTTTTCATCTGCCCCCTTGCCCCCACCCCCATACTATCCTTCAGCCACACTGAATTATTTGAAGGGCGCCCATATACTATGCTTCCTATTGCCTCGGAGCCCTCTTACAGGCTGTTCTCTCGCACAAAATCCTGATTGGACAGAGTTCAAGGGACAAGGAAGGGAAAGGCGGTAGGAAGCAGTGTCATACGTTGCGAGTGGGGTGATGTAGTGCAGCCTCTAAGAGGGCTATCCTACCAAAGTTCAGTACTCTGTTCATCAGTTCCACAGTCCACATGTACAAATGTGTATGTCTCTATATTTACCTCTATCTCTATTTAACATCTACAAGGTACAATAGTATGCAGCTGAAAAAATTACTGAGGATGCTTTCTGTGCAGCGATACTGGAAGATCTCTAGGATCTGTTGTATAAAGTGTACATAAAACCATGTGCATGTTCCATGTGGTGCAAGAAAAATTGGGGAGCAGAAGAGTACATTCATAAGTGCCTTTTTATTTATAAAGAAACACCGGAAGATAAGAAAGAAAATAATACACATTGCTGCCTACAGCAGGAAAAGGGTGGATAGGACAGGGAGAATTAATAAAACAAACTTGCGAAAGAAGGAAGAGGAATTAGAATTGAAAGGAGAGGAATCAGAGAGTACTGGCAACTGTTTTGAGGAACTTTGTTGCAAAGCAGAGATAAGATTGTTTTCACAAAAGGAAGGTTAGAATTCTCATTGTTTTCATCAAATTCAATATTTAATTTATTGTATAATGCTTGGTATTTTCCTTAATTTCTTTTCATAAGTATACAATGTAAAGAAAATGTAGTGTTGTTTTTTTGTTTGTTTTTTTGACAACTCTGTCTTAGATGCCCCTGGTGCCCTCCACTTTACCCCACGGCACTATATAAAACTCACTGCCCGTGTGTGCCCTAGTATGAAAAAAGTGGGAAACACTGCTTTACAGAATGGTGCTCGAGCAGGGCGACTCATAGGTAATGTAACTCACTGCAGGGACTTCAGAAAGTCAGGCCAAGCACCAAGGGTCATTTGCATAAAGGTCCCAGCACCTCTTAGAAAGAACGGTAGAGAGGACTGGGAGACCAGAGTATGGTCCCAGACGTACGAGGTGTGATCAAAAACCATGGTGAGTGTTTACGTAAAAAAAATCTATTACAGTAAACGACACATGGCCATTAATCCCCCTCAAAATACTCCCTCTCGCTATGAACACACTTATCCTATCATTCTTGCCACTTTCTGAAGCAGTTCTGGAAGTCCTCTTTCGTGAGTGTCTTTAGTTTTGCTGTCCTGGCTGCCTCGATGTCCTGAATTGATTAGAAACATTTACCTTTCATGGTCATTTTGATTTTGGGGAAGAGCCAGAAGTAGGACAGTGCCAGATCCGGTGAATAAGGTGGATGAGGACACACCGTAATGTTTTTATTTGACAGAAATTGCCATACCAGAAACGATGTGTGACACAGAGGATTGCCATGATGGAGGATGATTTATGGCACACTTTAAAACACCCCTTGTCTCAACCATAGTTCACAAACGACTGACTGCACCGAACAAGTAGAAACTTGTCACACACTGTTACTAAGGTCCACGTGCTGCTTCCCGTGTTGAAGATCCCTGCCTTTTCATTGGATGGCACTCGGCAGCAGCATTCGCCATTAATTTTTGATCACGCCAAGGCAAATAGGGAAGATGAGAGCAGCACAACCTTTAGAAATGAGTGCTCCGAGAAGGCCGAGAACTAGCCATTATGACTTAGGGGTCGTGGGCAGACTGGAAAGTCTTGAGATTTTATAAAAGGGCTTATATAAATAGGTACAGCTCAACATTTTTCCATGAGAATATATCATTTCACCCAAATTCACAGTTTTTCCTGATCTAGGTTAGGCAAGTCCCAGCTTAATGAGATTTAGCCCCATTCTCTCTGAATGAGGGATTTGAAAGGGGGAGTAAAAAACAGATCTCTGGGTGGATATCTAGGAGTGATGAAGCAAACATGCCAGTTTATGTTTCAATACTTAAAGTATTAAAACAGAAATCATTCAACTCTGGTCAATGAAAGAAATGAACACCAGCAAACAATATACAGGGTGTGTTTCTAAGATGAATAGACAGTATTATACAAAAGGTTATAAGAGAGTGCCTTTCCTGTTCAGAAGTGCATTTACAAATCAAGGTAGGTGGTCAATAGTCCGCGTGCCTACCTGAACTTCTGGCATTGGAAGGGTAAGGTTTTTGTTTGCTTGGTCACTGATATATTCCATGCATTAGAACACCGCTGGGCACAAAGTAGGTACTCAAATATTTGTGAAAGGAGGGAATAAAGAAAGATTTTTATGCTTGAAAAGCCCCTTGCAATTCTTCATCAAGACTTTTTAAAAGATCATCTCTTCCAATTCTGAATAGTCACCATTGATGAGCAAGTTTGTACAAAATATCAAATCATTGTTTCTAGTTCAAAATGTATGGTAGTTGAAACTATAGAAAGAATTCAACAGCTCTTTCATTTCATTGACAAATGTCATTCTGAATTGCTGGTAATCATAGATGTGTACTTTGTATCCAATTGAATATTTTCTTTTTTTAAAAATTTATTTATTGGGGTGACAATTGTTAATTGAAATTACATAATGAATATTTTCATATCAAGTTATTAAAAGTAATGCAGAACATCTGTGCATTCTTAGAGCAATGAACATGCTGTGCTACCTTGGGCACCCCTAAAAGTCAAGTCAGCCACAAAAGGGCAGAAATGCCCAATATATGTGAGGACAGAGAGTGGGGCCAATGCTTGGAGGTGTCCCAGCCCCTGCCACCCTGAGTGCAAGAATGGGCATGGCAATGTGTTTCTTCACATACTCTGTCCCTTCTGCACTCCAGTTGGGACACAGACCTGTGAGAGAGGACCCTTGGGCTGCAATGAAGGTTAGGCCAGACTGTGACTCCTGCTACAGGGGTAATATCCTAGATGTAGATGCTCTCTCAAAACAGGGTGTTTGCTGGAACTCATTAACATTTAAACATTCTGGAGCAGTACCGTTCAATAGAAATGTAACATGAGCCGCTTATGTAATTTTAAATGATCTACCAGTAATATCAACAAAGTACAAAGAAACAGGTGAAATTAATTTTGAAAGCAGTATATTTGAAATGTATTACCATGTAGTCAACATAAAATTAATAATGAGATATTTGACTTCCCCTTCTTTTCATGTTAAGTACTTGAAATCTGGTGTGTATTTTACACTTACAGCCCATCTCAATTTGGACGCAATTTTAGTGGTTCAAGCGAAATGTAGCTCTGTCAAAAAGATGGCAATTTAACAAAAGAATATTTTACACTGCTTCAGCTTTGAAAGTTGAAATGAACCAAAATCGAATACAGTAAAATAAAACAAAACATTCAGTTTCTCAAGTTGCGTTAGCCACATCTCAAGAGCTCAGTAGCGACATATAGCCAATGCTCACTGTAGTGGACAGCCCAGATCTAGAACATTCCCATCATGGTGGACAGTGCACCTCTAGCAGTATGGTACCTATAATTGAAAATAAGGTATACATGACATCAGGAAGACAGATCCATTATGACATATTTTGCGGGTATTAATATAATCATTCAAAAATACGCTTCTCAAAAACATGTTTCTCAGACTAAAGTTTCTAGGCCTTTGAATGCTGACTTTTATCTTTTCCAACTCACTTTTGGAAAATTCCCCAAATGATAAGATATCTAAAAGATCCAAAGTGTAGTAGTTGACTTGTGCCACAAGAGGACCTGCAAAGACAAGTTTGCTCAAATTTCAGCCATGCTTAAGTTTTTAAACTGAAGTGTAATTAGGAAAGCATCTCGCTGTCAATATTAACATTCTCACATCTGCCTTTATTAAAATCTACAAAGGTAATCCATTTTCATCTCATTTTAAAATAGCACATGGTGTGGGGGCAATAAATGGTAACTTGAGACTACCAAAAGTACTATTGCAGCAGGAATTACGAGGCAGTGTATCGTGGTTAAGAATACGGGGTGTGTTGGGGGCCGGCCCGGTGGCTCAGGCGGTAACTCCGAAGGCTGCCAGTTCGATTCCCACATGGGCCAGTGGGCTCTCAACCACAAGGTTGCCGGTTCAACTCCTGCAAGGGATGGTGGGCTGCGCCCCCAGCAACTCTCAACAGCAATGGGACCTGGAGCTGAGCTGCGCCCTCCACAACTAAGACTGAAAGGACAACAACTTGACTTGGAAAAAAGGCCTGGAAGCACACACTGTTTCCCAATAAAGTCCTGTTCCCCTTCCTTAATAAAATCTTTAAAAAAAAAAAACACAGAATACAGGGTGTGAAGTCATATAGGCCACGGCCAAATCCTGGTTTGCCCCCACACCAGCTATATGACTGCAGGCAAGTCTTCTCATCCTACAATAGAGCTAATTATATTAGGTGGGTGCAAAAGTAATGGCGGTTTTTGCAGTTATTTTCAACCTTTTAAACCGCCATTACTTTTGCAGCAACTTAATAGTACCTACATCGTAGAATTTTTTGAGGATTGAATGAGGTAGCCCATATAAAGTACTTCTTATCGTAGTGTACAGAGTAAGTACTCAAAAATGCTAGTTATTATTATGGTTATTAGTTTTTACTAGCTCTTAATCATCTCAGGATTTAGACATCTCTTTGGTAGGGAAGGAACCTTGCTTTATGCCTATCACACTTTGTAATGTTGCTTCTGTAAAAGCAGTGACAGGAAGACTTACATAGAGCAGTGTATCAAGACAGGAAGTGATTGTGTTATGTGTGGAAGGGGTCCTGTCGCGCCTGCCTCCAGCCCACACTTGCTCTTCCCAGACTTAGACTGGAATCTAGTTCCTCGACTCTTTCCAAGTACCTGTGTCTGTTCTAGGACCAACTTCCCTGGCTAACAACTGTGTAGTTCACGCTCGCATTTTTATCAGAGCCACAGCCTTTTGAAGTTTGATGCTTGGTACCATTTTCTCAGCTGTGACCTTGACCTTACTTCTTGACTTTTTCCCCTTTGCCTGCTTTGATGAACATCTTTGCCAGTTTGATCTGGCATCTGCCTAATGAATCTTATCTTGTTCAGCAACGCTCCCGCTCCTCATCTATGAGCAAGAATTTACTGTGAGAGACCAAAAGAGCTCTGACAACAGAATGCCCATTAAGCAACTGTAACTCATTTATAAAGATACTTGTTTAATCAAATAATAGTATGTGCCTTCAAAATGGGTCATGTGTGCATTTTACATTTGCAATACTTGGTTAAATATGTACTATTTAAATAGGTACATCTTTATAATGTCAAAGCAGTTGCTACCAAACATTTATTTAATAAACTTTGCAAAATCCTGTGCTCGTTCTCTCCTCTATTGCAATATCTCATATTTGTAATTGTAGTAGTTCTATAGGGAAGACAGCTATTACCCCTGTGAGTTTATGTAACTTCCCCATTGTCACAAAGGAGGGCCAAGATTGGAATCCAAGATTTTTTTTTTAGGTGTTCTTTTTTATTTTGAATTAAAGTTCATTGGGTTCACAATGGTTAGTAAAGTTACATAGGTTTCAGGTGTACAATTCTGTAATACATCATCTGTATTTCACATTGTGTGTTCACCACCCAGAGTCAGTTCTCTTTCCATCACCATATATTTGATCCCCCTTACCCTCATCTCCCTCCCCCCACCCCCTTACCCTCTGGTAACCACTAAACTGTTGTCTGTGTCTATGAATTTTTGTTTCTTCATTTGTTTGTCTTGTTCTTTTGTTGTTTTCAGTTTTATATCCCACATATCAGTGAAATCATACGGTTCTCTGCTTTTTCTGTCTGACTTATTTTGCTTAGCATTATACTCTCAAGATCCATCCATGTTGTCACAAATGTTCCTATATCATCTTTTCTTACCGCCGAATAGTATTCCCTTGTGTATATATACCACAACTTCTTTATCCATTCATCTATCGAAGGACATTTTGGTTGTTTCCATGTCTTGGCCACCGTAAACAAAGCTGCAATGAACATTGGAGCACACGTGTCTTTATGGATAAATGTTTTCAGATTTTTTGGGTAGATACCCAGAAGGATTGCTGGGTCATATGGAAATTCTATTTGTAATTTTTTGAGGAACCCCCACACTGCCTTCCATAGCGGCTGCACCAGTCTGCATTCCCACCAACAGTGTATGAGGGTTCCTTTTTCTCCACAGCCTTTCCAACACTTGTTACTATTTGTCTTGTTGATGATAGCCATTCTGACTGGGGTGAGGTGATATCACATTGTGGTTTTCATTTGCATTTCTCTGATGATGAGTGATATGGAGTGATATTTTTTTATATGTCTATTGGCCATTTGTATGTTATCACTTCACCTCTTGTGCTTATTCCCTTAAAGCAGAATGCTACCACCATTCCCCCTCTTCCATGCCAAAAGATGACAAGGGTGAGCTGGATAACTCCAAATGTCTTCTTTAAGTTTTGAGCCTCTAGCTCCTGAGGCTGAGGTCAGTCAGTAGTCCTTGTTTCCTGGGGAATAGTGGTCGAAATCCAATTTTCCCTGGTTTTGACCTTTATATAAATGGAATCATTCTATCTACATATTGCCTTCTGTTCCTCTGAGATTGGCTTATTTCACCCATGACTGCATTTTTAAGATTCATCCATATTGGTGCATGCGACTGTACTTTATTCATTTTTACAATGGCAAAATATTCCATGGTGGGAAAATGCCACAATATTGTCATCCATTTCATTGTTGGTGGACATCACAAAAAATGCTGCTGGAAACACTTTTGTATATGTCTTCTAGTACCTACGTGCAAGACTTCCTCTCATTTGTATTGACACTGATAGTCAGTAGGTGCACACTAGTATTGGGTAAAGGTTGGTATCCATTCTGATCGGTTGGTGCCCGTGACTTACTGGTTGTTAAACTGTTTGACTGTTAACTCCAGATCTATCCAGGAGTAGAATTGTTGGCTGATAGAGGATGTGCATATTTAACTAGGCATTGCCAAATTGTTTTCTAGAGTGGTTATAGCATTTTTTTTACTCTTATTATCAGTGTATGAGAATTCCGTTTGTTCCACTTAGTCTTCATCTAGCATTAGCAAACACTTTAATTTTGGCCCTTCTGATAGGAGGAATGGTATGTCATTGTGATTTTAATTTGTGTTACCCTGGTTACTAATGCAGTTGAGTATCTTCTACTGGCTATTCTCTTTTCCACTTCTGTGAAATGTCTGTGTGTGTCTTTTCTCTGTTTTCCTTATAGATTTGTACAAGTTTCTTATATTTCTGGATACTGACCCTTTGTTAATTATACTTACTGGGAATATAACCTCTCCCACTTTGTGCATTATTTTACCAGTCACTTTATAGTATCATTCTTGGTTTTGGGCCAGACATTCTTAATTTTAAAATTGTCAAATTACCAATATTTTATTTTATGGTTTGAACTTTTAAAGTCTCATTTAATAAATCCTCCCTTATCCCAAATACATATATTTTCTATGCAACATCTACAAATTTTAAAGTAAGGCCTTTCACATTTAAGTTATTGAAGCATCTGAAACGCTCCCTGAGTTACTTGTCTTTCTAGCACAGAAGTAGCAGGAAGACACCTGTGTAATGCAGAAGCTTCAGAAAGACTCAAGATCTTAAAGTAACAAGAAACATCGTAAGGGAGGTGTGCTGTCTTCTGGGCCAGATTCCACACCCACTTTTGCCTTGGCATTTGACGTCCTTGAAATGTAGATATAACCCTGGGGAAATAGGGGGACCTTGAATTGACTGAGATTATGTTTTTGCCATCCAGTGAAATGGAGCTCGAAATAGAAATTAATTTGCTCTGTAGAAAAACAAAGAAAGTGATGTTTCTTGTGCATTTGACATTGTGGAGTGAGAGTCATACCTGGTATATCACGAATATGATCAGTTACCAATTAATATTTACAGTCTACTTGTTCAGGTGAGAGAGAGAATTCAGCACATCTTTCTTAGAAGGAAAAAAAAAACCACCCAAAGACATGTGTGTACATATTACATAAATGTTTTACGAAAAGGTGGAGTACTTTTCTTCAGAGGCTTTAAATAATCATATGCAAATACAATCATTTTTGAACTACAGTCCAGCATCAGTCACTTGAATTAATTGGGAACAGACTTGTTTGAATTACGGAAGTATTGGATTTTTGACAATTTTCCAATACCTGCCGTAACTTAGGGTTGGGTGTAAAGCCCATCCGTTACAAAGATGTGTGTGACCTTGTATAGATTATTTAAAGGCTCTGAGCTCATTTCCTCAGGCCAGGAGTTGATATAATGATCCCTGTATTTATATTGCATGGTTGTTGTTAGGACTCAATAAGAGAATGCTTATCGAAGTACCCAACAAGAAGAATTCACTCAATAAACCTTTTCCTGAATGTGAAATTGATGGAAATGCACTGGTTTCTCTGCAAGCCCCAAAATAAACCTCAGCACACAATAATGACAGGATCCTAGGAATAAAGGCTCCATACTACAAAAGGAGAATCAGAGACCAAGGTCATGTCTTTTGAGTTCGGAACCTATCATTTAGCTTGCTCGTTACATTTCTGATATAGCTGCTGTTTCTGATACTTTTCATTCTGCATCTGAACCTTGTTATCCAATTTAGAAGAAAGTGAAACATATTTTAACTTAAAAAAGTACATCATTTTGTAAAACTTGGATGATGTAGCGAAAAACAACCAAC
Organism: Rhinolophus hipposideros; assembly: GCF_964194185.1. Classification (NCBI taxonomy): domain Eukaryota; kingdom Metazoa; phylum Chordata; class Mammalia; order Chiroptera; family Rhinolophidae; genus Rhinolophus; species Rhinolophus hipposideros. The sequence goes on from NC_138046.1 coordinate 11,471,008, forward strand.
CAGCCGCAACTCTGTTTCTAAAGGTTTCAATGAAGGAATGAACCCAAGAGATTCAATGTCAGCGTTTTGGTTTCTTTCGCCTTGACCTAATCACATCTGCTCTAAGCGTAGCTGAGTGTGAGTAACATTTAACAACTCACTTAAAAAAATCTTATTATAAAGAGAACAGGCGCAGCGCTATTTGACAGTGTATGACGACTGCGGTTTCTACCCACAAGCTCCAAACAACCTATGAATAAAACAAGTTTTACAAAGGAAATAAAAAAGCAGCCCTTGGTGGTGAAGTTTGTGTGGTTTATGTTTTTATTTAAGAGAATCAAGTTTTAGAAAGCCTGTGTGGGGGGTCTTAGAGAGGTCGCAGCTCACATTTCCCAATTTATGGGTGATACGGTCAGGACACTGCAATTATAATAGCTGCTATTTAATGAATGGCTGCTATGTGCCTGCCGCTGCCCTGGCTCCTTTACATATGTAATTGGAGGAGTGTATTTGGTCAGGAGAATGATACATTTTAATTTTACTCCCCTTCGTCTTAGAGAAAATAGCTCAGTGACACTTACGTACAGGAAAAGGGATCATTTCAAAGCTTGTGGAGGTTGTTTGTGGAGCCATTGTTAGGTGGATAATAGCTCTGTAATGGCTCCCTTTCCCCCTGACACTGCTTTTTCCTGGTGTGGACAGAGATCTGTGCAGACCATGTTTAATTTAGGAAAATTTTCTTCTTACTCAGACTGGATCTAGATTATATATGTATATTAAGAAAGGAAAAAAAAAACTATATTTGAAATTGTAATACAATGAATGACACTGGCATTCATTTGATTAACGCCATCTTTTGAGCAAACGTCGTACTATACACATTGCTACCGTAATGCAATTCAACTTTGAAAAGTAATACATGGATAACATCTCTTAAAATGTGTATACATTTACATATATAATATGTGTGTGTGTTTATACACACACACACAATATACTTAGGGTGCCAAAAAATGTATACACATTAAAAATGTGTGTGTGTGTGTATATATATATGTACATATATATATAGATGTGTATAGATATGCATAGGTATTGTGTGTGTGTATAATGTGTACGTAATTGGTTCATGTGGGGGTATGAATGATAAATTAGGTCCCAGAGTCAACTAAAACTTGGTAGGATAGCCCTCTTAGAGGCTGCACTACATCACCCCACTCGCAACGTATGACACTGCTTCCTACCGCCTTTCCCTTCCTTGTCCCTTGAACTCTGTCCAATCAGGATTTTGTGCGACAGAACAGCCTGTAAGAGGGCTCCGAGGCAATAGGAAGCATAGTATATGGGCGCCCTTCAAATAATTCAGTGTGGCTGAAGGATAGTATGGGTGTGGGGGCAAGGGGGCAGATGTAAACACAGGTGTAAAGATGGGGATGAAGGCAAGAAATTAGGCAGGAGAGGCACACACACACACACAGAGCAACTTCAAATACTTCACGATGACTTAAGTGTGGTATGTGGAGGTGTTTTGGGGAGAGAAGAGAGTTGTGTGTATTTGACTTTCTATTGCCCTACTGATGGCCAATATGAACCCCCCCTCCTGCATTTTGTTCTTTCCATCGGAGGGAAGATCTTGCAGCAGGAGGTGGAGGGGAACCAGGTTTAGAGGACAAAGGCCATTCAGGCTGTTGTGCTGCCAGTCCAGGAGGAAGGACCTACCTGGGGAGCTGGGAACGTTCCAGATGGGAACTCTGTGAAGAGTTTAACTTTTGGGGGTGCTTTTTCTCCTGAGCCATGGGAACAGTCATATGAAGAGTACAATTTTAAATCTTTTCCCTCCTGTGTTACATTCCCCTTTACTTACTCACAACTCCTTGGTAAAGACTTACCTGTCGTCAGTTTAGGTGGTGCAGGTGTGACGAGTAAAGGCACAAAGTCGCACAAGGAAGTGTGCATTACCCCACACTGGCCCCATGGCAGGTGCCCATGTGCAGGGAGCAGCTTGCTATGCAGTAGGCAGCTGTGCTCATGTGTTTCTGGAGGCCACCAGCCGGCGACCAGCATCCAGGAAAGAGGTGGCTCATGGCTGAGCTGAGAACCACCAGGAGGAGCCCCTAAGTGATGGGAGATTCAGGAGCCCATGTGAGACAATCCCTTTCTCGGTGTACTCTAGAAGGTGCTCCTTACAAACGAGAAGACTGACTTGGGTTTCACACAAATCGTCTTTTATTTTCCCAGGAAACCTGTGTGATAGGTGTTATTCTCCCCACTTTCTGTATTAGAAAATACTAATAATTTTCTTATCTCACGCTGTAAACAATAATACTAGTAGTACCATTTGTTGTGTACCTCACATGTGCTAGGACCTCCACAGTTGCCTTTCCATGCATTATTATTATGGAAAGATCGCTGTAAGGAAATCATTGTTTTCTGAATTTTACAGATGAAAAACTGGAGACTCCTAGAATAATGTACTCAGGATCACGGAGGTAACACTTAGCTAAACTGGGACAAGGATCCAGGACTGTGGGGCCCAAAGCCATGCTGACCCCTTCACACATCCTAGAGACAAGAGACAGAGACAGTTAGGGACGAGCTTCCTCAATTACCCTCTTGCCTTTTCTACACTTACTTACCATATTCTGCCATGTATAATGCACATTTTTTGCCCACATTTGTGAAGGAAAAACAAGGATGTTATTATATGTGAGTAGTACTAATTCCGTATCTGTATAAATGTTTTTAATTCTTTCATTTGTGCTTATGAGTTAAAAGTGTAACTCTAGAAATCAATAATGATATCTGTATGCAAAATAACACTCTGGAATACGATCATCGGTTTTGTTGAATTTAGATGAACTTGCAACATCAAAGAGTCCTTGGCCTTCTAGGATGCGTAAGTATTGTAAATTTGTTATTGATACATAAAATGCCTTGTACCTTGTATCTGTCCTTGTGTTTTGTAATTGTTACGTAACATTTATCATACCATAATATGTCGAAAACTAAAAGCTAAAATTCCTTTGTAATACAGAAAACAAGTACCTAAATGTAAACAGATATAAATTTGATTTAAAAAATTAAAATGAAAGATTTTTTTCCTGGCCCCTGAAAGTTTGGGCCAAAGACATGGGTGTGCATTATACACAGGAGCACATTCCACATGGCAAAACATGGTATATCTTTACCTTCTTCTGATTTCTCTACTTCCTTCCCTCTAGGTTATCTTATCCAAATACCATGTGGACTCCAGCTCTTCCTGCCCCCTTGGCACCTTTCTCCAGCAAATATCTCTCTTCTGTCCTAACCTTACAACAATGAGCATGAAAGAGAACTCGGTCACTCCATCCTTTCTGGCTTTCAAGCCAAGCTTCAAAGAAAAGTTTCTTTTCCCTGTATCTGTGTATTGTTCATTTACCAGTTCACTTCAGTGATGCTCACTCAGTCTAAATGTATCACAGACCTCCTGATTACCAAACCCAGTGGCCTGTTTTCAGTTGCCATTCCTCTGGACATTTCTGCAGCTTCCACACTATATTATTGGCTCGCTCAGAGTTCTTGAAATTCTCTCCTTCTTCAGCATCCATGACACCAGTCTCTTGTTCTCCTCATATATATATACGATGTCAGAGGGGTAACGGTAGTACATTGGGGGAGGGGGTTATCACTTTGTGAGGGGTGTAAATGTCTAACTATTACATTGCTTTGTACACCTGCAACTATATAATTATAGTTCACATTCAATATTATTCAGCTTCAACTTCAGGTGTACAGCACAGTAGTTAGGCATCTACACAGAGCATGAAGTGATCTCCCAAATAAGATAAGTGCCCATCTGACACCCTACAAAATCTTTACGTTATTGATTATATTTCCCAAACTGCCTTTCATAGCCCTGTGGCCCTTTATTGTGGTTACTAATTTGTGCTTTCTAATCCCCTAACCTTCTCCCTCATCCCCACGCCCTCCCATCTGGCAACCATCAGTTTTTTCTCTATATCACCGAGACTATTTCTGTTTAGTTTGCTAATTTATTCTGTTCTTTATTGCCAACGATACATCTGATAAGGGGTTAATACCCAAAATTTATTTTAAAAACTCATTCAACTCAACACTAAAAAAACAACCCAATTAAAAAATAGGCAGAGGACCTAAACAGACATTTCTTCAAAGAGGACATACAGATGGCCAACAGACATATGAAAAGATGCTCAACCTCACTAACCATCAGATAAATGCAAATTAAAACCACAATGAGATATCACCTCACCCCAGTCAGAATGGCTATCATCAATAAATCAACAAACAAGTGCTGGCGCGGATGTGGAGAAAAGGGAACCCTTGTGCATTGTTGGTGGGATTGCAGATTGGTGCAGCCACTACGAAAATCAGTATGGAGATATTTCAAAAAACAGAAAATGGAACTGCCCTATGACCCAGCAATTCCACTCTTAGGTATCTATCCAGAGAAATCCTCCTACTTTTCTTAACATTCCTCCTCAGTCTAATTCAGTGGCTCTTTCTCCTTCCTTACCCAACTCTTACACATGGATTTTCCTCAGAGTTTCATCTCTTCTCTCCTGAGATCAATTCATTCCATCCCACGGCTCTAAGTTCCAAGCCTAAATCAGACTTTCTTTCTGAGATTCAGAACTGTATTGAGGAGTGGAATTGTTCTCAAGTCTAGTTTCAAAAGAACTCTCATCTGTGGAACTTTCTTATTCTCCCAATGAGATGCACTTTCTCTTTCCTTTGAACCTCCACAGTTTTCCCTCACTTCTTCACTGACACTCATCACACCAGACTTTGTCAGGTAACTGTTTGTGGCTTGTCGTATTCCTTCTAGTAGATTGTAAGCTTGTTAAAGGCTGGAACATCATCTTTCTTATCATTGCATTTTCTTTAGAATTGAATACAATGCCATGTCCGTGATAGGGGATCAATATTTATTGGATTTAACTTAACCTATTTTCACAATTAAATGAACTCTGATTCTGTCTTCTAGAACTTCTCCAAGTTGAACCTTTTTGAGCCAGGCACCAATACATGACAGTGACAGGACCAACCTCCTCACAAAGCCACTGTGGGTTGAGGATTGCAATTGGACCTCCACGCAGGATAGCAGGAAGCATCCATTCTTCCTCAGGGTGGGGGGGGGGAGCACGTCTACAAAGTCCGTGACATTATTTCCGTCTTTGCACTAGAGGAAATCCAGTTTCAAAAGGAAGCCAGTCTGACTTGGGCAGGCCAGTTTTCCATACTGTATCTTCCTTGCTTTTGGCCTGCCTACCTACCTGACCCATGCTAACCTGGTCACGTTGCCGCTGCTGTCTGCCCAAACACCTGGCCATTGGCCTGTCTGCTCGGTGCTAACAAAGCTCTCATCACTCCTTAAAAGAAAAAAATATAGGTTGACAGTTCTTTGCCCTCCAATACAAAGCCTTAGAATGCTTGTTTTCCTTGTCACTACTATTTCTTTTGTGTGAACATAGCACAAATATTTCCTTTTAATATTTTATTTGCTTAATCCCTACTCTTAATATGTATGTCTCAACCTAGATTGGTTGGTTATATTATGCTATAAACTCCTAGAGGATAGGGATGAGTCTGCTTAGCTCAGTCTGATGAATTCTTATCTCAGCATCCCTTGAAATGTGTACTCAATAAACGAAAATACCTCTGCTGATGATTTAACATCATGTACTGGTCTTCGATCTGGGTATATCAGTCTTTAAAGTCTATGGTGATTTATAAGCAGTACCTGTGTTCTCATGATTTCAACCAGATTGGAATGACTTTGAGACAATAACTGATAGACATCTTTCATCATATTGAAAACTTAGCATGTAGCAGGGGCGGTGAACTGAGTCAAACATAAATGACCACATTGTAACAAGGCCAAATATATGTGCTGTCCCAATGGCAGTGACAACATGCTCTCTCAAAAGGAGCAGGAGTTTTGTCTGGCAGAGGGTTTAGGAAAAGATTTCGTGAAGGACTTTAGAGGAGATACAATCAGATTTGTGGTTTAGATGGTATAGTCTCCTTGCTGGAGTGTGGAAGATGAATCAGAAGACACAAATTAAAACAGGAATATTAATGAGAAAGAAAAAAGAAAAGAGCACCCCTGATATCTGGAAGCTGGCCTAGCACTCATGGCTTGTTGGACATAAAAAAATCTCACAGTACACCAACATCAGGGAAAGTCACTCTGAGAACAAGATACAGTGAAACAAAGCAAGGTCACTGCACAATTTTGTCTAAGCACAGATAAAAACAAGGTTACTCTGCCACCCACAAAATACCAGACATTCTCCTCTTTGGGCTGAAATGAATGGCTAATACTTTGTTAGTAATTATAGCTTTATTTCTGCTCTAGTCTGTCCTCCATATAGAAACGATTTACTGAGATACCCAATCATAAAATTGCCCGTATTTTCTGACAGCATCCAATCCAGAGTAAAGCCCTACTTACTTAGATCAACTAAACCTACATCCTGTAATAGGTTCTTTTAACCCATGGTTCCCCTTGCTATGTGTACTCCCCCATTGCAGTAGTGAGTAATGAACCCACTTTGTTCAACTACTGGTGTGTTCCTGATGGTCTTTGGGTAGAGGGCATTGTCACTAGTAAAGGGATAGTAACATGTGTATATGCAAGCGGTGGTGAGGGCATGAAGTAAACAGTGGTACCAGGAGAGTATGAAAATTCTAGAAACAAAAGTTACAATGAGTGATACTTGATTGGATTTGGAGGTTGAGAATGGTAAGATCTAGGACAAAGTTGAACTCTCTAGTGTGAGTAACTTGGTGGATCATGGTGGTTCTGTTTGTGGATATGAGGAAAACAGAAAGTGGGAAACTTTTAAGGAGCAAAATTTTGAGTATTTATAATTGAAATACCTGTGAGACATCTAGATGGAAAGGCCCAACAGGCAGTTGGACATAGGGATTTGAAGTTAGGAAAGGTCTGACCTTGTAGATCAAACCCTAAGAGGGGATGAGATCACCCTGGAAATGGGTGTAAAGGGAGAAGAGCATTTGGCTGAAAATTAATCCCTGAGATTTATCAACACTTGAGTAGTAGGCAGAGGAAGAGGAGAGCTAGGAAAGGTGAGTGTCATGGACGCAAGGGAGTTGAAGGTTTGAAGGAGTGGGGAGCCATTAACAGCATCAGATGTAGTGGAGAGATCAAGTCGGTTACGTTTTGAAGTTATGAAATCATGGTGGCTGGAGGGAGAGCAGTTTAAGTGGAATGGTGAGTGTATATGCAGACAGCAGTGGGTTGAGGAGTTAATGGAAAGCGAGGAAGTGGAGGCAGTAAGCGTGAACAACTCTTGAGAAATTTTGACGACAAGAAAAGTAGTGTGTCAGGGTGGAAGTTAGATAGAGATGTACAGTCAGAGAGTAAAGAAGGAGAAAGTAAAACTTCCGCTAGAAAGTCTGTTTTGTTTACTGATACATCACCAGTGACTTTTAACAGTATTTGGCATATAATAGACACTCAATAAATACGGTTGAATGAATAAATGACTGGATAATTGGTAGAGAACTTTCTGGAAGCCATAGAAGGGGTTGGAGTCAAGGGAGCAAAGGGCAAGGTTGTTGTTAACCAGAGAAGTTACACGTGTTTTTCTGTAGTGAATTCAGAGACAACATCCCATTTAATCTTTGGGTCTTGCCCTACAACCACTGGACCTTTTATGTTATCCCTTCATGCAGAGACTTTCATGTAGCTCAAAACTTTGAATCTATTATCCTTGGAATCTATTAAACTTTGAAACTATTATCACCATGGATTTCTTTGGGTAATAGAAAGAAACATCATCGTTTAGAGAAAATTCGTGAATTCATTTATTTCACATTTTAATAATTGTCTTTAATGTTCACTTGCGCAACATTTCCTATTTATGAAGTTGTTGTGGTGATTTTGTAATTTTGTGAAGAGCTTTACGACAGTCTGAATTGGCCACCGAGAGACTGGATTGCCCCAGAATGTACTGATTTCCCCATCCCTGGAGTCATGTTCATGTGGAGGATAGTTGGTCCCTTGCTTGGCATAAAGTAGTTCAAATCCAAGCATCATGGGAGAGTCGAATGAGACAACTTTGGACGGTCCATTGTAACCCAGAGCTTCTAGGATTCTGCTAATATGTGTCCAAATAATACCATTACCCATTTTAAAAGCAATTGTGTTTACAATGATGTCATGTCATATTTTAGGTTGTTTGAGTTAAAACTTGAAATTGCAGAACACATTTAGGACTTTGACAATCATGTCATATGCAAAGGAGTTTATAAGAAGTAATCTAAATAGTATCTCCTGAGAACAGTGGGTGTGGGGTGTGTGTATATATGTGGTAGAGAGGGAGAGAAAAAGAGAGGGAGAAAGGGAGAGAGGGAGAGAGAATGAAAATGAAAATAAATTTCATTTGCTTTCTACTAATAAGTTAGGATTCCATCTCTCCATGCATACTCAGAAACACTAGACTGATTGGGAATTTTATTTTATTTTTTACAAAGAAAGAGTTACTGTCAGGAAGCTATATATTTTTTCCAGTGGAGCATAAAACTGTGGCTGTTCTCTTGAGGTCCCTGAGAGATTTATTGTTTCAGAAGCCTGCTTTGTCAATTCCACTGGATAGTTTTACCAATGCAAACTGACTGGCCTTCCCGAAGAGCCTGTTAGCTGCTTCTTGCCAGGTGTCTAGTGATGAGAACAGTATGAGGCTGGTGTGGCAGGAAAAATAAAGTGCACCCATGAATGAGGGAGGGTGGTGAAAAGGACTGTGCTATGGAACCCCTCTCTCCCTCCCTCCCCCAAATCTGGGAGTCTCCATCTAGCCCTAGCTCAGAATTCAGTCTTTTTCAAAAGCCATGATCTTGGCCCCTGGATAAAATATAGAGGAAGGCCTTCATGGAAAATCAGGAGTCCTGTGGTGTGAGCTGTGTCTCAGACAGGAAGTCGGTAAGATGGGCCTGCGCCAATCCCACTGCCGTTTTCTTCCTCCTGGATCCTTTAAAGCTGCTTGGATAAGTCCAGACCCTACAGTGACCTCAACTCCTAACATTTCTTCCTCTCTCGTGATCTGAGACTTTGTGACTCATTACAGCACACAGTCATGCAGGAGAATTAAATACTATTTTTGAGTGCCTATATACTGCATCCACTCGACGGACTGTCCTCATCCTAACTGTGCAAAGCTGGTATCATTGTTGTCATTATGAGTAAACCGATGCTCAGGTTAAGTGACCTGCCCAAAACCACACACATATTAAGTAGAAGATCTAAGACTTCAGTCCTGGTCTGTTAAGCTCCAAAGCCAGTCGTTTCACTCCATTATTTGTTCATGAATTAATTAGTGATGGTTCTGACTAATGTGTTTTTACATTGAAATCACCACACTGGATTATCTTCATTGGTTAAATCGACTAGATAATTGGCCAACACAGTACAAGCCTACTGAATATGAGATCTGTATATACACATAGTACTTAGTTGAAAGATACAGTTTTACAGTAAAGATGGTTTTTGTAAGTGAACATTTTCTTTTTGCCACTGATTAAATTTTAAGCTTGTGATCCATTTGAGTTAATATTAGCATTAGCTGGTTGGTCCCAGGTTGTCAGCTTCTCAACAGCACAGAGCTCCTGAACTCGAGTTCCTGAACATTTTTTCCTCTCCCTGTCACTCTGTACCTCCCCCAGGGCCTCTTCATGTGGCTTGCAGGTTGGACACTGAACAACTAGGGGACACCATTCCTGTCATAATCTGTGTGAATGTCATCTGCCTTCCTTTCTCCTCCACATCTATTTCTGAACACATTGTTTTGTTTAGAGTGTGTGTGTGTGTGTGTGTGTGTGTGTGTGTGTGTGAAATGTGTATACACACCCAAGAAAAGATCATCTGACAGGAAAACTAATTAAGGGATGGGCGGCGATGCTTACAGCATTAATCGAGCTGTCAAATAATGCAGGAAGAATGCCACCTGAAATGTTAAACTCTGACACCAAATCTACCTCAGAACTGAAAACCAACAAAGTGGCAAAGCAAATTAGGAATTCTCTTGCATATCCTGTTCCTGAAAACTCAGACACAGACACATCCAGTGAGGTCCTCAGCTTGTTTCTGGTGTTGAGTGACATGTTTTGAAATGTTAACTGTGTCAGAAGAGAGGGAAGGATACGAAAAAGCTGCCTAAAGGTTTCCCCTTGTCCTATATTACAAGAAGATTCCCAGTAATGAGTGGCTTCCTGGTCTGAAGAGCTGCAAGCCTTCCTTCTGGGAAGCATTTTAGATTAGGTCAATAGGGCAAAATCGAGAAGGTGCTCAAGCATGCACTGAACGAACTGGTTGGCCACTACTGGAGTCTTTGCAGGGAAGTCACTGGGTGCCCTGAAGGTATATGGGTACTGTTGTCTATCCAAAGCAGGGAGGGCGATGGCAGTGGTGAAGGCCAAGTGGAGGGGGCTGAATGCAAAGCAAATGGCACTACAGGAAGTTCAGATGAAGCCAAAGAAGAAAATTACACCGCGTTTGCATGAGACAGGCTTTCTCCACGTGGGGAAGATGAATAGCGGGACACCGAAGACTTCCACATTGAATGTCTTCCTTACGAGCTTGTATTCGTTTGTGAGGGCTGCCATAACAGAGTGCCCCAAACGCACAGCCCACGACAGAGCCCATAAAGAGTTCTTAGATGCAGAGAGGTATTTCCAGTATGAGTGAGACTGAAGGAAACAATATTGCATCTACAATTAAATCGTATTCTGATATTAGTTTTGGAAAATCTCCTACCGTGTTTCCCTGACAATAAGACCTAACGGGAAAATAAGCCCTAGCATGACGTTGCAGGATGACATTCCCTGAACATAAGCCCTAATGTGTCTTTTGGAGCAAACCTTAATATAAGACCTGGTCTTATTTTGGGGGAAACATGGTGTACTCCGCACATGAGGGAAGGCCCAGCTGTAACGTTTGCAGGGCCTGGGACAGGAGTACAAATGGAGGCCCACATATCATTTTTGTAAACATTTAAAAGTTGTACATCACACTAACAGGCTATTGAATGAAATATGTTCTATCCTTCCGCCTTGACAAATGTACCTTCATAGTAATATTGAAGGCAGGATCCAATTTAGAATTCTCAGACTGCTTAGCACTCTGCGCCCTTCTTTCCCCAGTGCAGCCCAGCCCACCTCCGAAGGGGCACCTACAGAAGCATGTGGATACCCCAGAGCACGTATTCAAGTTCCTTCTTAACGGCCATGCTTTGGCTACCCCTCGGGTGTAGGGGTGCACACGCCTCAGTGTGGTTGGCCATCAGAGGACAGATGTCAAGAAGATGCGTGAGCAGGCCTCGGAAGCAGGCTCAGGTCAATTGGGAAGTGGATTCTCGGGTCCTGGGCGCCCATATTGGTATCTAAAAAGGCTGAGTGCATCCCCTTAGCTCTGGGGACTCCTCACCCCTGGGGAAGGAGCCAAGCCAGAGGGAGGCCAGAACAGAATTCGTTGTGGAAATGGGCAAAAGCACTGTGGTAATAGGCAAAGCACTGTGTCAACCAGGCCGGAGCTCTGCTCCCTTCCACGGTGAGACTGAGGGCCGCCCTTTTCGGGCCCTCTAAGATGGTTTAAGGACAGTCCAGTAAAGTGGAACGTGCTGCCTGAACTAAGTGGGGGCCAGGGGCATTTGTATCCCCCTCTGATGAGGAAACCGAATGAATCGAGCAAGAACAGACGTGTCGGGAAAGGGTCTGCCCGCAGTAAGTCACACTGAGGGCCGCCATTGCTCCTGCTGAGACCTGGGTGGGTAGCAAGAGGAGCCTGGTTCTCTCGAAGTCTCCGTCTGTGAGACTGGAGCAGTCCCTGACTTCTGCCACAGAGCCCTTGGAGCTCATACTGTTCTGTTGTCCTAACAGACAGGTGGAGGCTGAATGCAGTTGGAAAAAGAGAGAGAACTGAAGAGAAGGAATTTGGTGGTGTGGCTTCAGCCAGCCCTGCCCAAGGGAGGCAGGCGCCAAGTCCTGCAGACAGCTCTGCTGCTCCCAAGGCATGCTGGGGAGTGGAGTGAGGAATTCTCCAGCCCTCATCCCAGCCTGAAGACAGTGGCCTAGCAACTGGGCCAGTCCCTTTGCTCTCATTCCATACCAGAAAGGCAACGTTCGGAGACTTGGGTTTCCCAGCCACCGCCTCAGCAGTGAAGCGCTGCACACCAGTCCCATGGCAGAGACTTAGCTCCTTCACACAACATGAACCCCTTGGTTTCGGCCTGTCATGGCCTGAATCATGTCCTCAAGAGGATGAAGACCTTTGAGAATGTAAAGTGCTTGAGTGAGCAGAGCTGAGATGCTGGGCTTATGATGTCCAGTCTCTGGCGTTTCCCTCTCTCTCCCAACTTTTTCTTCTGCCATCTCCCATCTCTTTCTCCCCTTTTTCTTACCTTCACCCTTCTCCCTCCCCCTCTCCTTTCTTCTCTCTTCCTCCCTCACTCTCTCTGTCTCTCCCCAGCCCCTCTTCCCGTCATTCTTTTCCTCTCTTTTCTCTCTTCCCACTTTCTCTCCTCTTTTACTCTTTCTCCTCTTGCTCTTCTCTCCTTTCCACTCACTCTCATCCTCTCCTTGCCCCCTTCCCCATCTCTTTCCTTTCTTTTTTTCTAACTCCCTTTAGAAATTACTGCTTAAGCCAGTGGATCGTCTGAATTTTAAAATATTGGAGCCCGTGATTTATTAATATTTCACCAGAATACAACTTTATTTTCAACTAGAGATTCATGCAGTGAAACAAACAAAAGAACAGCAAATTTCTAGAAGCATTAAATCAGATCCCTCACACTTCCAGGCATCCTACACACCCATCCTGAGATTCCAGGGACAAACTCACAATGATATCTTAGACAGAAACTTCTACTTATATCTTTATTAATGTTTTTTCCTCCCAGTTCTGGATAAGGCCTCATGGGGGAGCTGCTATCTCACCGAAGATAAGACTGTACTCTTGTTTGCAACAAGGAGTGACCTTTACAGATAAGAATGAAGCGTGACTTTTGCTTCAGAGAAAAAGGCTCTCAATTGTTATTTTCCTGCAGGTGTCTTTATTTCGTTTCCCACAACCCACAGATACATTCTGATCAAGTTTAGAGTCCCATTTTGCCTTAGCAAAATAAAATCTCAAAGTGAAAAATAAGATGTTCATTGTGGAAAGATTTTTACTTGTTGAACATTCAAATCCAAGACAATTTCATGTACTTTTCTTCCACAGAGGGTTTTCACATGTGACATCCTCAGAGGAAGAGTTCATTATATATTAATCTTGTTATCATTGCTACATCAGATATGTAAATCTGGAAAAAAAAATCCAGGATAGGAAAAAGAAAATGAATTTTGTGGGCATAACTTGCAAATTAATTTACACATACAACTCTTGTCAATGTTTTTTAAAAGTCCTTCCAGTATAAAGTACATAGAAGGTTATCGCTGCAAAAGCTGATCTGTCTGGCATTCAGTCGGTTGGGAATTCCTGCAAATCCACAATTCCGTGCAGCTCGAGGTCATAAGGATTGATGCCCTAGAGATGAACCAGAGGCACTGAAGCACCATGGAGTCTCCTGACTCATCAGAAAAGAAACAGTTTTGCCTACCCAAGATTTAGGGCTAAGCAGATTTTTCTTTTTCTGGGTCTATATTTAAAAAAACAAAACAAAAATGATTAGCCAGGACATTTGACAGGATTGCAGATTATTTAGCTCATGTTCCTTATTCTGCAGCTGAGGAAAATGAAGTCCAGGAAAGGAGAGGGACTTCCCCAGGGTTACCCAGGCACAGTCCTTTTCCACCTGTGTTCCGTGGAGTCCTGGATGTCCTTTCAGGGCCACCAGGGAGGAAGAGGTGTTGATTGGCCATCTCTGGGTCCATTCTCCTGTTTCAGCTATAGCATATTTGCTTTCATCAGCATGGTGGATATCCTATTGTGAGACTATTAAGCCAGCGTACTTCCTCCTTTCCTAACCTAGTTCCTAGTCCTCACAAGGTTTCCGAATCGGAAGTCATGCCTGGCCAACACATCATGGATTTCTCCCATAATATTTAAAGGTGATTCCTTCCCCCACTAAGATTTAGTCATTAGCGACAGTGCCCGACAAAAAGGAGTTGGCTATGACATCAGCGAAGTCTCTCCCACAAAACGGAAAGGAAAAGAAAGCTCACCCTGTGCCCTAAGTGGATTCTGGGAAGAGAAAGGAGGCTGATGTATTCTAGACTTCAGTTCTTCCCTTGCAATTCTCACACGTGGTACACCCAATCCCCTTTAGTGCGCTACCTGGGATGTAAGTTACACTTTGATTTTTAAATAAACTTTTCCCTGAGTCTCTTCTTAAATGAAGATGTTGATACTGAGTTTCCCCAAAAATAAGACCTAGCTGGACCATCAGCTCTAATGCGTCTTTTGGAGCAAATATTAATATAAGACCCGGTCTTATTTTACTATAATATAAGACTGGGTCTTATATAACATAACATAACACAGCACCAGGTCTTATTTTACTATAAGACTGGGTCTTATATAATACAATATAATATAATATAACATAACACCAGGTTTACATTAATCTTTGCTCCAAAAGACGCATTAGAGGTGATGGTCTAACTAGGTCTTATTTTTGGGGAAACACAGTATCTTGTGTTGCTGAATTTTTATCTAATGCACATTAAAATAAACATGTACAATTTAAGAATATAGCTATTTAAATAAAAAAGGTCGATATACAGGAAGGCAATGTGAGACACTTGAGCCCTTACCACCCTATACGCTCAAGTCTTGGAGTTGGGAGGGGGTTACACAGGGAAAGCTAAACGCAAAGAAAAGGTTTCCTCATTCCCTGTGGAGAGCCCTGGGGGTAGTGGGAAAGTGAGATGATAGGCCTGCAGTGATGAAGGAAATGTAGCTAGATAACTGAATCTCGCTCTCTATGGTCTGCACATGGTATGCAGCAGATCCAGAAATTTCCGCGTGCCCCACACATGATATAGCACCGCAATGACTGTGACCCTTGGGAGAGTCACATCACTTCTAGGCTGGAGATTCTACATCTATGAAATCGGGGTGCCTCGTCCTGTGAGATCCTTTCTAGCATTTGCATTCCATGGGATAGAAAGCCCAGTGTTCCCTTTGGTGGAGCCTGGGGCCCTCTTCCAAATTCCTCCTCCTGTAGTTAAGAATAAAATTCAAAAGAGAGTCAGCCTCAGTGGGTGGCATTCCTTGGTAAGGTCACCATAGCTCCAGGTCTAGTTCCCAGCCTTCACTGGGTCAGGACTTGGATGGGGTCCATGAAAGCAGAGGAAATCAAGCTGTGGGGACAGACTCAGTGAACCGCATTCACAAGACACTGATGGACTTTTCAGTCTTTTCAGTCATCTTGACTCCTGGGGTCTAGAGGAAGCTAATAGGAAAACAAATGCTTGCCTTGTTTCCCAGTCTCTTCAGAAGCTCTGTGGATATCACAGTGCCTCTAGTGGCACGGGAGCTCAGGTGTTCATGTGTCTCCCCTAACTCCAAAATGAAAGTCACATTTAATGATCGAAAGATGCTTGTTCGGGTTACTTTGGCATTTTGTGATGCTCGGTCTCTGAGGACCCAAGGAATAGGGCTTTTTCAGTCACCTTGGTGATGGACATGGGTCGTTCCCCACCATCCAGCATCAATAAATGACTCAAATTCCCAGAATTTCAGAACTCCTGCGTACTAAATGGAAAGGAAACTGTTTTAGGATGATCGGACCTCAAATAGTCACCACATGGGTGTTGATTGAGGAAATGCAGGCATCCAACAGAACAATAAACAGGGAAGAAATAGTATCTAGGCCAGCTCTGAGTCAAGATACTCAAGAATTAAGTGTGCAGCCCAAAACGGAAACCTAATTTTTGCTGAAGAGACCCTGACAGTAGACCACAATGCAACTGTGTAATCTAAATGGAGAAATACAGCCCCAGCCTCTGCCCTTGAGGAAACTATGCACAAGGTAGCAAAGCTTCTGTCAAAAGGTGAGTTGGTATGCATGGACTCAGAGGAGAGGAAAGCTGATGGCCTCCTTGGTTCACTGCCATCAGCTGTCACATCCTAATGAGACTGGTTCTGAGATGAGAATTATTGTGTCAATGACCAGAACCCCGAGCTTGGGCAAGGCTGTAGACCTGGGACTCAGTTCAACTCTGGCTTCTTTGGTTGACTGTAAGCAGGCCTCACCCATCTGTTGCCACATGTTGCTTCAGACAGTCCAGTCATCATACAATTAAGTAAATGACATCTTCACATTTATCTTCCAGTTCCCAGGAGACAGTCTGGGCTTCTGTCGGATGCTTTAGGAAAATCCCCAAAGCCGTAAGCAAGATGTTTCTTCAGGAGTCTTACCTCCTCAGTCACGTGCTGATTTGGACGAGTTTCCACCTCAGAGGGCGGGGCTTGTCCTACTGAGGTTCCTAGTGTATAACATTGCAAATACTGCTGCCTTTCTACATATTAGCAACAGCTACCCTCCCAAGTTCCCTTTATTTACTGAATTTTACTGAATCCTGGAAGAGCACCCCTTGTCTGGGTAGTGGTGTGTATTTGAGGTGGAAAATGGTCCAAGAAATCTACTTCGTTCTGCTGGAATGTAAGATCTGATTGTAAAGGACAGCTTCTAGGTATGAGACCCTTTAGATACCCTCTGATTTTAGCCTCACACTGGGCCTGCCAGGTAGAGTGTTATTTTCATACAAATTGGAAACCAAGGTTCAGAGAGTTTAAGTAGCCAAGTAAGGCCGCTCTCCACTGTTGACTAATGAATAGTCCTCTTCTCTCTAGGAGAATTGTTTTCTTTGAGCTATTGGTGGGGTTTCCATCCAGATGCAAATGGGGTGCCAAAGGAAGAAGGCAATCAGATCTGATTATCTTAACCTTGGTGACCAAGGGGGTGAAAGAAAGGACAGTCAGCTCCATCTCAGGCATGCCCTAGTGAGTGGCAGAATGGGGACTGGAACTCAAGCTCTTCACAACATCTCACACTGTTAGCTACACTCATTCTTAGATCTAAGCGTCCACTGCTTCCCTATAGAGGCCTCCATTTGTTCTGGTGAGGATAGGTCTTCACTTTGCTGTAGAGGACTCAATCTGCTCATAGCATTGGCTTTTATTCTTTTTCACCCCATTTCGGTCCCACTGGAAGGTGCAACAGTAGGTCAATGAAGACATTTATTTCGGATATAAGAAGACCACTCATCAGTGGAAAAGGATGGGATTGGGCTAAACAGGTCAACAGCGCTACCTGGTTCCTAAATGATTGAGTGGCTAAATGAGACTGGGATGGGGCTGAGGATGAGACTGAGGTGAGTAGAAAGGTGAGACAGATGGCTTGGATATAATCTTAGCAAGGTTTGGGATTGAAAACTGGATCCTCGGGGGTATGAATACCCCCAGACCAGATGGGCAGGTAAGAGCAGAGGAGCCAGGCTCTTAGGAACTGCCTTCAGGAGGCGGGCTTCACCAACTGGCCATCCACCATAAACCAGAGTTCTTTCCACCTGGAGGTGTGCCTGACGCCTGACTTCCTCTGATCTTGGAAGGGGGGGTGTAGCTCTGTGGGACTCTTACCAAATGGGACCAATAGCTTGTGTTCTAAAACTTAGATGCCCTCACCTTCCAGATCCTGTGATGTAGTTTTGGGAAGTGGGTTGGTGAAAACAATATTAGCTAGGCAATGCCGCAGTGAGTAACTCGTATGTATCCTTCAGATCTGAGTTCAGAAGTCACTTGCTCCCCTGAGAAAATTAGGTCCCTGTTACGTGTTTTCATAGTACCCTATTTGCATCATAACAGTGCTCACCACTGTAATTATACTGACAATTAAGTTGTGAACTCATCCTAGAAAAAGTGTTACCTACTTCATTGCTGAATATTACTATGGTCACCTTTGAAGTCCTCCCCTTGGGAAGCTATGCACCAATGCCAGTGCCTAGTCCACCCTTCAAAGCAATTTTGGAACTCTTTTTCTGGAATGGCCATCAGAGCTTTGTCCTATTATCCTTGATGTACTGAATGTCATCAAAATATCTTCCTTTCAATATTTCCTTTATCTTCGGGTAAAGAACGAAGTCATTGGGGGCCAGATCAGGTGAGTAGGGAGGTTGTTCCAATACAGTTATTTGTTTACTGGCTAAAAACTCCCTCACAGACAGTGCTCTGTGAGCTGGTGCATTGTCGTGATGCAAGAGCCATGAATTGGTGGCGAAAGGTTCAGGTCGTCTCACTTTTTCACGCAACATTTTCAGCACTTCCAAACAGTGAACTTGGTTAACTGTTTGTCCAGTTGGTGCAAATTCATAATGAATAATCCCTCTGATATCAAAAAAGGTGAGCAACAGCGTTGCAACAAGCTTGCAAACTTCATTGTCAAACCTGTATGTGCACATTTGATTGCCTGCCTCTGCTCCCAGTGCAAGGTTTGGCATGTGGTAGGTGCTGAATAAATGTTGGTACATAGTACAGTAATAGGCCTGGGCATTGGCTTCACACAAAATAGTGAAATTTTTAATGTACCACATAACTATAAGATCTTGAGCAAGTTTTTTTTTTTCACTTTTGAACTTGTTTCCCA
Organism: Rhinolophus hipposideros; assembly: GCF_964194185.1. Classification (NCBI taxonomy): domain Eukaryota; kingdom Metazoa; phylum Chordata; class Mammalia; order Chiroptera; family Rhinolophidae; genus Rhinolophus; species Rhinolophus hipposideros. The sequence goes on from NC_138046.1 coordinate 11,489,613, forward strand.
AGTTCATATGCCTACCTACGTGCTGCATTGGTTTTCTATTGCTGCTGTAACAAATGACCACAAATTATGATGTAGCTTAAAATAGTGCAGATGTATTCTCTTATAATTCTGGATGTAAGAAGTTTAGATTGGGTTTGACTGGGTTAAAGTCAACGGCTGGTTCCTTCTGGATGCTCTAGAGAAGAATTTGTTTCCTGCCCTTTTCCAGCTTCCAGAGGCCGCCTGCATTCCTTGGTTCATGGCCCCTCTTCACATCATTGGAATTCATATCCCTTTCACCAAGTCTGAGTCTCTTGCCTCTTTTCTTCACTTAATCAGGACTCTTATTATTTCATTGGGCTCAGCAGATAATCTCACTTCCAGATAATCCAGGATAATCTCCCATCTCAAGATCCTTAACTTAATCACACCAGCAACGTCCCTTTTGCCATGTATCCTAACATAGCCACAGGTTTTGGGGATTAGGAAGTAGATATCTTTTGGAAGGGAGCATTATTATTTTCTTTATCACAGGTGCTTTAGAAAAGGTATAGGTTTGCTGAGACCTTCATTTCAGAAGTGTAGTAGGGGCTGGGGAGAGACACCTCTTCCACTGAAGCTGAAGGCACGTTTTTCCCTGTAGAGGCAGCCGGACCGGACCAGCAAGTCTGAGGGACACTTGCTGGGGAAGGGACAAGTATGGCCTAGTTCTGCTCATATTTGGTGTCAAAATAGTTTTGAAAATAATGAGGGATCTCAAGGATATTTGCAGAACATCTAGAAATACCCAGATGTTTGGCTTTAAAGGAAAAACTGTCACAATCTGGCCCCGTAAGAGTCTCCAAAATCATCTTCCAGGGAAACTAAAGGGCAGAGCAAGGTGAGTTAGCAGATGAGACCCAGCAGATGGATCACACAGAAAGGTGGTCCTGAGTTTTCTGGGGTGTACGATAAAGACTCGGTTCTCCCCACCCTGGCTAGGTTTGGGCTCTGCTGAAGGAGAGGGGATTTGCCTTCATGGACCCACTTCCTCACTGTCAAGGTACAGGGCGACACTCTAGATGCCTGCCTCAACCTGGTCCAGGGATTCCTGTGGATACGCAACTAATTCTTTCACCAACATCATGGCATAAGAGATTTCTTCCTTTGCAATCGGTCTCCCTTCTATTTGTTTGTATAACCAAAATGTGAACTTTCGCTTAGTGTCTGGCTTCTGCGTCCCTTGCTTTGCCCTGAACACACCTGGATGGAGGGCTCAACTCCGTATTTTGTTCCCTCAAAGAATCCCCTGCCACAAACACGGTGATATGCGATGAGGACTTGACTGAAGATTTCACAGCAGACGTGGAATCCCACAGTAAACTACGGAAACATTTTCACTTCCCATATCTGTTCTCTCTCAGTAGCCCTACTCCCTGCCATGCTATCTCTGGGTGTCGGCTCTCTAGCTCTCATCTCACACAGTTTCTATAGTTTTTCTAAAGCCAAAGGAGCCAAGCCCAGGAGAGCAGGGGCATCCTCTTAGGAGCCATGCCTGTGACTTGGCCACAGTCTTCAGGGAGCCCTGATCAGACTCATGTCCAGCATTGGTCTAATTCTGCCACGTGTCCTCATGAACCTGTTGTCCTCTGAATCTCCATTTGTGAGACAGGGGTTTGCAGTATGGTTGAAAGTTTGAATTTCCTCTTGAATCCCTCTGTCTCTTCATGTTTTCACATAGTTTTTGAGAAACTGCGCTTGTTAGTGGGACGGGGATAGTCCTATGGTTTCAGGAAGTGGAAGTGCAGTGAGAATGCCCTGGACACCATCAGTAGCCCTGTGTGGTCCAAGGAGTTTGCAGTGCTCAGCTGCAGAGAGAAACTTCCTCACTGATCATTCAGAAGCAATAACCAGAGTAATTGCAATCTTCTGTGACGGCCCTGTGTCTGAACGTGGGAAATAGATCTTGGTGCCAGACAAGAAAAATGGGTGAGGGAGTGGCCAATGACAATGACATTAGTTACCAATTCAGGCAGAGTCAGAAGATGATCGCTGCCAAATTTACTCCCACAGAGGCAGGGAATTGAAGTGAGGGTCTGGGAGGGACAGGTCAGAATGCTAGCAGCAGACAGCAGACAACGGAAGTGTGGCCTCTTGGGGGTTTTGGCCACCTTGACACCCTGTCCCTAGCCAACCAGTAGACCTCGGTGGTATGTTTGAAGCATAAGAGCCATGGAAATCCCGCCACCAAGCCGTACAGGGAAACGCCTGGCACCTTCTCTAGGCAAGGTGACTAAGAAAAATCTAGGTCAAGAACCAGCACCCGAAATAAGTCAGACAGAAAAAGTCCACATGATTTCACTGATATGTGAGATATACAACTGAAAGCAACAAAGGAACAAGACAAACAAATGAGAAACAAAAACTCATAGACACAGACAATAGTTTAGTGGTTACCAGAGGGTAAGGGGGATGGGGGAGGGAGATGAGGGTAAACAGGGTCAAATATATGGTGATTGAAGGAGAACTGACTCTGGGTGGTGAACACACAATGGGATTTATAGATGATGTAATACAGAATTGTACACCTGAAACCTGTGTAATTTTACTAACCATTGTCACCCCAAATAACTTGAATTTACAAAAACAACAAAAAAACAACCAGCACCCAATTCTGTTTCTGACTTCTCTCTGTATGTCTGCATGTATTTTCTTTAAAAATTAAACACAAACGTCTTTCATGATACTTACATGTAACCAACAAATGATAGAAATGTTAATCATGATTCCTAAGAAAGTTAGAAGACAATGGCAACTGGTGGAACAGAACTAAGGCAATGAGATGTCAAACCTCCCTTCTTTCTGAATGTCCCCCACCAAGCAGACACCAGTGGGATGAGTGGTTCAGCATGTATCTACCAATTCCTTAGAGAAATATGTTTCTGTTAAAGAGGAAGTTGCATTTCGTCCTTTAAAATAGAAAGCACTATGGCAACTGAAAACATGATTTGCAATAACCTTGTATGTACGCCTATTCGGATAAAAGCACTAGGCAATAAAAATAGATTAAAAAAATATGGGAAGTGCTGTAATAGATTTGAAGCCTGCCTAATATGTATCCATCTCAACGTTTTGTGAGAGTATATCTTCAGTTCGAGTTGCATTCTTTTACATTTCTTAAAAATGTGAGGGTGAAGGACAAACTCAGCAACTTGGTCAAGGCCTCAGATTGAGCTGGTGAACAATCATAAACAATTTACTCTATACTCTCATAATAACCCTTTGCCTTTAGACATCAGGCACAATGCAAACTTTCTACAGAAAAAAAAGTATGTCTGAAAATTCCAGAAATGGTGGGTAATAAATACAATGTAGTAACAGTAACAGGAATTTTGAAAGTCAGTAAAATGTTATTTAAAAAAATCCCATCCTGTGCCTTTTTCAAAACCTGTCATTGCTGTGTATAGGTGTTACTGAATGAGCATTGGAATTTTATCGTCGCAGCAAAAATAAGTACCCTCTGTTCTTCCTAGGCACTCGTTCCTTTCTTGGTTACAGCGTAAGTTGAGCTTTGGGCCACAAGGGTACCGTTTAGGGTGAAGGTTTCCAGAGTGTGAATGTGGACTGTTGGGGAGGGGTTCCCTCTTTCTACTGATGGTGCTTCCCATCTGGCACTCACAGACTTTAGGCTCCGGGGAGCCTGAACACATGCAGAAGACATTCTAGCCAAGCCTGTTTGCTTTACTAAGCCATGTTGCCCCCTGAAACCTCATTTGCTTTTTTTCTGGGATGATCTGGAATGGACCCCCTAGAAGGAAAACTCATGTTGCTCTTCTCTCTTTGTCTTCTATGGAGCCTACAGCCAGTCTTGGGAATCCAACTTTCTACCCTCTCCTAACTCGTCCTCTCTTAGCTATCTAAGGTCAAAGGTACCTCTAAGAAGGTGCCCCACAAACAAAGCTCGAAAACAGAGGAGGGAAAAGGCCCCTTCATGCCTTCCTTTTTAGGTTTTAATAATTCTTTGCTTTAGTCTTCCTTAGAAAGTTTCCCTTTAATTACTCAGCGCTGTGATGCCCCCTACTAGGAGACAGATAAGAGTGTGACAGAATTCTTCATTTTACCCAGGGTGTGGCTACTCCCTACCTCCTTCCAAGCTTTATCATTCCCTAGTTGTAGGTCCCTGGTGGCTACTGTGATGCCTTCTCCCAAAAGAAACTGGGATGGAATTTTCCAAGGGCTCTTCTAACAATGCCTGGTAATTCTTGATTTACCACCCTTGGCACAGAGTTACTGAACTTCAACACAGAGCAGATTACCAAGCCTGGGGATTTCAATGTGAGAGTGGATTCTCCCCCTATCTCTGAGGAATGAATAGTTTCCCCTCCGTGCGTTTCTCAAAGAGAATGGACTTTGAAAAAAATCTCATCTATGAATTAGTTTCCCCATAATTCTGTTCACCATTAGAAAATGAGTAGTTCTACATAAAGCATTTAATAAAGGTAAATACTCCAGAGAAACTGCCTTCATGCAGAAAAAAAAATTGTATTGGCCCAATCTACTGCCTTGAAGAGACTGAAGCAAAGCTAATACTATTGACTCTGTAAATCAGTTCCACTCAATGATGTCCAAGGTCTGCCCAAGACAAATAGCGGTGTTTGCCTATGAAAACATATCGCGATACACAACATTTCCTAATCATTGCGGCATAGTGTGATGTTAAGACTTGGATGGAAGACTAAGCTGGTGGCTGGTCAACAGGATGTCATTGCCAGTAGTAGCGTTGGTGGGATCATATCCTTTAGTTTTTATGATCCAGCAGCAGGCTTTGGGGTACTTTTTGCCAAATAACCTATGAAACTCAGCTTATTTTATGTGTGGATGGATGCCGGATGCAGGCCTCATGGGTTCCCTACCCTAATTTCTAAGCCAGGCCATTCTGTCCTTCCTCCCTAAAGATTACGCTTGGAGTATTAATTGGAAAAATTGGATCAGAGAAGCCTCCAGGTAGCAGTGCTGTTTTGCTGCCAGACAGTCCTGCATTCTCTCCCAAAGTTTGTTCATAATGGTTTTGGCTGCAGGCCTCCTGTCTAAGTTCTTTCCACTGCTTTTTTTTTTTTTTTTTGGTTTTTTTTTTTTTACCCTAGAAAGAGAGTCTTGCTAATGTTCTCCGGGGTTTTATGTAATTTGAATCAATTTAACAGACACCATATTTTCCTTGTTGTGTCATTTAATTAGTTCAATTTAAGGGCATTGGGTTCGCTCTGGTATTTGTTATGCAGACCGAAATACAGTCACTGAATAGCTTAAAATAAAAATGGATTTTGTGTTCTGCACGACTGTCCCAAGAGATAGATCTTTCTTTGGAGTGCCAGTGATTATTAAAATCAAACTAATGCTTGATATTGATATTTAACTTACATTGAGAGTTAGCTATTAAGAGCGATGGCAGTTCTTCCTAATTTGATAAGAAGATAAACACCCAGAGAGTTGTGAACTTGACCACTTGAGGACCTCTAGTGTGTGCCAAATATGGATGCAATGGTTGTTTGCTCTCCAAATAAATAGATTATACTGAGCTGGAAATCTTTTTGAATTAGTATATCTTGAATGGATCTTCTGTTTGGTTGGTGGGTAATACTGGAGTTTCACAGTTAATTTTTTTTTAGCTTCTGGCAGTCCTGTGGAAGTAAGTCTGTTGTTGTTTACAGGTAATAATTATAAAAATTCATCAGGTAAAATTATACAGGAAAGTATATAAAGAATAATTATTGCCTTTCATGTTTGTTATTCACAATCACCTTTGCATATTTTCTACACATTTGTGGTATTCCTAGAATAAGTAACAATATATTCAGATGCGTACAAAAGCACATTGGAAACATAAGCAGGTGGGAAGAAAAAGGAATTCACGATGCAGAAAAGATTGTACAGACCTTACATTTCACCTGAAGGCAAAATGTCTTTCCTTTGTCCATTCCCCTTCATAGGTTCAATGTCAACATTGGGGAACTTAGTTCTGGGTTTCTTATTTCCATGATGTATGACCTAAATTATCATGCCAAGTATTTTGGGTTCATCACCAGTGCTGAATTTGTGTTTTAAGGTGAGCACCCTGCAGAGTCTTGCCTTATGAACTTCACAACTGATGTATGTCTCTATTAGTGTCCTTTGATTTCTGGCACTTGAAAGAAGACAGCATATCTAATGTTGAATTCATTCTATGTAGACCAGGGGTAGACAAACTATAGCCCGTGGGCAAAATGTAGCTGGCTGCCTGTTTGTGGAAATAAAATTGTATTAGAACACTGCCAGGCTCATCCGTTTACAAATTGTCTGTGGCTGCTTTCCTGCTACAACGTCATAGTTGAGTATTTGCAACAGAGATCGTGTGGTCCTGAAAGCCAAAAATACTTGCGTCTGGCTCTTTATAGAAAAGTTTGCTGACACTTAGGCTAGGCAATGGGGAAATACCAGGGGTGCCAGAAAAGCTATACACATTTTTTTTGTTTTGTTTTGAGTGATTTATTCCTTAATCCTGTGGGGGAAAATATGTTTAAGAACCATCCACCTGGAAGGAAGAAAGGAGAAGCATCTATTAGCTCCTCTCTCCATTGGTCAAGGATGGCCTTCCATGATTGTTAAATCCCCTGTTTCTGGACTGTGATATTGGGAAGCAGAGATTCCCAAATGATAAACAAAAAAACAAACAAAAAAACACACCAGGTTGCTGCAGCAGTGTCTGGAATAAGAGGTGAAGCTGAGAGATTTTTCAGTGGTGTTTAAGAAGTGTCAGATATACTTGGGTAGTTAAAAATGTTTTTATCAGGATTGATTTCCATTTAAGAAATGAAAAAGGGTATATTGAGCAGGTTAAAACTGTTCTTTTTTATGATAACATTAACATAAGCAAATCCGCTTATGGGGAAGACGTAAATATATACAATTATTATTATTTTTTAATTTTTTAAAATTTATTAGTTTCAGGTGTACAAGACAAGGTAATACTTAGATGTTCATCATTTATATCCCTCACACTGTGAACCCCCCTCCCCCATCCACTATCCCTCCGACCTCACACTGAGCCATCACATTATATATATAAAATAATAGTTGGCATTCATTAATAAAGCTATGCACAGTTTAAGAGATGTTATCTATGTATTACTTTTCAAGGTTGAATTGAATTGGGGTAGCAATGTGTAGTATGACATTCGCTCAAAATATGGCGCTAATCAAATGAATGCTAGCGTCACCATGAGACAGGCAGGACAGTCAAAGAAAATGGCAGATATGCAGTCTGACTCACATCATTAGTGTGGTCCAAAAACTCTCAAGCTGGCTAGTAGTAATAGTAAGTCCATGTGATTGACAGAAGCAAACATCCTTTCTGGAAGAAATGGATGTCAATCCAAGACTATAATGATTGTAAGATACTATCGACCATAAGACACATCTCAATTTCAGTAATGTTAAAACGGGAAAAGATGAGTACCGTAGAATTAATTGTTAAGTGAAAAATAGAAGGTACAAGATGTTCCCATATGTGGAGAGAAAAAGGATGTGTATGTATGTATATACTCTTTAATATTTAGAAAATTTATGGAAAAACATGCAGGGGTTCCTGTAGTCTTGTGTAAGGGGAAATTTTCTATTTTTATGCTATTTTAATTTTGTACCATGTGCGTTTATTACTTTTTCCCTTAAAAAGACTTTAAGAAGTCAAAAAGAATAAAATGTCTCTTTCAATGTTTTCCTAAAAAAAAAAAAAAAAAGAAAATGGCGGAAGCACAGTTGTCCTTTGAGGAGTGCAAGTCCATTTGGAAGTGGTAGTTGAAATTTGAGAACGTTGTGGAAGTACGACAACAATGGAGGAGTGAATATGCAACAGAACCTCCAACACACCTAACAACTGCACGCATTCGTCATACATTTGAGACGCACGGTACTGTGTGTGACGTGCACAAGGGAAGATACGGGAGGCCTCGCACAGCAACACGTCCTGCTTCTTCTGCTGTGGTGTTGGAACAGTTTAAATGCTCGCCACAGAGGTCTACCTAACAAGGTGCATGTGAAACAGGAGTTAGCAGAGCAAGCATACAACGCAGTCTTAAAACAGCAAAATGGAAAGTTTTCATCCCAAGATTAAAATGTGTATACATTTTTTGGGCACCCTCTGTATTTGCACCGAGAAATGACTAGATCAAAGTGGTAACTCGTGACAGTTATTCTAAAAGTTGTGGGTAGGAGATTTGAGAAGGAAAGGTTAATGAGGAGGCTTTGGAGTGTAATCTAGATCTTAAAAACTTAAGGTGCAGGAGGCAGATGTGAGAAACATTGAACAAGTAGAATTAACTCTACTTGACAGTTGCAATATGAGAGCTGTAAGAAGTAGAGTTAGGTAATCTGGGTGTTATTCCTGAGTCACTCAATGATGTCAGTGTTAGGAATTAAGATAGGTAACATTGTGGGGCCATCAGATTTTAGAGGCAAAGCTGAGTATGGTTTTGGACATGACAAGTTTGATATGGCAGTGTGACGTCCATGTAGAAATGTCCAATAGGTATGAGTTTGGGCATCAAAAAAGTGACCTGGGCTGAAAGTTAGGAATTATAAATTGTCTACATGGAAGGGATTTATGATGCCAAGGAGAAACAGTGTGCTGAGAAGAGTGGTAAAGAATAACCCCATTTGCGGTTAGAGAGAAAGAGGGAACCATGAAAATCCTGGAAAATGGCCCGGGGCGGAGTCGGAAAAGTGAAAGTATGGAGTGTTCCAGAAGCTAAAAGAAGAGATTCAAGAAAGAGGACATTTTCTGCAGTGTCAGAGCCAAAGTGTCTTGAGGAATAAAAGATAACTAGGTTTTGCATTCAAGAGGACATGAGTAGTCTTCAAAGAGCAATTTTGGAGAAAAGATAGGGGCAGAAGCCACACTCCTAGAAGTTAAGAAATCAGTGGACATGGAAAGAATGGACCTTTTGGGAAATGTGGCTAAAAAGGAAGGGGAGGAGTTGGAAAATTGTTGGAAAATTGTAAGCCTTCCCTCGATCCTGTTGCCGCTGAGAGAAGAGCAGGGGTAGAGCTGGAGGGAAGACAGGTGAAGGGTCTAATGGGTACTTACTGGAGATTGTAGGTGGAAGTCCTGCAGGTAGGGAGGAAGGTCAATGGACGATGATTTCCTCGTTCCCTTCCACTCAGAGATTCTGGGTGTTGTGGTCACGCTCAAGTAGTGAGGTCACCTTGAATGCCACTAAGGCACATTTACAGCATAGTTGCCGACCTCTAATGTCCACACATGTACCCGTATTGAGACAGAAACCTCAGCTTGATAAGGTCCCTTATGAGCCTTTTTCTACACAGACCAAGTGCAGAAGGCAATGGACAATGAGCTTGTGAAAATCCCTGAAAGCATCCCTGTCTTTCCCAAGTAACCCCTGCACTTGGGAGGGTCTGGGGCTTGGTTCACTTTGCCATTTTGGAAAGTGTTGTTTGGGGGCTCCGTGTGGGTATTTTACCTACTGGAAGGAACTGATTTTCTAGTCTGCCTTGCTCAAAGGCCCACTGGGTCAGATTGCACAGCACCGGTCACTCGAGATCAAAACAGCATCAGCTGGCAGATAACATAAACTGTCATTATGCAGCATAAACAAAAGTTGCAGACTTTACGAGGAAATGAGCACACGGGTGGCATAAGATAGCTAAATTTATACCCCAAAGGCAGATATTTCCCTAGCTTTAAAATTGGAATGTCTGAATATGTCCCCAGAGAATCACACTAGGACTGCTGGGGAGGGAGTTAGGGAAGCCGAATTTCAGCGTGATATGGAAGAGTTTGGAGACTCCTAGGACACCGTTTTCCGGGACTTGCTGTTTCAGCCTATAGTTGGTCAGCTAGTGGTGACTATGCACGCTGACGGGCCTTCCAGCTCTCATTTTCCACAATTCAGTTTCCTTGGTAAGACACAGTGCTACAATACCTTTTTTTTTTTCAGGGGTGTGGGAGGAGGAATCTGATATTTCCATCATTTTTGTTTTTAAGAATAGCCTTCACGAGGCAGATGTCCTGACTCTCTTTTCGCATTCAAGTTTCCCCAAACCCCACGACGTTGAGATGCTGTTGATGAACTACAACTTCTTTTTATGTCTCTGTGAAATAAAGATCGACTAAAACTTTGTCAGATGGTTAAGGGCATGGACTGTGGAGTAGCGCTGAGAATCCCGACTGCCTGCTAAGCGCTGTGTAACCTTGGGCAACCTGTACCCTCTGAAAAATTGGGATGATAATAGTTCCTACTCGTATATTTCAGAACGTTGTTAGAAGAATCACACGTGATCAAGGCACTTTTAGGAGGGCTGTGGAGTGTGTGTAAAGACCCCACAATTCCCTTTGTTCAAAGTAAGGCTAGGTGCAGTTCCTGATTCACTTCCTAAGGGATCCAGAATCTTACAGGAAGTGTAATGGGCACACTGAGAGGGAGGGGAGCAGGTAGGGCTTTCCAAGACCCCAGAGTCCCTGCCCCGCTGCTGGGGGAAAACTGTCTCGTTCCAGGTGAAGTCCAGTCAGATTTCTGAAGCTTCACTTTTGGGCTACTTCACAGTTCTTTCATTTTTGTATGTTGTATCCTGCAATCTTGGTGAATTGCTGGTTCGTTCTAGGAAGGTTTTATGGTAGATTCCTTAGGATTTTCTACATAGACCATCACGTCATGTACAGATAGGGACAATTTTACATTTGATTTCGTCCTTTAAGATCTGTATGCCTTTTCTTTCCATTTTGCACTAGCTAGACTGTCCATTATGTGATTATGTTGAATTACAGTCCTTTTATATTTGGGGGTTATTGCTCCATTCCCAAAGTAGTGACTCATACAGCCGACACACTAAATGTACCCGTCTCGAGGAAGCTTTGGAGACATCTGGCCTTTCCCAATCCTCAGGCCACAACCAGGTAACAGCTTTTCAAACCTGGCTTAATGCACAGAATCAGCTCTCAGGGGTTTCCCGAGCAGTTTCTCTGCTTCTAGCTCTGTGGCATTTAATTAAGGTAGCCCATTTCACCACAGGAAAATGTGTATAAATCACTTAGCATAGTGCCTGGCAATAATCACCGAATAAATGTTACTTGTTGCCATTATTATTATTATTATTATTATTATTATTATTATTATTATTCTAGGGCTTCTCAGACTTTAATGTCCATACATATCACCAGGGGATCTTAAAAAAATGCAGATTCCGATTGGTAGTTCTGGAGGGATTTTGCATTTCTAACAAGCTCCCTGTGATGCCAAAACTGAGGAGCAGACTTGGACCAGAGTCGTGAGGGCATAGAGGATGGTTATGGTGACCAGGCCCACACTTCTTCTCTCCGGTCGGTGTCACCTGAGAGAGTTAAGCAAGCAAGACACAGGAACTTTTTTCTTACTGGCCTGTGTACGAGGTCTGACAATTCAATTCGCGAACTCATTCTAGAAAAAGTGCTACAGACCTCATTGCTGAATATCACTGTAGTCACCTTCGAAATACTCCCCTTGGGAAGCTATGCACCCGATGCCCACGCCTAGTCCACCCTTCAAAGCAATTTGGGAACTCTTTTTCTGGAATGGCCATCAGAGCTGTCATCATATTACCCTTGATGTCTTGAATGTCATCAAAATGTCTTCCTTTCAATATTTCCTTTATCTTTGGGAAAGAAAGAAGTCACTGGGGGCCAGATCAG